>NC_051060.1:6826666-7150833 GCF_904848185.1 Acanthopagrus latus | reverse complement strand
GGATGGAAGTTGAGAGCGGAGAGGGGACACGAGCAGTTTAATGTCCGTTACCTCGAAAGAAGTGTTTTCTGGTTTGCCTCAGCTAGCGCAAGTTATCCAGCGGAAGATATTAAATGCAAACGAGTCTCAGATAAAACCCCGCAAACAAACCAACAACCGACGCTTTGGGACAACATTTGTTCCATTTAAAAAACAGTTAAAGGCTTGTTTTTTTCCCTTAGGTGCCTCCTATGACTCACATCGCATGGATATTATGAACACCTCATTAAGATTTATGCCAACCTGCAGTGGTTAATCTGGTTTTTGGTGGGTTTTGATCGCCACTTTATCACCCCATCCAACCCTAGGCAACAAAATGGAGTTGAGCCTGAAATGCCGACTGAATAAACAGGGGTTTGTTAATGGTCCAGCCCACACGATTTATATGCTTTGAGAAACAGACAAAAATAAACCTGAAATCACTTGAGTGGATAAAAATTCAAATGGGATTTGTTTCATGCTGATGGGTTTTCTGTGTCATTTTGGGAAATGGACCCACAATTGTTTGGTGCAAGACATTAGCCTAGCTTAGCAGGCTGAAAACAGTGGGATGTTAGCTTCTACCAAAATGTAAAATTATCTGAAATGCCAATGTTAATGGCTGCTTAAACCACAATGTCTTGATTTCTATTTGTTAAACACGCAGGATACAAATGTTGCCTAAATACGACAGAGCTTTTATACGTGTGGTGAAGCTAAGGTCATAGACTATCCGTATTTTTTGCCTCCACTGTTTGAACTAGAGCTAGCATAGTCTAGCATGGGCTAGTAGGCTAAAGCCGGTGGAAGTTAGTGTCCACCAAAAGAGAGTTACAGCTGTAATTGCAAAAGTCTCCTTAAACCACAATGTCTTGATTCATGTTTGTTTAATACAATGTACAGATACAATAAATAGGCTGAAATAAGATAGCTTACATCAAAATGCATTAGAGCTAAGGTGAGACTACTCTGTTTCCAGTGTTTGTGAAAAGTTTGCTTAAGCATGCTAATAACGGGGATGTTAGCCACCACCAAAGGTGTATAGTTTCAATTTTTAATTGTTAAATACACAAAGAAATGATTACTACATGTATTCCTATCTAAGAAAAGAAAGAAAGAAAGAAAGAAAAGACAACCATTACTTGTTGGACAGCAGTTTTTTCAATGAAGACAGGCAATGCTGGCCATATTCTGCTAGTGTAGCTTAGCATCACTATGATTATGCTCAGCGAAAAAATTAGAATCAATCTGAGTGCAAAGGACAAACACAAAGTATTAAGGCTATATAGAGTATATGGCAGGTATGTGGACAGTCCTGTCTGTTTTGAAGGTGATGGACAAATCTGCAGTTATCATTTCCCAGTTTAGCAGACAAAGCTTACAACAGGGATGTTGGTCTCTTTTAGTCGTTGATGAAGCTGAGGTTAAGCTGGCCACATTCTTCTGCTTTCAGCGCTTTTGTTCAGCTTTCTTAGCCTAGCTTAGCATGCTTAATACAGAGGGATGTTAGCCTTCACCATAAGAGAAATGTCTTGATTTCTAGTTGTAAGATACAAACAGAAATGGCTACAAGATGTAGAAAAAGAAGAAGAAGAAGAAGAAGACAACTATTAGTAGTCATAAACCACTTTTTTAAAATGAAGCTAAGGCAATGCTTGCCATGTTCCTCTGCTAGCCTGGTTTAGCCCCTCTACGGCTGTGCACAGAGATTATTTTTCATATTAATCTGAGCTCGAAGAGCAAAGACAACAAATTAAATCCTGTAATCCCCTAACATGCAAAAGCTATATAGAGTATGTGGTCAAAACTATGTGGACGATCCTACCTAGGCTACTTTGCAAAAGGGGGAAATCTGAATTTTCCATTGTGGGAGAGCTGCACATCCTTGGAGATGAACAGGATCACATGGGTGAGAGCCAGACCTGATCCCCCAACATCAGAGACCACCAGGGAGACAATCCCAGAAGATAAGGGTTTAGGCTTCATATTGTCCCTTTGGATAAACCCCCAGGCCTGCTCCCTCATATTCATCCATTATCATGCTTTTGTATTCAGGTGTTTTGAAAGCTATAAGTCTGTTGGTTTTTTTTTTTGGGGGGGGGGGGGGGTGTTGTTTAATTAATGACAGTTCAGAGTCAGCTGGATTGTGTTTCTGATGTGTACGGTGAGACAGATGCTCTCCCTCTCTCTTCCCTTCCTCCCTCCATCCCTCAGAGGAGGATGAAAAAGCAGAGGGAGGACGGAGCTGGAAGCTGAAGCTGAGGATGTAAAAAAAAAAAAAAGAAAGAAAGAAAGAAAGAAAAAAAAACCCATCTGACTGCCTCTCTGTCAGAGGACCACCCCCTCCCCTTCTCCTCTCTCCTCTCTGACTGCGCCCAACTTCTCTCCCTCCATCCATTCGGCTACTGTACCCACCTCCCGACTGCACCCAGCGCACACAAAACCTGATTTTCTGAAGGGTTTAGGACGTCGCTTTTTTTTTTTTTCCTCCGGGTTTTTTTTGTCTTCCTCTTCTTCAGGATTTGGACTATTCATGAGTCTGGATGAAGAAGCGGGAGAGGCGTGTTTTTTTTTTTGTTTTTTTGTTTTTTTTTGTTTCGTTCGCTCCGAATTCGGCTGCAAGAAGAAGGACGGTCCGACCTCCGCATCCCTCCCGCAGCATCCTCCTCTCCGCATCCTCAGCATCCCCTGCGTGCTGGACCAGCCGGAGGTTTGAACACCGCGGACCGGGGCGGCGCACTCCCATCACCGGACGAATTGAATCGCCTGCATCTGTGTGTTTTTTAAAACAGAAAAGAAAAAAAGAAAGAAAGAAAAGGTTTGGGCTGCATTTTTAAGTAAATGTCCTCCAGAAAAAAAGAAAGAAAAATAAAATAGATATCTGCGCCATGTCTCCTGCACCCTGCCGCTGAAAGGTATTGTTCGTCTTTTATTCCCACACTCATGCGGGCCTACAGCGTTCATTCTAACACAGTATCTCTCGAAAGGGGCCTTGCGGGGTTTTTTTTTTTTTTCCAAACCTCCATCAGCTGCTGCTTTTCATCTGCGCTAAATCCGCTCCCGCAGCAGCCGCAGTGTGCGTCGAGCTCTGCGGAACTTCTTCTTGCGAGGCTGCACGCACATCGGGGGACACGCGCGCCCTGCTCCCGCTGAAACACCAGATCAGTGTGCATGATGCTTTATTATCGCAGGGTCGGTGTTATTAGAGCTGAGACACAAACCTATGCGTATCTCTAATGTGCAGTAATCTACTGTGACAGGCCCGCGGCTCCGTGCATTGTGTTCTTTGAGAGAATCTCTGTAGGTGTGTGTGCTCCATTATTGTAAGATTCTTTTTTTTTTTTTTTTTTTAATATAGGCTCCAATACACACGCCCGACCCCCACAAAGGCAGCATCCACCACCACCATCACCCCCCCCCTCCTCCTCCCCCTCCTCCTCCCCTCTGCATTTTTTTTTTTTTTTTTTTTTTTTTAGCCTACATGAGCTATCTGGGTCATTAGCATTTCAGCGGTTAATGAGGCTGCAGATGGGTCTGATCTCCCTCTCCCTCTCCTCTGCTGGGGAGCCGATGAGCAAAGCACATCCGCATCCGCAAAGCAGCTGGAATTAGAATCGACGGGACCGTGAATGCAGCGCGGCGCGGCGAGAGTGTGTGTGTGTGTGTGAGGAGCTGAGGGGTGATGAGGAGCAGCTTCCTCCCTGCAGCTGTGTCATTAATGCAGTGGTGTATAAGAACGTGCATTACGGCTGCTGCTGCTGCTGCTGGATGATGGAGGATAATGCTTTAATGGTCCGCAGTGCTGCTTAAAGGACCATTCCGGCTTTTTTTCTTTCTTTTTCAGTGTCCTTAAAGGCTGCATTCTTTTATCACCTTCATTCATTTTTTCCCTCTTCATGCTGCATTATTTCAGATTTTTTTTTTTTTTGGAAAAGGAAGCCATTTTTGGTTTCACTCCATTTCACTGTGGTGTGAAAACCAGTTTGCAGAGACTTTAGAGTTGCTCCAGTCAGTCTCAGTAGAGTAGATCTGAAGGGGGTCACATGATTAAAGGGACAACATTTCTCTGACTTTTTTTTTTTTTTTTTTTGGCCTTTTTCTTGTAAAACACACTTGACAATTTATCCTCTTGGGGTCCTGAAGATGACACAGTCTCAATAAAGATTTGGTTGGATGTGTCCACTCCGACCTGTGACATCGGCTGTTTCGGAGTTTACAGGGTTTTAAAAAAAAAAAAAAAAAAGGCAAAAAGACGATGAGAAACGTGTCCTGACATCTCTGCAAACTGATTTTCGCGCCAGAGCAAGAAATAAATGCAAACCAAATTGGAGGCTGCGTAACACTGCAACACTCGTGGGATATTTTGGATAAATAACAGCCGTAGCAACAGGCTTAAAACCTCCACGATGCTGCTGCTGCTGCTGCTGTCATCGGGGCAATATTCAGTCAACCAGCTGTTAAATAGCCGACACAGCTAGAAAATAATACACTATCTTGTCAGTTGTGTCCTTGGCTCGAAGCCCCCTGCATGACGCCTCTTGTGTGGAGGTCACCAGGACATCCTTGACAGTTAATCACAAGGCCGACATGGACACACACACACACACACACACACACACACACACACACACACACACACACACACACACACACACACACACACACACACTCATACCGATGGACTTCTAAAGCGTCTTTCCGATGCTGCTCGTCAGAGCATTGCAGGAAAACACACAGAGCATAAAAACACAATGTACTCTCTGTACAGTAACTGTCGACAGTACATTCATAAGATCCACTGCAATCAAGCAGTGTCATCATAAATGCTATTGTCCGTGTGTTTCCATGGTAGTGTGCATGATGTACACGCGTGATTAGTCGATATTTATACTACGATTGGGCTGCATGACCGTAGAATTAATGTGACATCAAATCTGCATCTTTTATTTTGAAATCTCCTCAAAAAGCACTCCATAAATGCTCCAAGTGGGCGACAAAATAGAATTTCACCATGTTTTTAAGCAAGAATCTCGATATTGTTTCTGAGGCAATTTTGTAGGGATGACTATTGATACCAAACACTGACGTCTTCTGATAAATGATCATCAATATTGTGGATATAATGGGGTATAATGTGGGTAAAGGCAAGTATCAGAGCAAGTAAGTGTGGAAAATGACATCACTTCACTGAAGAGAAAACACTTACGTCATTTCACCACGCAGCAATTTTGAACAAAAGACGATATATAGTCCCATATCACTGTAACTATTCTACATGAGTAGAACCAGGAGTCGATGTATTTGGCCAAAACTGTAACAAGACACAATAAGTTTCAACTGAATGTAAATGTATGACGAAAAGAGATTTTCCAGCTCCATAAATTTAACCTCGATTTAACCAGGAAAAATGTCTTTATCAGGAGAATCCCTCCCAAGACAGGTAGTAGCACATAGATGGTTACAAACACACAACAATAATGTCCTAACTAGATGACTGAAACAAATATAGCAAGGGATAAAGAGGAACTGGCTTGGACAGAGCTCAGTGAGGCTGAACGCAGAGACGCAAAGGGATGAAGTGGGACTGAATGGCACCGGACGAATTGGGATTGGGCGGAATCGGTCGAAGGCAGAAAAAAGAAAAATACAGAAACGAGTCAAACTGGGGCAGAGCTGTTTAATAAAGCAGAACAGTAAGAAAACCCATCAAATTGGACGACGTAGACGAGAGCGATCTAGCGAGACAGGACAGGAGAAGGGAGAGCGGAAGAGGAAACTGGGTCGTCTCTCCTCGTGTTCACAGCGGACCTTGATTTAAATGTCCATACAATTAAGGCACGCGGTGAATGCCAAGAGAGCGGCCGGAAATCAACTCTGAACTCAGTGAAGGGAGCGTGTCCAGCTGATGTGAGACAGCCTCTTGGGGTTAAATTCACACCTAGCGACTCTGAGCTAAAAACGGCCAAAACCCAAGTGGAGTTCTGAACCACCAACAAGGACTCGTTGAATGAAGACAGCCATTTTCTACTGTTTATAACTACTTTGTGAAACCTTTTATCTTGTTTGTTTTCATTTTCAGACATTTTGTAAGTCAAACTAATTGGTTAATTGAGAAAAATGCAGCCATTTTGTCTTGTATCTGAAAGGCACCCCAACTTAAAACTGAAACCAATATGGAGGACTTAGATGCAGTACCACTGATGAACACTAGGGGCCACTGGATGGTGCTCCAAAATTCAATCACGACTACAAATCCCACCTTCTCTCTTAATTTATATACAAAAATGACTTCTATAAATAAAAGAAACATCTTGACAGCAAATTCAACCTTTTTCATGTGTCTCAGCAATTTTGAGAATAATCATACAATTACAGGGATACAATAGATATTTTTGTGGGCAGATTTAATTTATTTAGTAAGCAAAACATGCATTAATGGACATTTGTGTCAATGTGCCTGTGTCAGCCCGCTCATTTTCAACTGCAGGCCTTTGGCGGGTTGTTTTGAAGCCTATAAAGTCATGCAATAAATATTAACAAGACACCATAGAGACAGCAACAACAACACTAACAACTCTCAAGATGGAACATAAGCATTTGCTTAATTGACAAGCGTCTCAGCTTATAAAATGGTGTCGCCATTCTGGATCAGTTTCCAGTTTTTTGGCCTACTGACATTCAGACTATCATTAAACTCCAGTCAGAGACTTCATTGTTGTGCACGTTCATGTTTTTGTGATGAGAAATCCACGACACAATTTACTTTAGAGCTCAATCACGGAGGGAATTTTGCAGAAATTGCTAAAGACGCTTCAGCAGAAACATCAGCCTGCTTGGCCTCCTCTATCCCTGCATTCAATCGTATCACAGAGGAAGAGAGGACGGAGAAACAGAGTCAAATAGTCTCTCACATACTCTGTAAAAGCTTAAATGTGGCTTTATTAACACTTTCTTCACCTCTCCACTCCACCACCACGCTTGCTGTTTGCGCTTCAGCTCTGTTGCCTCTCACTTACATCACCCTCCATCATCAAAACGGAAAAAAAAAAAACAGTGGCCAAGTGCGACATGCAGGTCAGGTTAACATCCTCACTGATGCAACAGATTCATTTGAATTTATCGCCTTCTTTTTTACCATAAAATAACAATTCAGTTTATTTTTTTAAAAAGATAACTTTAAGAATCGTGTTGATGGTGCAGTGACTTGGAACAGGGTGAATGGTGTCTCTGTCACTTGTCTCTGCACTATGTGACTTCAGATTTCAACACGCAAACTGCCACGCGCCTGGGATTTGTGTTTCAGAGACTGGCCTTGCACTCGGAAACTGTAGGGGGCGCCAAATCGCACAAAACGGCAACTTCCACATAATGTCACTTTAAAGTACGGAGGTCGATATAACCATAACCAGGCATAACCAGGTTTATCAGAGGCCTTATACTGAATGTGGATCAGGCATACAGAATATCCTGTATAACCTGTATGTAAATATAATATAAAGGAGCTCCTGCTGATAAATACTCTCAGTGACACACAGACAGTAGGGTTACAAACAAAAACAAGAGAAATGTGGCATGATGTGATCTTAATTTCTCAAATCAGTTCAGTAAAATGCACAATCGTGGAACCACAGCCTCCTGAGAATATCCTTATCACCTTCTCTCTAATTAACTAACTGTGTTTTAGCATCATCTCCTTCCAATCACAGCTTCTCTTGTGTAATGCAAATCAAAACATAAACACTGACGTATGAACTGAGCATCTCTTCTAGGCCGAGCGACGTCGGCGAGTGTGTTCAGTTTCAGGGGACGTGGAGGCAGAGCAGGAAATGTCTTCTCTTATCGCTTACTAATGCCTTTCCCTCAAACACACACAGGCTTCTGCACTGATTGCGGATGTACAGCATCTCTGCTGGGAAATGAGGCCATGTATACATCTATAATGTAGGATGTAATGCATGTCTGGACGGTCCACCAAAGTGAGGGGATTTACAAAGCAGGCAGGACTTTGTGTTTGATACATATATATATATATATATATATATATATATATATATATATATATATATATATATATATATATATATATATATATATATATATATATATATATATATATATATATATATATATATATATATATATATATATTTTTTTTTTTTTCAGATTGTGTTTTTAAAAAGTTGTTTCGTGTGTTTTATAATTGAGGTTTTATTTGCATGTATGGCTCAGACGGAAAAGCGCTTAAAACAGCTGCCAATCATCTTGCAACGGTTGGTATAGACTGAAAGACATCTGAAAAATATAAAACAGATGATCAATATAGAAGAAAGGCACAAAAAATATAAATCAACACACATTTTATCCTGCAACTAGATTATTTTCTTTACATTTTTACAAACTTGATGACGTGTCCACATTTTTATATCGAATTCAAATAAACAAATCAATGTGCTGTATTTTCCCAACGAATATTTTTCAACTTTGTTCAAATGTGTGCATGTATATTTGCTCACTGGACTGCTGAAGAATGAAATAAACAAACGATTCAAACTATTTCCTTTTTGTGTTTCATCTTTCTCCTTCTCATTTAACAGATTTATTTATATTCTACACACATTAAAGAAGCTACATGTCAGAATTTTGGTTAAAAACCTTTAAAATGATCAATATTTGGGGAAATAAGCACTGACATCATGTCAAACACGTCTGTGTGAAGTGTCGCAGACACGACTACCGAAGTTAGCATGCTAACCAGCTAGCCTCGTGAGTTGCTGTAGCGGCTGGTCCAACAGGAGAGGATGAATAAAAGTGACACCTGCCGTAACTTTCCTCGGCAAAATCCTTCTGCTATTATTAAGTTATTATAATATACTGATTAACATAGGTACTTATTTTAAAAGAATCATACAAATGTACTATCCTTCTCTTCTTGGATTTGGGGTAAATAGTTGTCAGGTGTGTTATTATCGTGTCATGCACATGGACTTTAAGGACACAGTGGTGAAACATTTGCCTGACAAAAATATAATGTGAACATGTATTTTGTTATTCATATAAATATGTACACCTTTTTTTTTCTCCAATATGTCCATAAGCACACGCACAGAGATCTTCACTTCATGTTCACGACATACCCAGCATCAACAGACCGTCTGGCCTCATGCATCAGCAACACTGAACATCATAATAGGAGATTTGCATCCACTTGTTTTTTTTAACATAGATGAGTGTTAGATTTGTGAAATTCTCAATGTCGAGTCATGACATCCCAGAATACGAGCTGTTACCAGTGTTTTAACCACACAGTTTGTAAAAATAAACTTCAGAGGTGGGTGCATGGTTTGGAAAAACAGAGCTTGGATCTATCTAATCTGTTTTATTTCAATCATTTCCCAGTCTGGGATCATTCAAGTAATTCTATTCTATTCTATTTTTTGCAGCCAGAAAGACAATCACATCTGTGCAAATCTACATTTCTAGTCTTACCTACTGTAGCTTAGCTAGTTAGCCAATGTTTGCACATGGGTAGCTAGCTTATGTTAGGGCTGTGCAGTTGCCTGAACCTTTTTTCAAAATATTAAAATATTTTCAGTCGTGCTCTGCTGCTAGCTGCTAATGTTGCTTCGGCGCAAAAAGTCGAGGAGAGTTTTCACATTTCACAATCCTCCTGATCTCACATTTGCAGCTGTACTCCCTTTAACCGGCAATCAGATGTTCAAGTGTGCAATCAGTGGACTTCTCCTCTAAAAAACAAAACAAAAAACACTAGACTTGGATCCAGGATCCAGTCTGACGGGATGAGTCAGACTCTCCCTCAGGTCATTTGGCAACATCTGTTTTAACCGTTACGCTAACATGGTGGAGTGAAACACACCCCACGTTCATTCCTCTTGTACATTCAGCTCCGCCGAGAGACGAGATTCAGGAGGGGAAGCTGGAATTTTAACACCTGGACCCGCTGCTGAACACAACCAGTAAGTTCTCAGAGCTGCTCAGACTGTAACGAGTTCACGCAGGATCAGCGACGCGTCAGCTGACCGACACCTCGCCTCGACACCGTGCCTTGGGTGTTTCCTGCTTCACTGCAAGAGAAAATGGCGTCCAAATCAGAGGAAAATCTCCGCTGCCCCGTCTGCCAGGACGTCTTTAAAGATCCTGTTCTTCTGTCATGCAGCCACAGCTTCTGCAAAGACTGTGTGCAGAGATGGTGGAGAAGGAAACAAACGCTCCGATGTCCTGTTTGTAAGAGGACTTCCTCGAGGAAACACCCGCCGCTAAACTTGGCGTTAAAGAACCTGTGCGAGGCCTTCCTACTGGAGAGAGATCAGAGGTCCTCAGACGCTCTCTGCAGTCTGCACTCTGAGAACCTCAAGCTCTTCTGTGTGGACCACCAGGAGCCGGTGTGTCTCGTCTGCAGAGATTCAGAGAAACACGCCGACCACAGATTCAGACCCGTCGACGAAGCTGCGCGGGAACACAGAGAGGAGCTCCAGAAATGCCTAAAACCTTTGCAGGACAAACTGAAGCTCCTCAAAGAAGCTAAAAGAAACTGCAACCGGACATCGAAGCAAATTAAGGCCCGGGCCCGGGACGCAAAGAGGCAGATAAGGAAGGAGTTCAAGAGGCTTCACCGGGTTCTCGAAGAGGAAGAGGAGGTCAGGGTGGCTGCTCTGAGGAAGGAGGAGAAGCAAAAACGTGTGGCGATGAAGCAGAAGGCGGAGGCTCTGCACGGAGGGATCGCAGCTCTTTCAGGCACGATCAGAGCAGCGGCGGAGGAGATGAGAGCTGAAGACGTCGCGTTCCTGCAGAACTACAAAGCGGCGCTGGAAAGGGTCCAGCAGCGCCCCCTGATGGATGACCCAGAGCCGCTCACAGGGGCCCTGATAGACCTGACCATGCACCTGGGCAACCTGAGCTTCAAAATCTGGAAGAAGATGAAAGACGCGGTCCATCACACTACGGTGATCCTGGATCCGAGCTCTGCTCACCCAGAGCTCGTCCTGTCTGATGATCTGACCAGCGTGAGAAGCAGAGGGCGACAGGAGCTCCCCGACGACCCAGAAAGGTTCCACAGCTCCTGCTTTGCGCTCGGCTCAGTGGGCTTTAAACCAGGGCAACACAGCTGGGTCGTCGAGGTCGGGGACAGTGCGCACTGGGTCCTGGGTGTGGCACCAGAGTCTCCTCAAAAGAAAGGAGACGTAGACTCCAACTACCACTTACTGGCAATAGGCTTCTACAATGGGACGTACAAAGCAATCGCCCCGAACGATCAAGTCTATGTTCTTCCAGTGAAGAAGCAGCTCCAGAGGATCAGAGTGCAGATGGACTATAGCTGTCTGTCATTTTTTGATCCAGACAAACTCATACGCATGGTCCCTCACACGTACAGGGAGAGGTTGTTCCCATACATCGCCACCAGAGATAAACTCCCACTGACAATTTTACCAGACACACCAGATATCAGAATATTTTTACCAAATACTACCAGCATGAGTGACGATGACGATGACAATGACAATGACGATGACGATGACGATGACGATCACGGCAGGTATGAAAGTGAAAGTGAGACGATTTATGAGTTTAGGGGAATGCAAACGGATTACTTGAAATGCAACTTTAAGTTTTAACTTTATTAAACAAAATACATTCCATATCAAACACACAATAAAAGGCATTTTCAACCCCCCCTCCCCCGACCCTGCACATGAAAAAGTCCCTCCGACTTTCCGAAGAGGACCAGCTGGGGAACAATAAAGTATCATCGTAATTGCAGGAATAAGATCTGTGCGGCTGAAACGTGACAGAAACCTTTGGCTTTTTCATTCAGCGATGCCGTCCTGAGAGAGAAAATCCTTCTGATGGGAGAAAGAGGGAGAGGTATAGAAAGCAAAGAGAAGGTAAAGTGGGAGATTGTCTGTGAATTACCAGGTTAAATTACGGTCACGTCCGAATTGAAATTTCAAAAAATGCCTGTGTCTACATTAGTCCGCTTTGCGTCAGTGTAGCGACACAAAAAAGAGCCGATAAAGACAAATAAAGTACTGCCATCTTAAAAATAATGTATATATATGTATTAAGTATCTCAACAGGATTACATGCCTGGAAGTGCGAGACGGCCAGGAAAGGAGATAAAAATGAAAAGTTGAATAAATAACAAAAAGTAGCCAGTTTGTTTGTCAGTGTGGAGTTGTGAAAAAAAAAAGAAGAAGAGAGGTGAAAGAGCACAGAGGAAAAAACTGACGAGTGTAAACGAACACAAAAGTAAAAGAAGTGTGTGTGTCAGTGGAAGGAGAATCCAGATGCCGGCGGGCTGTCGCACCACTGGCTGATGAAATTCAGGACGTCCTGACACTCTGGACTGTGAGTGGTCTGCAGGGGGAAGATGGACACAAAAGAGAACCAATCACAACACAGCTTCAACATATGGCGTCACCACTTCAAGTGTGGGGTGTACAGGTGTGCGTGTGTGTATTTCGTTAAGATGTGAGATACTGATGCTGCGATTAGTCGACTGCATATGCTGATTCACAGAAAATCACCGATGCGGAGAGATGATGAAACAGACTGAAATGAGTTTGGCTTTTGTAAGAGAGACATCAAACAACTTCCCTTTGTGTGTGTGTGTGTGTGTGTGTGTGTAGAGAGAAATTTGATAAAAGAGTTCATCCAAGTTCTCTGCTGTCTTTGTCCAATATATATATATATAAAAAAAACAACAACAACAGCAACACAAGAAATCAGTCAGACATCTTGAGTCAGTCTTTCTCACCTTTGTGGCCATGAGGAATTTGTTCCAGTCTTCCTTGTTGGCTGCTTTCCCCACAGGAGAGAACTCCACCTTGTTCCTCAGCACCGGGTAGCCTGGAGGCAGAACACCACAGAGTGAGGAGGGGAAAACTGAGGAAATTAACACTACTGGGATGTTTTACCTTGTTGCTGCTGGAGTTGTATCTTATGTTAAAGCTTTACATTGTCCTCATATGAAATAAAGGTGCTTGTAACAGGCCTTAGTTAAAAAAGATAGTGTGGGGCATCCTCCAAGATGTTTAACAACAATATGGTGAACTATTATTGTGTTAAAGGGGCACTGTGTAGTTTTGGTGCGGAAATTTCATTCAGAAGAGAAAGATGTTTAACGCCTAAACAAATTAAATACACAAACTGATCATAAGGAATATGACAGTTTTATTCTGTTTTATTTTGTTTATATGTGGCGGACCCTGCCACCTTTCAAGCCTCAATCTATGTTCTGGGATCTCATTTTCCTCTGATAACAGCTTGTTTATTCAGTTACGGAAAAGACAAAATTCCTTCTCCAAAAATTCAGACTGGCTTTTTAAATGAAATCTATGATTCCTTTATGGTTTTCGTTTCTCTCCCACAGAAAACACACTGCTCCTGAAACGCCTCGTCAGTTCAGTTCCGGGACTTTGTGACATCACACTAGAGTGTCACACATTAGCATAAAATACGCCTATAATTCGAAATTAAGCTAACTGGAAGCTGAAAACAAGACAGGGCCAACCGGAGACAGAGTGAGCGGTGCTGGTTCATGCGTGTGTGAACTGACCAATCACAGCAGACTGAGGAGCCTTAAAGAGACAGTTACAGTTTGAGAAAACTCATTTGTCTTTGAGCATTGCAGCAGGTAAACTTGTTCTAGTAGTAACCCAAAATCAAATTATAAACCGGAAAATGAGCATAATATATCTTCTAAACATAATATTGCTGGTTTAAAAGACATTCAAAAGCACGTAGCACTCAGTTTTGAATTCACCTGATTTGATGAGTAAACAGGAGAGTTAAGTTCAGCGAGTGTGTTTGTATATATTTATGTGTGTGCGCGTCAGTTACCGGTGAGGATGCAGGGCAGAGAGCGCAGGCCGGTGTTGACGGCCACCAGTGAGGCTTCATACGAGTTCCTCTCGTCGCGCGGCAGAACTTGCTCCAACCGATTGTCCATGGACACCATCAGCACCCAGTCACGGATCTGCTCCCGCTGGGCGTCCTGTAACACACACACACACACACACACACCCACACACAAACATCAGCCTCACCAGTGTGACCAGCGGGATGTTTTAAGCGTCAAGTGTTGGAAGTGTGGATGGATCTCTTACAGTGACACAGAGTTTGGAGGGAACCGGAACCTCAAAGGGAATGTCGGTGTCGACGAAGTCAGAGTGGTCCAGAGCGTCCAGGGTCCCCTCTTCAACCGCCTGGAGGCAGAAATCAACCCATCAGAAACGAAAAGTCCAGTGTTGATTTGAGACGTCAACATTTCATCATGTCCAGCTCTACAGCTGAGCCGAGACAGTCAACTCACGTCACACAGATCCAGGAAGTGATTGAGGAAGATGAAGGCCATGTTCTCCCAGCCAACAGCCTGCCACATTAAAAAAGTAAAAAGCAACATGCATCGTTAATCTGGTACACAGGTTCATGAATCCATCAGAGGGACTAACTGGGATGATCTTCTAGGACAAAATGTACGGAAGCCCAGATAGGCAAATGAAAAAAAAAAAAAATCATTAAAAAAATCATTCAAAAAACATTCTTTAAAGATGTGGAAGTTTTTGGAAGTAGTCGAATATCTCTAAATCTTACCATCTGGTTCACTTAGGGGAATTTAACAGAACAATCTTTTAAATTTCTTTCACAAATTGGGGCTTTGTCCAGGCACCAGGTAGACAGTTATTAAGTGTCCTGTAGAGACTAAAAATCTGATTGTGTGCGTCTTCCTCTCCTCCTGCTGGACTCACCCTGCAGGCCAGACCCGCCTCGTAGAATGCCTTGTCTGCAGGAATGAGCTCGGTGTGACGCAGCAGAGACACCGACAGCTTGGCTGCTATGCTTATCTGCAAAAGAACAGCAACGGAAGAAGAAGAAGGAGAAGAAAAAGAAGAAGAAGACGCTTTAATTTGAAAATGACTAATAAAACAACTGTCAAACTGTCGCCTCCAGCTGTGGAGGAAGAGTTAAGATCTGACATTAAAACAATCATTTATCTATCAGAGCCTTGTTTTGGTGAAAAAGGTAAAAAATAATCTGCGGCGTTTGGAGTACCAGCTGCTCCACTCCTCGGGCGGCCGATCTCGTCGCGTAGTAGTGAGCGATCAGCAGCATCTGTTCAAAGTCTTCGTGAGCCGGAGAGCTCGCCTCGGCCGACCTGGACATGTTCTCACACTGAAATCATAAAGAAAAAAACAAATTCACCTCTCAGCTTCACAGCAATGAATACATTTAGCATTATACTCCACATTAGAAGGTGCTTTTCATCTCAGGCGGTTCTGTTGTGACCTACCAGCTGCAGCAGGAAGTTGCGGAGGTCGCCCCACATCCGGTACGACTCTGGTCCATCGGTGTCAGGGAGGTTAATCAGGTCCAGGAACAGCCGCTTGTAGATGTTAAAGTTCTGAGAATAATGATGTGGTTACATCATTAACAGGGTATCAGACACTTTCAAGCTGTTTTAACCAAATTTGCGATGGAGGAGGAGAAGGAGATCCAATCAAGCACTGCAGGTTAAAGTATAAAGGTGAGCAGTATATATGCGGTCGCATGCAGGGGAAGGTTTTAACTTGGGTTGTGTGCACGTATATAAGTAAACCCACAAGAGCATGTTTAATGGTTGAAGCGGCCACTTGCAAGTGTTGAACAGAGGGACGACAACTCTCCCTCCTGCGTTTGGTCCTCCGTTCACAGGAAATTGCAGCGACAAAGTGACAATATACCGACACGCAAGAGATTATGAGTCGAGAGATTTGCCTCTAAAATCGCTGTCAGCTGGGGAGTCTCTAGCCATATTTTGTGCGCCAGAATGATGCTCAAGGAGATAAAAAGCAGAGTCCTGGTTTGTCGGCCTTGTGATTTTGTTATTCAATTTTCACAAAGCAACACTGATACCACTGTCTGGGGAAAACTGCACAGACTTTGGTGGATATCTTCGTCGAGGTAACATATAACCTAGAATTTTTTTTAAGGTGTAGACCGGTGTGAGAGATGATAAATAAACTGGAGCTGTTTTCCAGGAATATGAAATTAAAAAGTGTGTGTGCAGTACCTGGGTGTTGGGCGGAGCTCCGTGCTGTATGTAGAGCTGCAGAGCCTTCAGAGCCTCTCCCTCCTTGATGAGGTGTGTGGCGTACAGAGCGACGTACTTATGGAGGATCTTAAAGTTCTGACAAAAACACGACAGGGACAGTGAGGGATGATTTCAAACACAAACCGTGCAGCTCTGAATCTTCATATTTCTATTTATACTTCTTGACCTTCAGTACTTTCTTTTTTATCATTCTTTTTATGTTGCTACGTGCTATGTGCACTAAAACACCAAGGCAAATGACATTTTTTGTAAAAACCTACTCAGCAGTAAGCCTGATTCTGATTCTGACGAGGAGCGCGGACATGCTGAGCCAGGTTTTCATGACCAAAACCCCTGCACAACATGATCCAAACATACATGTGTTCTTAACTGCTTGATAATCTGAGCTTCACATCCAACAGTTTCCACCAGGGCTGCGACTAACGATTATTTTCATTGTCACTTAATCTGTCAGTTGCTTCCTCAACAAATCGATTACTTGTTTGCTGTAAAAGTAATGTGACAAAAAGACGACATTCTCAAATGTCTTGTTTTGTCCACAACCCAAATATATTCAGTTTCCTGTCATAGAGGAGGAAAGAAACAAGGAAATATTCACATTTAAGAAGCTGGAAACAACTGATAACAGATGAATTGTTGCAGCTCAAGTTTGCACCATTTATCCAAATGGATAATTTATCCAGGAGGGTGAGGCTGATTGTGGTGTCCAGTACCTGTTTAGATGCTGTATCCAGACATTTGTCCCACTGGCCTCTCTCTGCATACATGTCCAGAGCCGCCATGACATCCACACCCACCAGCTGACCACACACGGACAATCACAACAGACAACGTTTCAGTTTCGTTAACGATAACAAAGTCAAATGTCAACTTCCAGAAATCCTGTGGTGCACTCTCTGTCTCTTTCAGACCGGTTCACTTCCTGCACAATGTGAACATTTCCCCCCCGCAGTGCTTCACCTGGTTCTCATTCGTTTGAGCGAATGAATGACGGCCCAGTCAGGCTCAAACCTACTGCTCAGAGTTAAACTGATAATGTTGCAAGAGTTCCCTGGATAAATTAGATCCAGTCGGTAACAGAGTGTGTAGTTGTACTTACAGAGTCCACTTTGCCTTGGTTCTTAAGGTGCTCTTTGTATTTCTGGTCCACATATTCCTCGTACCTGCCAAACGATCAGAATGATGACGTGCAGGGAAGATAAAACAAGAGATAATCTGACCTGGAGACAGTTATCTGTACTTTCACAGTTATGAAAGGTATTTAAGAGTCTCCTTGAATTTGTGATTTTAAGGTGTATTTTGACTTTTCAGTGTCAATCTCTGATCTCTCTTCTGTTTAATTTGCAATAATAACTGTGAAACATTGTGTGTGTGTGTGTGTGCGCGCGTGTGTCTTCGTCTTTAAACCTGGGCTTCAGCTCCTTGGCGACTCTCTTGGCTTTGTTCCACTCCTCGCCCTCGATGAAGACATCGATCGCCTCTTTGATGAGGCTCATGTTCAGGTAGAGGTCAGCAGCCTGAAACACGCCAGCACAAAGAAAAAAAGGCGCGAGTTGAAACGAGGCAGGTTCGCGCCAAGACACGGCGTGTGTGCGTGCTTGTGCGTGCGCGTTGACCCACAGCGTTGAACTTCCTCAGCTGCGTGAGTCGCGGTCCGACCGCCAGGATCACCTCCATCGCTCGATCTCCGCTGAGGAACTTGATGGACAACTCTGCTGCCTGGGAAACACATAGACACACACACACACACAAATGAACACACACATCAGGGCACACAAAAAGACCTCTGGTGAGAATAAAAATTAATCAAAGTTTGCTTTCATTGGTTTGTAGTCGCTCGCTAGACCAAATGAGACCACTGTAACTGCTGTATGTTTCTGATGTTTTGGTAACTCCGGAGAGGGGCAGAGGTTAAGTGACTGTACCGGTAGATTAAATAAAATCTAATGTGCACTTTCAGGCTTTCTACGGGAAGCCACTTATCGATCCTGTTGACCCTGCAACCTTGGCTCGAACACCACCAGGAGACCAAACGTCCAGTTCTCAAATGAAAACACACTTGTCTTTCTTCTTCTCGCGCTGGTTAATCAAACTCCCAAAAGGAAAAAAAAAAAAAAAGTATTGATCTCTGGGACCCTGTGACCTTTCTCTTTCAGCGGCACCATCAGACCGGCCATTCGGATTCTAAATGATCTGATCTCCATCGCACCTCGATCAATAACACACAATACCCGCCGTGTGACCCCTGAGTGAGATCGAAACTGACGTCGGTGACACTGCGACCTTTCACCGCAAGAAAACGCTGGCTACAATTCATCAATACGATACATCCGTCCGCTACGATGCTGAATGTGATGCAACCAACAGGAGCAATGATGTGTTTCAGTTGGAGACATTTTTTGGTTTAGTCCTTATTTTGTTTGTTAGTTATTTTGGTTTAGTCCTTATTTTGTTTGTTAGTTATTTGTTTATGATTAGATTAGATGTTGTGACGCCCACGTCATCGTGCCCTGCGAGCATCAGAAAGAGTTTATTATGACATGAAGAAGAACGAAATAGAAGAGCAGCTGGGTCTTTGTGGTGATTGCATAATCGTATCATATGGGTGGACGGCTCATTGCACTGTATACGTCTAGGTGCAGGGTGCCCCCGGACTGTTGATGAGACTGAGGTCTAGGATGAAGTGTTGGGGCTACATTGCAATTCAAACTGATGTTTTTCAGAGCCACACTTCAAAGAGCTGTCCGTTGCTTCAGTGTATTACGGTCCTTTTTCTTCACAACGGCCACGAAACAACCGCTACTTGTTCGCTGATGTCTCGACTACTTCGCTCGCTAGCTAACGTCACATTGTTACTGCTGATCCGTGCGTGACTGTCCCGCATTTTGGTGTTTTTCATGCCATAAATCCCCCCATTGATACCAAAATTTGCCAAAAGTCCAACAGCGAAGTTGCTGCAGTTGGCACCGCTCCTCTAATATCACTGCACTATAAATGGAACTGTATTCGCGCTGATTGTATGTAAATGTACATGAAAATGTGTCTTTTACCTTCATCCAGCACTTCTCCATCAGGGCGGGGTTGGAGTCGTCCTTCACCTTCAGGTAGCACTCCACAGCGCGGGAGTGTTCACCCGACTGCTCCCACTCCCTGGCCTGTTCCAGAAGGCCCTCCACGCTCCTGAAACAAACGCACAGAGTGAGAGTCAAAAGCAGGAGACGCCAACGTTCATCTCATCGGACGGTTGAATCAGCACCATCATCAAATATGAAACAAGGCACTGGCATGAACAGAACGGATCTCTGGGCCAATTAGGGCGGAAAGAGTCGCTGCGCCTTGTTTTTAAAAAATCAATCAGAATAATTCAATTTTGCAGTTATCATATGTTTGTCATTCCAAGGCTGAAGAGTGCAACTCGCAAAAAAAACCCCCCAAAAAAACCCAAAAAAAAAAACGGATGATGAATGGAAAAATTCACATGCAACACTGTTCAACAGTCGATGTCTCTTCAGTCGCTGGTCATCAGGTATTAATGCACCCGACAGGAAACATGTTCTTTCTGCGTTCCCACTGTAGCTATAATAAAAAAATGTTTGTAATTTACATAAGACTGTCTTTCAAAAAGGGCTCATGTTGTTATTTTCACAAATCATCCCAGCACCCTACCGGCAGGAATAATGTTTGTTCTGGTAGCTGACTCGATCGTTGTAAACAAAGGTCGCCACTAAACGATCTCTGAGGAATGAAAAATAGTGTAAAAAAAAAAAAAGAAAAAAAAAAGACGATTCAACTGGCGTGCACCTCTTAACAAACTAAAGTTCGATCAAGGCTTGCAGACGCCTTTAAGAGACAGGATGCCTTGCATTTATCTGGAGCGTGAGCCTATAAACTCTGCAGGAATAATTCAGTGTTTTCTCACTTTAACCCTCTTCCCCGCTCGTTTCCATTGGCAACTTTTGATGTTCTTCTCCCACAAGTCATTAAAGAGAGAGAAGCGATGGGAGGAGGACGAGAGCTGCGCGCTGCCAGTCTGCCGGCTAACTAACGAGCTATTCCTTGTTGGTAGTTTCAATTCGGGAGAACACATGAGCTGTGTTTTAATAAAGCATCAAACCGACTCTTTGTGCATAGATTATGCTGCCGGGCGAGATGGGAGAGTCTGTAAAATGTTCATGGAGCTCTTTGTGGTTTCCCTCTGGTCTTTTAAAGCATTTTCTCTATAACATAACAGGTCAACAAAATCTGATTGAAAACTCTTAAAATAAAGCCCCGCAGATACCAAAACCTCGCATCTATAATTACGAGTCTCGTTGACGAGGCTTCAAGCATCTGCTGCTGCTGCTGTAACAAGATGCAGCTTCACTGAGTGTTTTTATTTATATTTAATCAGGAAGGGATCACAGGTTTCCTCCTGTTGTTACTGTGTAGTGAGGGGAAAACACTGGTAAATGAAGGTAAATCAAATCGCTGTTTTAGCGCTCAATGGACTACAGCCTGACCGATATACCAATCAGCTGACTTGATCGACAGATATTGGCTTATCACGGCTATATTGCTGTATATCTGTGTCTGAATATACTGTATATAGTCTCATTTATAATGATTAACATTTTAATATTATTATTATTATTATAATGTCGTGATGATTTAGAAATGGTGTAATTCATCAGAATCTCTAATCTTGGATGTGTTTTTGCAGGTAACGAAATCCAAGCTGTTGTTTCAAAGAATCTTCCCTCTGGCCACCCAGTGACTCTTCTTCTTGTGTTTGTGTTTAACAGTTCGTTCCCAGTTGACCGGCAAAAAACTGTGACTACATTTTATATAAATTATCTAAAGGAACAGTTCACCCCCAAAAATGAATGATCCAGTTATTATTTACACACCCCCATGCTGATGGAAAGTCGGGAGAAATTTGCACCTTTTCCTGTTTTTAAATGCAGTTTGCGTTGAAAGATTCAGTAACGTCTTGTCAAATCAATTTTTGGATCTCGAACTTCTGGAGAATTGGATTCCACCAGAGGAGCAGCGTGGAACCATTTCACGTTTGCATTTTTTTGGTTATTTCTTTAAAATTTCAAAAACAAGCCTGCAGCTACTTCAGTTGTTAAGGGGAATGCTGTTGATGCTGACTTTCCATCAGCATCGATGTGAGTAGATAATGACTGAATTTTCTTTCTTTTTTTTTTTGGTGAATTGATCCTTCAAATTTTACGACATGGCCTTGATGTGGTACATTCCCCTACATAACACTTGATACCATCAAGCCTATCTTTTTAAAGAAGAATATCAAAATGCAAATGAAAAGACTTGTTGAAATGGCAAAGCAGTTAGTGCCAAAAAAAGCCAAAATCAAAAGTCAAATATCTGCTGATCGATATCTGAATTTTAGCAGCATCAGCCCCAATCCAGTATCGATTGTGATCTACACTTAGGTCTTGACAAACACTGATTTCTTCTGCTTCTTTTGGTTTTATTCTCACCGGATTCCCTTCTTGGAGGTCTCCCTCTCGTACTCCTCTTGGAGTATGGAGAGCTTGTTGGGGAGGTACTCCTTGCAGATTCTCATGGCGTCGCTCCACATGTCTGCATCCTGATCAACACGAACAAGACAACAATAAGGAATAAGGAAGCACACGGAAGGTGGTCGAAGTCTAGGATGTGTAAAGTTTCAGTAAAATTAAGAAATCATTTTAGCTCAGAACATTTTGAGCCTCTTTTCTTGGCTCTCGCCGTCACCTTGTAATATTTAACAGCCATCTCGGGTCTCTGGGCTCGGAGCAGGAAGGCTTCAGCCTTCTGGAAATCTTTCTGTTCAAAGCAGAACTTGGCTTGGCCCACCAGAACCTCAGACACGCTCTCTGGATCGTGGCCCTCAGCTACCCGCTGCGCACTGGCCCAGTCCTTGTTGTGAACATACCTGGAGCACACACACACACACACACACACACACACACACACAAACACATGGCCAAAAAAATAATATGAACAAACTCAACTTTTTTAGATGCTTAAATGTGTAGAGATGGAACTCGATGAGCGACACAAACTGGATGCTCTACGAAAAGAGTGTAAAGTCAGTTATAGAAAGCAGACACTGTGAGGAAGGTAGGAAAACAATTTAAAAACATACGATACGCTACCATCAAAAATATTATGTGCACAGGATTTAGAGTTAAAAGGTAAAATATGCACTAAAGCATCAGTATGACCTTTTACAGTTACTGCAGCTTTTACAAACTGAGTTAAATCCTCAAACCCTTTGAGCGAATGAACTCTGTGAACCTCCATCAATAATTAATAGGAGCCGTATCTGCAACAGTGTAGGAGGAAGTATTCAGATCCCTCACTGAAGTAATACCACACTAACACGCTCTGTTACAGGGAAAAGTCGTGGTTTGGAAAATGAATGGAGGGATGATCAGGAAAAACGAAAAGCATTCAGTATTACATCCTTTGACAGTTTATTACAATTACTCAGTTCAACTAAAATCACAAGATCAATACTTTGTTCATCATTATCATCATCATCATCATCATCATCAGCATCAGCATCAGCATCAGCATCAGCATCATCATCTGCAGCACTCACATGAACACGGCTTCTTTGGGTTTCCCCGCTTTGATGAACTCCACCTCAGCCTCAGGAAACTTGCCCTGGGATGATGAAACAGTCACACAACATTACGATTGGCACGGCTCGGTGTGTGTGACATGTCATCTCAAAGCATTCTCAGAGAGGAGATGACAAGGAAAGTGTGCAGGGAGAATTACGCTGAAAACACACCATGCTGAAATGACATTCCAACAGGAGCCGACTGTCACGTAGAAGAATGTGTGTTGTAAAAAAAGGTGCAATCGGTAACACGTATGCTACACATCATTAAAAATTAACCTTAGTTCATAGTTATTTCACTGTTAACAAAACAAAGAAATGCTTTAAAAAACATTTATTAAGGAATTGTAAAGGTTTATAAATATTATTTTTATCAGTTTAACAATCATTTGAATCATGTTTACAGATGCACCACACAGTATTTAATAACCTCTGACAAAGTGTTAATATATCAGTTGCAACTTTACAATAATCAATTATTTAATAATAAAGCATTTAGTTCTTTGTTAACAGTGAAATAACTGTTAACTAAAGTTTAATTAACTCTAGATGTACCTTTTATTGATCAAAGTTATGCTAAGGGCTTGGGGGGGGAAAATGAACATTTCTACAAGCCCGTTCTTAGTTTGAACTGGAATACTGTTTAAAAGACGACAGTTAAAATAAATATAATAATAATAAGTTTATGGTGACACGTGTAGTGCAGAGGTACGGTCACGGTACGGACATACAGGCCGGCTTGAGTCTGCAGCAGGACCGCGACGGACTCACCTCGTCCTCCAGGTATATGGCGTGTTTGAAGTGGATCTCTGGGATCTTTTCCTTACACGAGAGACGAGCCAAATCAAAGGCAAAGTCAAACGTGCTGGAGAGTTAAAAAAAAAAGAGAGAGAAAAGAAATTAAGTCAGGATTTACAATTCAATAACCGACTTGTTGGGTCAATATTCATTTGGATATGCGGATGGAATGAGCTTATTGAAGTCTGCGGGTGGGTGTTGTGAAGGAATGCGCTCCGGGG
Source organism: Acanthopagrus latus (assembly GCF_904848185.1). Taxonomy (NCBI): domain Eukaryota; kingdom Metazoa; phylum Chordata; class Actinopteri; order Spariformes; family Sparidae; genus Acanthopagrus; species Acanthopagrus latus. The sequence goes on along the minus strand of NC_051060.1, from coordinate 7,127,072 downwards.
GGGGCCGCACATCGGCTACAATGCCCTCCTCGTACGCTGCATTTATCCCTGAAACTACACAGCACTTCGCACTTATTGAATCTCAAGACACAAATCATTAGGAAGCTCCCTGCCAGGCAGCGGAACTAATAAAACCTCCGGATGAGTATCAAAGTGTCTCTCCTCAAGATTTTAGACAGATTTGGCTCGATGTGACGTAAGTAAACAGGGATGAATCATCACGGTGTGTGTGCTGGGTCTGCGTGCTGCGGTGGGGCTCACAAGTTATTCGCCGCGGATTCGATGGCGTATTCCAGGAGGCCGAACTTGTTGAGCAGCTTGACGGCTGCCTCTCCTCCCAGGCTCCTGGCCCACAGGTAGGCCACCTGTTTCTGGGCACCAGCACCTCCATGGCTCTTCGCCACCTGACAAACACAGACACACACACACACACACACACACAAATATATGTGTCATATAATCATATATCTCTATAGGAGTCCTGCAGCCGGCTCCCTCACCACAGATAATCCCAGAGAAAGACATTAAGCCAAAGCTATAAAGTTGCAGCGAGCTCTCAACATAACAGCAGCAATAAACACTATCAACAGGGACGCGCACAGATGTAATAATGCTGCTCCGATGAGGGACTCCGTGAAAACGATATTTCACTCAGATGGGCGTGGTTCTGCTGTCTACACCCACACTCTGACTGAGTGGCACAGTCTGGGCTACATTTTTTTCTAAACCTTGGAAAATTACTGATATTGCTAGTTACATACAATACACTACACTGATATCAGAATGCAGACTGTTAAGACCCCAGAGGGTATATAAACATTTTTATAAATGCACGCGCTTTAATGTACTCTGTTATCTCTCTATGTTGCGTTACCTGAGTGTGTGATTGGTTGCAGGTGAGTTTGGTTAACGGAGTGTTTTCCAGGGCGCTGATCGGTCCAGCCACCAAGCCAGCAGTTTAAATACCGGCTCCTCCAGCCCTCCTGTGTTTCTCTGTTAAACTAAATAAAACTGCTGAAAATGCTTTGTTGATGGTGGTGCTCAAGAGATGGGAAGGCCCTGGTCGTAACAAGATCCAACATCTGGGTAGATTCTTGTTGTTGGACATGTTCAAGTCCATCTAAATGTCAGTATAACACTACTGAGCTGTACATATTTTCAGTATGAGGCTTATTTGGGAATTTGTCAACAGTCAGGTAATTATTTTCACGGAAATGCAGCGAGGGCAATAGTGCGAGGAGTAAAAGTGGAAGTAGCAGTAAAAACTGAATAAAATCATCTCTCTTCCAAGGGAGATTAAGGTGTAGGGTCTCATTTGGGTGTATTTTGGGAGTAAAGCAAAGATGAGGTTAATAAAAATAAGATCCAAAAAGTGACGTGAACGTTGATGTATCAGGTTCCAAGGTTTTACAGAGTCCTGTGCCCATGAAGTCAAATCTCTCTGTAAACTGCAACAATTTACAAGTCCCTCTTCTTTACTTAAACAAGCAGTTATTCAAACGTCTGATAAAATGGCTTATAATGCACTATAATGAATATTTTGAAGAGTTTATTGTCTTAAGTGTTTATGAATATGTATTTTACATTAATCTAACTATGATTTACACATACTCTCATTAATTATTTGTTTATACTCCAGCCTACACTAGAGTTATATATAGCTGAAAATACATAAAAAAAGACTGTTTCCTTTCAGTCTAAAGTGTCTAGAACAAGTTAAATACAATTTGGACATATTGTGACATTCACTAGAAAAAGGGTTTCTTTATTCAAACCACAATGTGTTTTTGTGATTATATTATTTTTTGTGGCCTAAATTAGTATGTGGATTTATGTTTTGTAGACTTCAGTCCACCTCATTTTCTTTTTTCACTGTGACCACTGCCACATACTTTCAACCCAACACTGAGATCTTTTAAGCCGCTGACATTTAACTGTGTATCTAACCTCACTGTGGCATAGCTATTTTGTTTTATTAAGCTGTAATAATAAGTAGTAGCTCTGACATGTCAAGGGTGTTATCATCTTCTCCTGAACAAGCAAAAGGTGAGTTTAGAAGCACTTTAAGGGGTTTTAAGATAAACAACTAGAGTTCAGATGTTTGCAGTACAAACCTCGATGCATTCTGGAGATCAAATGGGACTTACAGCGAACAAGACAACAACACAAATGGGACTGTATCTACCCTGTATGCCTCCTCCCACATATCGTTGACTCTGTACATGTGGACCGCGGCCTTCCACTCTTCGGCCTCCATGAAGTGGTACTCCGCCTCTGAGAACCTGGATTCGGCCTCCAACAGCTGCAAGAAACATTCAAAATGACAAACACATCAGGTACAGCAAAGCCTCGGCAAACAGCCTGACCCAGCACTGATCAGCCTGAAAATGGGTTGAAGCACATGAATGTTTAACTTTAGAACAAGATGATTAAAGCAGAATTTCTGTCCCTCAGCAATACTTCCTCTCAGCATGTGACACAGCAAAAAGGAAAACTGCTGACAAAATTAAGTCAAAACCACTTAATGATGAAACTCTATTAGATTTATTTCTGAATCTTCTTTGCCGCAACTATCGGAAGCTTAAAATAGTCCCAGAGCGACCGCAACTGGACACAAATAATTCATGAGCCCGAGCTTTGAAACTTTGGAATTTAGACCAAATTCTTCATTAGGGACATTTCTAATTATTGTTGGAGTTTAAAACACTGCTGGGCAATTCTCACAAGATAACCACAGAACTGCGAACACACTCATAACACTCGGAGACACTCAGAGAAGAGTCTCGCTTGTAGCCCTCATGAAATAATCATGATCGGGTTGAACTGGAAGTGTTCTCTGAGTGTATGAGAGCTTTTCTTAGATGGTAAAGCTCATCCATAGCTGGCTGATTATTGCCAATGACACCGACAAAAGTTCTGCTGACATTTTTCAACTAATCTTTTCTGAGCTCTGCAATGCTTGCAAAAAACTGAACAGGGAAAACTACTGAGAGGTAATCTAAATCTAATCTCTGATGTTATGTGTTTAAAAGTCCAGTGTGTAGGATTTGGCGGCATCTAGCGGCATGGGTGCAGATCGCAAACAACTGAGCACCCCTTTTTTGAATTTAAAGGGCCCTCTCTAGAGTCAGTGTTTGGTTTGTCCATTCTGGGCTACTGTAGAAGCTTTAGACCTCCCTGGAAGAGGAACTCCTCCCCCTGTAGATATAAAGGACTCTCTCTATGGTGACGATTATACAGCAAGCCCTGGGTCGTAAACAGATGGTCCATGACCCGTTCTGAAGTCCTGAGTATTACCATAGTGTGACCAAACTACTGATTGATAATGTTTCGAATGTTTTGTTTTATTTTTTCAAACATTCAAATCAAATTAATAAAAAATGAATTCAACAACAAAAAAAGAACAGTGATGATAAATTTCCTGTGCAATCATGTGAGCAAGCTAACCTGGCTAAATGCTGAATTGCTATGCATAATGGCAAACTAGTCGGATAATTACTCATAGTGTAAAAAATATCAGCCAGTTATATGTATTACCATCCTAAATCTTGTGAGCCACAGTGGATTGATTTGTAACTTATTGAGCAAAAGATTACATACCCAGACACATCCACCTCAGAGGCCAACAGAGAAAATGGAGCGAGTTGGGCTAATGTTAGCCACGCTACAACTGCTGCCAACTTGTTATTGAGACCACTATAGGCTGCCCTCCGTAGGCCCAGTTTAAAATGCAACAGAACTTTAACCTAGAATCCCAGTTTGAATCCCAGACACTGGACCGCCAGTACAGGTTTGCTGCTGTGCCCGCTGACAGCCAGTTGACCAATCAGCTTTGCGGGTGGGATTAAGAATGAGGAGATCAACTTCCTTCATAGCCATTTCGGTTCCAAGCTACATCAATGAAAAGCAGTGACAGAGGTCAGTTGGCTACACGCTTTGCTGACTCTGACTCAGCTGCACAGGTCGTCCTGACAGCTACAGGATGGAGGACACCAGCTATCATGGCCACGATGTTAGACTGAATAAAGGACGGGAACTTAAATGGCAATTCTGTCTTTTTATCAGGCTAATCAATTCTTATTTGGGGAAGAATTCAGCTGCTGCTATCAAGATCGTTGTTTGAGCCTCCCTTATCCACCAGTCCTCTCCTCACAGTAGTGCTGTATACCTTTGCCAGGTGTAGGTGGGTCTCCGTCAGCAGGTCGGGGTGATGTTTGGCCACCATGCGAATCACATCGTCAAACATCCGGTTCTTCTTGTACATGGTTATGGCGAGGTCGGGCTGCTTCACTGTGGAAAACAACCTGCGCACACACACACACACACACACACACACACAAGCAACCATTAGCATGTTTGTTTTCATTTTAGTGTTTGAGTGTCAAAAAAAGTCAGAGGGGACTTTTAAAAAGTGAGCCAGTCATCACATAATGGAAAGAAACGACCTGCCAGCGGCCAAGCACTGTGTTTATTATTTTTCTTGCCGTAGCCGAGGCGCGAGTTAACCTCCAACATCGGCATGTTAGTCTGCCTCTCTCTAATCTCCGTGCTTCCAGCAGCCACTGAGGCGCTAAATTGCTATAAATGAAGTGATCTCCGTTTACCTCTCGGCCTCCTTGAATTTGCCATCTCTCTCCAGCTCCTGAGCTCTGCTGAGGTACAGAGCCATCACTTCCTCCTCTGTCATGCACTTCACCGCCAACTGCAAACACAATAAACGCTGGTTAAATAATACAAGAATAAAAAAAAAGAAAGAATAAAAGTTACATCACATTTTATACAGAATAGTTTCATCTAAATGAAAACTGTCACAAAAATGCATATAAATGTGTATTTCTTTTCCATACTTAATTGTGCAGCTTGTCTCCGTACTGACCTTGTGAGCCTCCTCCCAGCGCCCTGCTGCAGTGTACATGTCGATAGCGTCTTTGATGTGACCTCCCCTCACAAACAGTTGCTCTGCCACCTGCAGGCCATTAACACACAAAATACACACAGCATGCTCTCAGGAAATATAAAACACAACCTGAACACCATAAGCTCTCTCTATATAACCTCACAATTTACATTATTCTGGCATATAAGCTTGAAAATAAAACAGTTCAGATCGTATAAGTATATAAATATAGCATTTCTGCGCCTCCCTATAGGCACATTTGGAAATTTGGTAAGCAAACAAAATTACATAATTGCAACCTGGTAACTCCTTAATTTAGTTAGATATATATTTGTGTATGTAAAGTAAGCCGTGTAAGAAAACATGCTTATTTTTGTCACTGACATAAAGTGTTACTCTGCAAATTCTTTTACATTTATATATTCTTAAATATTTAAATATGACCATGTATGTGAATAAGTATGTTAGACATTGTGAGGCAGTTCTTTTCTCATCTATCTGGGCCCCCTAGTGGCAATGAGGCACAAGGCATGTGCCCAGAATGCCGATGCCTAGATCCTGGCCAGTGTGCTCTTTCACTTCCCACATTGGCTAAATAACTAGCTTGCTAGTTGTGTAACAGGGCTGAGTAGGAAGAAAGGTGGTTCACTCAATACTAACAGGTCCATCTAGAAAAAACTGAATATAATAGAGAAGCTCATTTTTTCCCCCAGATTTAATTGAAAACTTTTTTATGTTCTAAATTCATTACACATAAAGTGAAATATTTCAAGTCTTTTTTTGGTTTGGGTTTGGATGATCACGGTTGACAGCTCATGAAAATCCAAAAATTCAGTATCTCAAAATACTAGAAATGCTACTTCAGGCAAATCAAAATAAAAAGGATTTATGATACAGAAATGTCAACCTACTGAAAAGTATGCTCATCTGTGCACTCAATACTTGGTCAGGGCTCTTTTTGCACAAATTACAGACATCATTGCAGCATGGCTTGGAGGCGATCAGCCTGTGGCACTGCTGAGGTGTTATGAAAGCTCGATTGCGGCCTTTCGACTCGCCTGACCTGAACCCCAAAGATAATCAACGGGGTATTGTCAAGAGGAAGACGAGAGACACCAGACTCAACAATACTGACGAGCTGAAGGCCGCTATCAGAGCAACCTGGGCTTCCACGTAAGTATGAAAAAGAGATATAAATCAATCTGCACCTGTACGTCCTCCAGGAAAAAACAAATGTGTGTGGTGATTCTTCCTCCGCTTCGATTATAAAAATGTTTACTCATTGTTCCTTTCCTCATAATTCCTTCATTGCAACCACAGGTGTGAGATTCCTCCATTGTTTGAGTTTGCACTGAATTATACTTTCCTGCGACTCCCACAAGTTGGAAAGCAAAGAGCTTGTTATCTTAATTACTTTCTGTGAATATGCCCATAGAGCAAACAGACAGAAATGGCCTGCTATTTTCAGAGGCTGGCAGTCTGTAGAGGCTGTTTGGCTCAGCTGAGCTCATCAGAATAAGCAGAGCACGCTGCGTTCACCACCACCACCACCATCATCATCATCTCTCTTCCTGTTCTCGTCTCTTTGTGTTTAGACCAGATTTCTCTTTCTCTTCTCCTCATCAACACACTCCTGTATTTCTGGTATGTTGGCAACTATTGTTAGTACCATCCAATTTGTCATCGCTGCCAAAGCTCCCTCGAGCAAGCACAGCCCACACTGCTCCATGGAGACCGAAACTACGCGCATGAGGCTGTGCGTGGTACAGGTGACTGCATATATCTCTGAGCGATGTGCAGATTAAAACTGCCGGGGGCAAAATGTCACTTTAACCCCGTGGCTGCCTCCGTCTCGCTGTCCAGTGCTCAGGGACAAAACTGACCTCAGGTGCTCACACAAACACAAGGCCACACGCACCAGCATTTAGGCTGGCATATCCAGTATTTCCATGAGGTAAGTATTCCACTGGGGGTCTATCAAAAGCATGCTATGCCAAATTTGCCGGCTGTTGTCAATCAACGGTGCAGTAAGCGCATTTTGGAGAATGACAGACAATCTCATTCTACAGAATCACTGATGTCAAGAAGCATCCTCAACACAACAAAAATAATAGGAAAATAAAGTCAGAGGGCTGGAACACTGCAGATACAGACAACATCTTTTTTTAAAGGTAGAGAATGTTACTAAACAGTGACCTATTTACACATCCAGCAGGTAAAGAGCACAACATAATTCATCTTATTCTTATTAAATAAAATTAAGTCTCTTGCCACCTGACAAATTTAAGTCCAACTTTCACTCCTGTTTTGGCTCCATGTTTGGTCTCCACCCACACCCGAGAGAAATATCTGGCTCTCAAGCTGCCAGATGCTCCACTATATTCACCAGTTAGTCCAGGTAACTGTGTCTCTGTTATTTGGTGCTGAGCAGGTAGTGTACAGTGGGTTTTTACAGCTTTTTCTCTGAAAACAGCTGCCTGCTGCTGAATCCAAAACACAAAGGTTTAGGGTCACTAAACCGAAAAAAAATAAGCTTAAAGATACTAAATCACTCTGTCGAGCTGATTGGAACTGCAGGGTTTCAGATTCAATCATTACTTTCGGCATCTTTTACAGCTCACATAGTCAATTAAAGGATTAGTAACACAAAAATTTAAGGAGTAATTTTATGCAAGCTAGTTTAGCACCACAAAGCTGTTTTGTAGTGCAAGTAGTCAAAACTTAACCAACATTATTACCACAACAATCTTGCCGTTTTGATGACAGTACTTCTCAGGTAATGTGGATATGTTTTTACAAATTAAGAGTTTGTCATTTAAAGCTCTCATCAAAGGGAAGTCGTAGGTTAACTGTCTAACTGCCTCTCCTTCCCTTAATATTTCTTTTTTCCACCATAGTTAGTTCCTTCCATCCTCGTCCCTCCTCTCTCACCTCGAAGTCCTGCACGGAGGCGTAGTACTGAGCGATCTTCATGTAGTATTTCACTGCGGATGAATCCTCCTGTAAATCCAGGATGTGGACGGCTTTCTTCCACTGACGAGCCGCGATGGCCGCCTCGATGGCTTTGAGTGAACAGCTAAGAGGGGAGCAGAGAGAGACAACAGAACAGTTTCAATATGTTTGTATTTAAGCGTCGCATGTCTCCATCAGCTCTGAAATGTAAATAATGTGAGTATTCAACGGTGTTTGGTTGACAAAACGACAAAATGGAGATACAGCCAAATTCAAAGTATATCAACTTTGGTTGGACTTGAAGTTAAACCAAATATTTTTCTTTTTGGACAAAGTTTACTGGCAGAGGAGATCATCAGCGGAAGTCATATTTTTAAAACCTTTGTTTCTGTGGACAGTGCTGGTTTCCCAGAATTCAGTTTTAGAGGCTTTTTCAACCAGAAAAGACTAAAAATCTGGGCGCTGATCACCTGTCTTCATTTGGTATTTTTGGGAAATGACTATAATGTTTAAAGATATCTCTTCTCATCTCTCCATTATGTTCCTGGTGATGATTTAAAGAACTGTTGGCCATGCCTGTTGGATTGTTTTTCATGTGTCATCTTTCCTCCTCTCCATCTGCCCGAATCTTTGTCTCTTCACTGCTCTACTCTCCTCACCCTGCTTCTATGAAGTGATTGATGGCGGCGTCCATCTGTTTCTGCTGGACGAGGTAGTCTCCCCAGGCCTCCTCCAGTTTCACCACCTCGGCAGGGAAGGCGAGGCGAGCCAGCTCCACCGCTACAGGAAGCAGGAAGGACAAACTTTGTATGAACTCAAATGTATGTCTGAACTTAACAATATACATCCACACAGCAACACAGTAACCTCACAGTGCAACGCTTTGAGCGAAATGCTAACGTCAAAATGCTAACATACTGATGTACAAGCAGGTACAATCTGTTGACCATCTTAGTTTAGCATTAGAGAGGATAGTGTTAGTAAATGAATCGCTTAGTCTATAGAAAGGAAATTATTTGCCAACTACTTTGATAATTAATAAATCTTTTTTTTTTTTTTGGTTCCAGCTTCTTAAGTAAAAGGATTTGCTTTTATTTCTCATTTAGGTCAGTCAATGAACAGTCTTTTGGTTTTGGACTGTTGGTTGGACAAAAGAAGTGAGTTTAAAATGACACTTTGGGAAATTGTGATGAGCATTTTTATATAAGCCTTGCTATTTTATAGACAAACAAATGATTAATAGTGAAAATAATCCGCAGAATAATACCTAACGAAAGTAACTGTTAGCTGTAACCCTTTGTTAGAAAGCTAACATTGCTAATTAACTAAAAACATTAAGAACAGCAAACGCTAAGGTGAAAAGTCTTGCCTTTTGCGGGTATTTAGTAATAAATCAAAGTATGAGGCTCATTTGAATTTTGACCTGAACGTGGCGCTAAATCCAAAGTCAGAGGATCACCAGAGTGAATACATTTTATCAAGAGGGGGTCTAGAGCCAACAGTTGCTGAGATTACTTGATTCAAAACAACATCATGGTGGGGTGAGAAGAAAAAGCGTGCTGGGGCAGTACAGAACAGTTCTTTTGGTACCAACCCACAACTTTTCACATTGGAAATGCAAGAATAATTGTACCAGGGTGTAACAAACTGAACTGAACTGAACCACACTGCTCGGTGAAATAGAGATTTCATTGATTGACCTTTCCTGAAGGCCCCTCCTTTACAGTAGCACTCCAGAGCTCTCTGGTTGTTTCTGATCTTCTCGTACAGATCTCCTGCCTGGTCAGAGGACACAGAGAAAATCAATTCATTAAATACAAATGAACACAGTAGGAAAGTACAATCTGCTGAGTCAGGGATGTTGGGACACTAAACTAAATGGCCAAAACTATGTGGACATACTTTTGTGGGTTTTTTTTTTTTAAGGTTTTGGTCTTGCCCCTTAGTTGCAATGAGAGGAAATCTCCTTGCTATAGGATACGATGACGTTCAACAGTGATCATCTTCCATTTTATCGGTCAGCGCCCACATCTGGATGCCTGAGCTACGCGATCAGACTGTGGCCTCTGGACGTACAACTGGTACGAGACAGGACATGCTAGGGCGAGCTGGTTAGCATGCTAATTTCAGTACATATCTCTGCAAAACATAGACATCTTCAACAAACTATCAGAACCTTCACTTTTTCCACATTTTTTTGTTAACTGGAGCTATTCCTTGATGTTTTCAAACTTAAATTCCTCAGCTGCTGTACTTAACACCTCACTGTTAGTCATGATTTGCTCGGGAACAGGTTGGACCATTAATCCTCCTAAAGAGTGATGTTACAACAAACAACCTGTTGCCTTCCTATAAGCACACATCCTGTATCAATACTTTCAATGTGTTCTAGGAGGATTTTCAAGGACATTGAGCGACTTTTCGACAGCTGAAATTCAGGACCACAGATGGGTTTGGGGCAATGCACATTGAATACAGCGTTGTTGGACCTCTGACAGCCGTGTGAAATTGATGAAAAACAGTATATATATATATATATATATATATATATATATATATATATATATATATATATATATATATATATATATATATATATATATATATATATATATATATATGGGACCTTTAAAATTACTTTCAGTGGAGAGTTTTCTTGCCCGACGCTTTAAATGTTTATCCAGTGGCATTATTGTAACCTCTTAACAACAACACAATCTCTTTGCAAGATACACAATAGCTCCTGAATGTCAGCAGGAACTGTTGGCTTTCACAAGCTAGACTCTACATCGCCAGTCTCTATATCAACCTTCAAACACCCTAAAAACAACCATCAGGAGACGACAACACAACCTCTCTCTGTCAGAGCCTCTTTCCCACCTGTTGCATAAACACAGATGGCTTCTGGAGGAAGAATTGAGTTCTCAGACAAACAGCAACATAGAAATAACAGACAGGTGGAGGGAGACAGAGTTTAAAACTGCATAAACAAACAAAAATGTTTCTTTCTCTCTTGATAGCCCTCCTCTCCTGGCATCTGTTAGGAAAAGAGGTGTCTGAGAAGAGTTCAAGAAAAGGAGAAATGGAGGAGAATATTAAACCACATAGGTGAGCAGTACCAGCTGTGATCAGTTCATAACTCCCCAAAGGATTTGCCAGGAAGACAAGTCCACTCACCCGCTCATAAAACTCTCCCTTGATGAGACTGGCGGCGATTCGGCTCACGGTGTCACTGTTGTTGGTGATCTCCGGCCGGCTGATGGCCAATCGGGCGGCTTTGGCTGGCAGTCCGGCCTTCAGGTAGAGGTTGATGGCACCCTGGAAGTCTCCTTCGCTCTCTTTCACCTCACCGGCCTTCTCGTCCTGACTGGTCTCGGTTAACCACTGGTAGTAGTTCCCACGCAGGCTGTCCAGCTCCGGGTGGCCCTGATGCATTGATGGGTTGAGTGAGAGGGGTGAACTTACAATTAGTTTCGAAATATACTAATCCTAAAGCCATTTATTGAGCAAAATGTTGGATATTCACTCCAGTTTGCTGCTATTTATAGTTTAAAATGTTATTGTACATTAAATGTCTATGGATTTGGACTGGTTCATTGGAAAAAAAGCTGTTTGAAATTTGAGTTGTTCAGTATAAGTTCAGTCTGTTCATTATTACCTTGGCTTCGGCCACAGCAATGCAGTCGTCCCACATGTGGAGCTCCTGGTACATCTCTATAGCTTCATCGATGGCATTCTGCAGACACAAGATTATACTCCCATGGTCAACAGTCGAAACAGTGACTCAGCAGTCGGCTGTGTATGTGTTTTAAGGTTTTAAGTAATTGCGACTTCATGATTGATTGTCTTTTTCAAGAAATTTTGGGTTTAAATCGATCTCAACTACTTTCATCTGTTTTGTCCCAACTGGGCTTTTAAGTGGTGGCTTTCGACTGCTGTAACAGCTCTGTGCTTGCCAGTTTTTACACACTGAGCACACTGAATTATCTATATAAGTCTTAAATGAAGGTTTCTGATTGAATTAAACTGAAATATACACAAACATCTGATTATCACAATTACAATATTGGTTTGTGAAAGTAATAAAACAGATTTGAAACTGACACACAGTGTTTAGAGTTCCTGACCTGCAACTTTGTAGGTAAACTATCTGACCAGTCACAGGTGCAAGCACACTAAAATTAAATCAAATCACATCAAATCAATATTTATTTATATGGCGCTTTTCATACAGAGAAAGCAGTTCAAAGTGCCTTACATAGATTTAAAAATCATCAGTTCAACTATTTCGGTAGACAAAACACAATTGGTTAATAAATTTACAATTAAAAAACAAGCAAAAAAATTGAAGACCACAACTGTTGGGAGTGTTCACTTTGTTATCTAATCCAAACTGAAATGCATCAGTGATTAATTCTACATATCAGGTGTAAAAAGGTGTGTCGCCAACCTGCTCCATGTAGTGCATCTCAGCCAGTTTGAAGTTCTTATCCAACATGGCCACGTGGGCTTGGACCTGGAAGAACGCTGTTCCGTCTCCTCCCTGCTCAATACAGATACGAACAGTAAACCGAACACACGCAGTTATGCATTGAGTAAATCTGATTAGTTTGACATTTCAAGAACTGCAATAGTGCATTTTTATATAAGATGTGTAAAATGTGTCTTGATGAGAGTTTGGGGGTATTTATAAATAAATTAATGGAAAAGACAAAGGCCTTGTTCAGTCTGCTGGCCCAAATAGGCATATCAAGATTGATGTGACAGTGTTTGGCATTGTTGTGTGTGTTGTGCGGCTAGAACATCCAGACTGAGACGCCTCTGTAGAAATCCGATTTTGGATCGCATTTCAAACCGCCCCCCAATGTGTTTATGGATTTGATTAGCAAAAAAACGCATTTCATGTCATTTTTTTTCTGCCCAGACTTCCTAAAATCAATCTGGATACAATCTGGATATTCCAAAAAAATGTATGTGGGCTGCTGGTCTGAACATGGCCCGAAACACTGATGTCGTCACCATTGGAAACCCGTGCATATGGTGATTTGGTGATTTCTGGACACACAAATTCCATCTTTTCACTTGCAAATAACAGCGCAGTCAATGTGTCTTAAGATTTGATTTGAAAAGAGCCTCATTTCCTTCAGTAAAGCAAGCAATCAGAACAAAGATGAGCTGGTTTTTGTGTTGATTCCAGCATGGAGATTTGGTCTTCTTTGCTCAAGACGCTGGTTTTATTTTTTTGTACCATGTGAAGCACAAATCTTTAAAGCAAATACTATTAAATCATTCATGACTTTGTTGAAATATCCAAATACTGGAAATCATAAATAATGCTGGTAAATATCAACTTAATCCCAAAAAATAGTTCAACTTTTATTGGTTATATAAGCCAGTGGTTCTCCAACTGTATCGCATCAAGGCTCCCTAAAATGACACAAATTAGATATCATTTGATAAGATTTTCTCCCAGGTTCCTGCATCTGATAAGAATTTTGTTTTTAAATGTTTCACTATAGGAACTGCATGAAACCCATGACCAAAGTACTCGCACATTATGTCACTGTGTTGCTTATTGATGGAATTATAGTTTGAGTAAATAATTCCCATTTTTTTCCAGGGACCCCATGGAACCACCCGTGGCAGTCACCAAACCCCACTCAAGAGCACCGCTGGTACATACAGTACAGTCACCGTGTAGATGCACTGTTGTACTGTACTGTGTCGTCTGTCTGTTTTGACATAAAACGCACCATTTCCTGTGAAACTTTGTCTGCAATCTGGTTCGTTTGGTGGAGGAATCGCACAGTTGAGACGTCCCCGAGCGCAGCAAAACACCTGCAAAAGGAAAAAAGAGACAGAAAAACAAAAAAGAGAGCGAGCGGGTAAACACGGAGAAGAAACCCAGAGAGAAACATTCTGCCGAGTGAAGTTACAAGGTAACAGTGCCCGGCCAAAACTGAGAATGTCTTCACTTAATGAACTGAGATAAATTAGAGCTTTTGTCTAATTAGCCTTCGGATACACTGCAGTGTGAGGCTGCTGAGAAATGAAAAGGCACTTCTTAGCATTCGGCCAATTTATTAGCAACTCTCTCTGAACAGTTGCATCAGATTAATGAACGAGTCATGAAAGAAAAAAAGTTTGAAGAAAAAAAAGAACGAAAAAAAGAACTCCTTCTGTCTGACTCTGTCTTGCTTCACTCCCTCATTAACATTACCCACTCCAGACAAAACCGTTTCTTTCCCCGATTTCATGATTTATGCAAATCAAGCCCATGCCTAACGAACAGCATATGCATTATTAATGACAGAGAATTCAAATCTGAAAAGTTTCTCAAAACAGAGAGGGAGAGAGAAAGAGGGAGGGGGGAGAGAGAGGGAGGGAGAGAGAGAGAGAAGGAGGGGAGAGAGAGTGAGGGAGGGAGAGAGAGAGGGAGGCAGGGCAGAGAAAGAGGAAATAGTGCTTATGATATAAAATAAAAAAAGTGTCTTTGATGATTAACAGACTTAGAAGTTAGAGAAGGATGTCAGGCAGGGACACAGTCCTCTGCTGTGTGTGTGTGTGTGTGTGTGTGTGTGTGTCCAATCCAGGTGACCACAGTGCCCTTGTTGTCTAGATAAGTCTAGATAAGATAAGTCTCGGCTACAATGAAGACTGATGAGCTACGTAATTAGCTCAGAGACATGAATATAAGCTTGCTAGGCTGAGTGTGTGTGTGTATGTGTGTGTGTGTGACTGTGTATGCGACTGTGTGTGTCGTGCTGACCTTTCTGCGATGTGCAGCTGGTGAGCCTCCAGAGCCAGCTTGCTGAGTGTCTTCCACATGGCTTCAGTCTCTGGTGACATCTCCAGGGTCTCAAGGAATGCTGTGGCTCTGTTAATGCACACACACACACACACACACACACACACACACACACACACACACACACACACACACACAAACGCACACACATGGAAGTAAAGCTTAGTCAGGCGGTGAGACAGTTCCATCGATATTCTATGTTGCAGAGGCAGACCAGTGTAAATATCGGATAATTGGGGTTTATTCAAAAGTCACTGGCAGATTTGGTCTTTGAGGTCACAGTGAATTGTTTTCCTGGGCATTAAAATGTGTTGTTCAGAATAAGGCCTAGAAAGAGTCGAAAGTTGTGACGCTGGAGAGACAAATGATTCAGTCTGACGCTGTTCTCTGGAAGCCAGGGTTCCTGCAGGGTTCAACACGTTAAAGTAGCTGCAAGGATCTTTCATTTTTTGTTGATTCTGGCGGCTCCTGTGGACAAAAGCAGTAAAGCAGCATAGCCGCTGCTCAGCGGCTGGGAGGCAGGCAACTCTGGAGGAGAGACTTCTGTAGAGAGCCAGACCTTCATATCAGATTCTGCTCTGATCCGGAGCCGTTTACTGACCAAAGGAGAGCTTATCTTCACGCCTGCAGCAGAGGTGACCTCCATTGTCTGGTTTTTGTGTTCTATAATGTTGACTGCTGACTGGAGTCGGAGGGGAAACGTATCTTAGTTTGTGAACATAGCCTAACAGAGAGAAGGGGGGGGAAAAAAAGACCCGGACTCTCTGGTAAGTGCTGATTTCAGTAAGAGTAGACCTAAATTCAAACACACAGGCACACACCATCAGCATGCCGTTGTTAGCTACCTTACGGCTAATGTACAGTTAAGTGATCTGGCTGTTTGGGGCGAATAAACACTCCTGCAAGTAATGGGATAAATGTAATGACAAACGCTGGTGGTGAACACACAACTTAACAACCATGCAGCTCATGCAAAAATGTTCATGGACGAGGACTTTATGTTGAGTCTCATCTGCCGACTTCTTTACTCACGCGCTCCCTTAAATTATAGAGGAGTGTGAGTACACAACGGAACAAAATGAATAACAAAGGTCTAGTCCTCCTTAGACATTCTGATATGAAAACGTTAGACAGTATATATTTAAGAATAGAGCCTTATAAAGAGCCACCAGTCGAGACAGTGGAGAGACAGCAGACAAAGTCTTGCATTGTCAATCAGTCTTTTTTTTTTTATCTCTTGCAGGATTTCTGCAGGTTTCAAATTTAAGACTTTTTATCCACAGAGAGAACGCAATTTAATTCCTGTATTGCGATTGGAAGTACAATGTAGCCACTGGAGACAATATGAGCCGGAATTGTTACACTTATTCTTCAAACTTCCTACCGGGCAGTATATTGTAATTGTTCCTAAATATGGAATAATTAAATAAATCCAACTTGTTCTCAAATAAGCAGCAGAATGGAAGTGTCAATCAAAATGAAAATGATTTATTAACTATCGATTTTTTAAATTTTCTCCCTATTATACTCAATGATCTTTATCATTGTAAAAATTATGGTATTTTTTGTTTGCTATAAAAAATACAAAAATTCAGATTGCTATAAGTATAAACAACATCATATATAACTAAATGTAAATGTATATAAGACCTGGCATCTTTGACATAAAGTACAGTCACAAAATCTATCGTTTATAAATGTGTAACGTCTCCAAACAGCCTGCTACATGGTCCAAGACACATTCTGACTAACCATCTGATCCATAGAAGGCAAAACTAAACGTTTAAGACAATGAAATGTAAGACTTTGATATCTAAGTTTATAAGGAAACTGAATTCAATGCTTTTTAACATCTTTTAAGATACCCTGTCTTACCTCAGATCAGACTTTCAACGTAAAGAGAAGCACAAGTCATCAAAACCCCTTGTAAGGTGGCTGGCTTCACTTTATGTGACGGAGTTCAGAGCAACAGTGAAGAGTTCAGCTGCTGCTCCTCAAAACCAAGAGAGAGGCCAGTGATAAGGGGGGAATCTTTTTGGTGGCGTTCAAATCCTGACACAGTGAAGAGATTATAGATTATATAGATTATAGATCTCCCAGCTGGCCAAGGAGCTCTGAAGAAACCCTCAAGACGAGCTGGAGGAAGCTGCTGGATAAAAGGACATCTGGCCTGTTCTGCTCGCCCCGCTGTCACTGCGACTCCGACCCAGAAAAGCGGCATGTGGTTGGAGGACCCGATACACGTTCAACTCGACAAGCGATGGACTGATTTTCTGTCGGCTCGCTATCGAAGTCAAAGCGTACCTGTCGTAATCCCCATCATCGACGGCGGTACCAAACTCGATGAGGCCTTCGTCCAGCGTGTAGGAGACAGTGTTGACGCCCTCCGTCACGATCACGTCCGTCTTCCCATCGGCTCTCTCTAGATCCACGATGTCTCCCTGACGAAGAGAAGTGAAAACAAACAGGCGCAACGTTTATCTTTTACATACTTTAGTAAAGGATGAAAGGTCTTGCATAGATTTACTGTAAATTACATCTGACATTGTTCATACTTAAAGCATTTTTAGCTTTATATTGAAGAATAAAAAGTGAAAAAACAGGAAAAAAAAAAACCAACTAAACAAAGATTTTAACAAAATAAACAAAGTGCTTGTGCAACAACTACTAATCTTAAAAATGGTAGTAAAATACATTTGGAAAAAAAAAGGAAAATAAGATCATTTAGTTTGATTACCCACTTGTATCCATATATAGACATTTATATTTATATATTTTTTTCAATATTTCTTACACAAATTAAAAATCATGACAATAGCTTCTGTTTCAAGGAGTAACATAAGTGTCCTTTCAGGCTGGCACACGCACTTAAGTACAAAATCGAGTCGCATTTTCCATTTCATGTTCCCCGACTACTATTCAGGCAGAAATATAGTGCAGCTACAGCTACAAATGACTTCTGAGATAAAGATTGTACATACAAAACATATCATCTTATGTGCGTTCAATATGATGGGCGGTTATAGAATAAACTACCGGACAGAATATTGAATAGTTCAAATAATATTGAATAGTTCAAATAAGCCAATTTTTCTGCATTAATATATTTTCCTATTTTTACTTATATAACATTTTGAATGCAGGCTACAATTGACCAGATAGTTTTCACGGTGTACTATTAAAACATTGTAAAACAGTTTGCTTCATCCACTAAGATGTTGTAAATAATCGCATATAGCTTTAACTCTACTGAGTAAGCTCCCATCAAACATGTACAACATCAGTTATTTGCACTATATGATATCTGTTATTTGTCTGCAAAACACAGTTTTCTGTCTTATTCTGTCTGCTTTTTTATTATTAATCAGAAAAATCAGTTCTCAGTCGTTCCACAAGTTTTAGAAACTCGTTCCTGCCGAGGGCGAGAAACTGCTCCGGGACAGCAGCTCTGAAAACACTCGCTCAGTCAGCTGTGTGCTGAGCACAGAGACATAAAGCTCGAGGAAAGTACAAGTGAAACAAGTGATCTGGGGATAAAAACAGAAACTACTGAAACTATTGATTGCAAACACAACCACAACAAATGGGCCAGAGGCAGAAACTTTTTGCCTCTACTGTTATGTTTATCTACTGGTGCTGCCTTTTACTGTCTATGTTATTGTAAAAAGGCCAATGTGAGTCCTGATTAACTGTGAAATCATATACCGGAACCCTTTCATGTCATGTCAATTTGTAACTTGATGGAGATGTTTGTTGTTGCTCTGAACTCGCGCGCACAGAGACAACAAAGTCGCACCTTGATGGGGAACATGGTGATGCTCTCTGGGCTGTCGATGCTGTACCAGATGCAGAGGTTCCCCCTGTTCTGGGCCACCACCACATCGCTGCCCGGCACCCACTGGACGTAGGAGCAGAAACTCAGCACCGTTGTCTTCACACCGGACCCTATGTCATACAGATGGAGCTGAGGAGGAAAAGGAACGGGGAGATACAGAATTTTTTTTTGTTTATTTCATCATCGAAAACTGTTCTGACCTCATCAGAGGAGTTATTTTTCTTTCTGGGAGTGAGGCAAGAAGATCCAAGCCACTCTCACACAGTATCTGTCCATTCAATATGAAGCTGGAGTCAGGAAATAGTTAGCTTAGGTTAGCACGAACTGACCTAAGTAACGAACACGAAAGGACTGAACAGCCTCCTGCAGCAAAAAAAACGATCAAAAACTATATCACTGCGTACTGCAGAGGTTGACAAAAAACTTAACCGTGAGACTTTTAATACACTTTAATCCTTTCTCTCCATCATCCTCTGAAACAGAAGTTAATGCTTTAGAAGGATTTTCAAGGCCCATGGAGACACTGAGCTGGTGCTGCCAAGCTAGGCTAACAGGCTCCTGGGGCCCAGCTCCATGTTGCATTAACAAATATGGTCAATCTTTCGCCAACTCCTAATTCAATGGTAGGAAAGTGCAGGAAAGTGTTGTTTTTTGTTTTGTTTTTTTTAATTGTCCAACCACATAACAGTTTAGAATTGCTTGTTTCAGTGCAGTTAGATGGGCAAGACAACTGCTGCATTACAGAATAATCTCTCATCCTTTTAGCTTGTAGAAAGAACTCCTTACAAATAGGTGTTGAAAAAAGAATGTTTTGTACATAAGAGAACAAAACACTGTACAAAAGTTCAACCAAAGGGCAAAAGATCTCAGAGAATAAAAACAGAGGAAACAAGCGACGCTGGATAAAGACTTTAGCTTGGCTGTGCTTAATTTTCAATTCCCCATCTTGTAAAGTTTAAGTTTACATTGTCACTTGAGGAAAGATCCTTCCCACCAGCTCCATATGAGCACTCGCACAGCAATGCATTCTCCTCTGATGAATAAAGATTATGTATACTCTATAAGCTACAAAGGCTCCTCAAGCACTTAATATGTATGTCAGAGACCGCCTGCTGCTGTAATCAGCTGCTTTAATATCCTCCACCACCACCACCTCCACCATTTTTAATAATGCTCCCTCTATAGTTTCACCCTGGAGCTCAGCTGGCCAAGTTTTAATTCAATGAGGACGAGCAGCCTGTTGATAAGTTCATTTGAAAGCAAGTTTCAATTAAGGAGACATTTCACAACTTGACTTTTTATGATTTCTTACGGATGTAAAGTGTAATAAATCTGTGCTATGAATGTGAATATGTAAAAATGTGAAATAGTATAAATCCCTTCCAGTATATTTGGCTGCTCATACACACTTACATATCCGACAATCTGTCTCACTAAAGCTCATTTTATACAAAGTGAAAAAATGTAACAATATAAAATCTAAGATATATATACCGTGTATATATATATATATATATATATATATATATATATATATATATATATATATATATATACACACACACACACACACACACACACACACACACACACACACACACACACACACAATAGTCTTTCAATATCATTATGTTCCACACAAGAGCAGACAAAGTTTGAAGGGATTCCCAATTACCAGAGTTCTCCATGTCATTGCCCCGGGACTCGCAGATCAAACTGTGTCATTACCCCAGGGCAACAACTGACAACAGCTCGCTGTCACTCTCATCCTGCACACGGCTCCTCAAAACATGAACCTCAGCACGGCCAAAGCGTATAGCAGAAAAACACTGACATCTTTCATGGATGTTTTTCATGGTGGAAAATGTGAAATGCATCTCCACATAAATTAGAGTAGGCGAGGAACCGGAGAAATAAAAGTGAATGCAAGAAATCATCACCAACGTGACGATATGTTGTGCTTTACAGGTATTACTTTTACATTAAGAGTACCTGGAAGATTCTGTACTGGGTTTAAGCAGTTTCTACTATAACACAGCAACGAGTGAGAAAGGTCCAAACTGCTTTAAACATTTCTGTCCCGTTTCAATGTCTGTACATGGTCATTTTAAAACAATTTGGATTTGAACTGTTAGTTTAAATGAAGACAAATTTCAGAAATAAGGAAAAAGGAGATAAAGAGAGTGATGTTTGACTTTTTGACAGAAATACAAATGTAGTAATCTTGTTAGACCAACTTGAACAAGATCCAACCTGAGGCTACAGTAGGAGGCGAAACAAATTGGATGAAACAGCTGAAAAATCAATCAATCAATCAATCAATCAATCAATCAATCAATCAATCTTTAACCAAATTAAATCTATTTTTGGATGATTGGTGGTTGGCAATTTTTGCTTTCATTCAAGTATCTTACAATTATTTAAATAAAACATCGAAGTTAGACGTTGCTTCATTTAAAGGGGGACACAATCCCTGGACGAAAGGACTTCAAGTTTTATACATGACTTCTTTGCACTTGTTTTGTTTGCACCTCTTGAAAGATATGATTTATAACATTTCCACATAAAAATGTCTAATAGCTACAAGAGCTATGTTTTATTTATTTTATTGTGCACATTTTCAAAAATGTTTCCTGCAGGGTTCAAATGCACAAAAATCTTTGATATTCAAGCGAACAGTGTGTTGCATCTGGTTGCTAAAACCTCCTAGAAAACATTAGATGATACTTGAGAAGGAAGTCTGTAAATGTGACTAAATGCAGTGTGAATAAAAAAACACTTTACCTTGTCTGTTAACATTTCTGCCTCTGATAGATCTTTATCTACAATGGTGGTAATTTAACAATGAAGACAACAACTCCCAGGACCCTCACGCTACTTCATGCAACATCGGCCTACGTCTTTCAGTTTCATTGTTTTGCTTGAGAAACCCCTCACGGCAGAAGTTAGATACCCTGCAATCAAATGTTAAATGAAGAAGAAATTAAATGTCACCTCGGCTGTGTACTTGTATACAGATGGGTTAGTATCAAGTCTATCCCCCTGTGGACTACCATGAATTTAGCATTATGGATGTAACTGTCTTGGTTTTCTGGAGCAAGATATGACCATACTTGGACGAGAGGGCGGAGCCGGGGTGGACACCCCCTGATATATTGTCTATTTCACACTAAATAGGACCATAATTTACGAAATGAACATCATCCTGTGATGACGAAGACTTTAAGACTGTAGACTGGGACCATAAACCCATTAGGAAACTGTTTACTGAGGTAATAAATCAAGTGAGAATAAACTCACATATGATCAGGTCCTTCTTGAGTTGCCTCCTGCTGGCCACTAGAGAGACATGTTTTGGGCGATGGTTATGTTCCAACAAATGTGCAGATTTTTCTACTTTACTAATCATCATCCTGTCTGTCATTCTCCCCTCTCCGCCTTCGGGCCTCTCTCTCTCTCCAGCAATCCCTCAGGGTGCTGAGGTTTGTTTCTCACCCGCAGCTTCTTGTCCCTGAACAGCAGTTTGCGTCCGGTTTCATTGAGCTCCAGCCAGTCAATCTTGGAGTCGTGGCTGAGGGTTCCCAGATTGTAGCCCCCGGCCAAGTCCACTGAGGGGAGGAAAAGAAAAAGGACAACTGAGCAGCGGTCGGACTGCCACTGTGCCAATGCATCTGACTAAAATTGGCCTTTTATTCAAGACTCGAAATCAGGCAGCCATTTATAATTATTACTGATTCTATCAGGCAGAGTGAGCGGTTTCTCGACTCTTACCTCACCGGCTCTGGGATCAAGATCATATTATTAGTCGGTTCATATCAGACCTACATCAACTTTTTAATTAAAATGGAGTGTGGTCCAGTCAGTGGAAGAGATACAGCTCAGCTGATGATCTACAGCAATGGCTGTAGTTGTAGCAGGCCAGGACTTCAATATCATATTACCGTGGTGAGTAAGAGACACGAGCTGGCTGTAATATAGTGATGATAACACATCAGCATGTTCTCCAATCAAAAGGCGTTTCACAATCCCACGGCACAAAATGAACATTTAAATCCGCAGGAGTCGACAGCGCTGCTGATGACTCACTATTCCTCGGTCAGGTACGGAGAACTATTGTTCTGAAAATACACCAGCTAAGCTGTTCTCGCTTTGGAACAAAAGCTCATCACCCACGGCAGATTTAAAACCACATTTGGCATTTAAGGATGAGGCTGGCATTATTCTGCGGTTGGCTCCATTGTTGTCCACAAACACGTCGGTGAGCCAAACTGTTGCGCTGTGTCTGACATAGTCTTTCAGTTTATTTTGAGAGAATCAATCAGTGCGTATTAATCCGCCACGCCTGATGAATCAACAACTTTGTTTCACTTTGATGTAAAGCGTATGCGATTCAGAGGAGTAAAACCAGCAGTGTGGGTGAAAAAGCTTTGTGTTTAACCTTTAAAGGGACAGTTCACCCCAAAACTAAAAATACATATTTTCCCCCTTACCTGCAGCGCTACCCATCCATCTTGTTTCAGTGCGAGTTGCTGAGTTTTGGAGGAATGTCTGCTCTCTCTCGATTATAATGGATTAAAAAAACAACTTGCTTTGTGATGCTCAAAACTGCAAAAAAATGCTTCTGAAAAACTTAACAGGAACATCTGAGGATAACCCATCATTTCATGTAAGCACAACTTTGTTTCTGCGGCAGTAGCTAGCCTTTCCTCCATGAGTACAAGGCATGCTTCCTTCTGGGTAGTGATACAGAAAGAAAATAGTTCCTACATGAAACTGCTCACAACAACGTCTGTGGATTACTTTGAGTAACCAGGTCATGATTTCTAGGTGAGACAAGGCTGTTGAGTTTTTCAAGTGTGTGTATGGTTTTTTTTTAGCTTTTTTTTTTTTTTTATTTAGAGTAGGACCTGGTTTCATTACACTGGAGAGAAGGCAGACATTTCTAAGGCTGAGATCTCCAAAACAAGGTAGTTCACACCAAAACAATCTACATGAATAAAACAGCACTACAGGTAAGAGGAAAACAATGTGTTTTTGATTTCTTTTGGGGTGAACTGTCCCTTTAACCTAGGCATCGAATCAGACCTCTTGTTACTACATAGCTACAATAGTCTTTTCCCACAAACATACATTCTTACCAACAGCAATGGTCTTTATATCAATCAGATACGCAAGCTTCTTGTTGTCTTCGACCCCTCTCTGCTTCCTCTCATTTATCCGGACGCTACAAACACAAACACAGGTTTAAAAAACATTAATCAGTATGACATAGCTGACGTGACACTGATTTAACATTTCTAAATCCAGTGTCAGCTCAGCTTAATTGGCTTCAGATGCTGTTCATCCTACTGGAAATCCCAGGACAGCCCTGATCATGATGTTGTCATGCTACAGTGTCCAGCCAGAGGCGAGGAGCCGTCAGAGTGTCCTGAGACCTGCTGACGGCCGTTAGTCAGTCACCTGGGAGCTGTCAGCCCTGACACTTTTGACAGGGCTGAATATTTAAAAACCGGATGCGTGCTGACTGGCAGACACTGACCCTGACACGATACGTGACGCCTGCACAGCTCAATGCAGCCATCTAATGGACAGAGCTGGAACCACACAGCCTGTTTGGGAACGATCATGGACTGTGGTTTATCAGTCACATATCATTAATATTTTCCTACGTCTAAAACAACTCGCTTGCAGTCACGTTGGAGATCTTATCTTAAATTGCAGTTAGAAAGTATAATAGATAACAACCAAAAATTGTGACATATATATCTAGAAATGGCTATTTTTTTTAATCTCATTACTCTAAACTGTCACTAAAAAAAGGCAATTTTGTTCATATAACGGTGACAAATGGCATCAACAGATTGATTTGAAATTGAGCCGTAAAAATTTGGATATAAAACTAAACTAAACTAAAGCTAACTTTTTTCATTTACCTAAAAAAGCCCATAACACATGAATATACATGATAAAAACTGGACTGAAATAAAATGTGACTTAATTATCAACTTCCAGGGTCCCTTCTTTGCCTCTGTTATGTTGTTTGTATCTTTAAATATGCATATATTCTGTCAGGAGCATATCAAATACAGATATATATATATATATATATATATATATATATATATACACAGTAACACAAGCTCTGAAACTGCTTTTCATGTAGATTCACCCAAAAATCTAGACATGTCATCATTTAGGTTGATAAGATGTCTTTATTTGTATATCAGGATATCTAAATTCAATGATTTTTTTAAACAAAGACAACAATCAGTAGATCTGTACTATCTTTCTGACTTATCGATGTTTCTTCTTTCGAAGCAGACAAACCGGTTGTGGTGTTACCGATCCAGGCTCGTAAGGTGTGCTTGTTTTGTGTAACGGGACCTACCTGATGAGGTGAGGGTTCATAAATTCTGTTCTGACTGATCCCAGGATCTCGTTGTTGCTGTATTCCACCAGGCTCAGCTCCCCAGCATTGAAAATCATACACACCTGGAACAGAAACCACAGCAGACGAAAATATGATGGGAGCAGCGGTATAAGGGATGATGACAGCTGATTAGAAGATCACTTCCCTGACAGGCTTGATCATCAGCAGATAGATTCATTAGGCTGTTGAAATCATGATAAAATCACATATCCATTATCATAAAATCCTGTGGTTACTTTGTTTGCTTTTACACAAAAAACCAAAACACGCCAGAGTCCACTTGATAGCAGACCGAGACAGATCGATCGTTTGGTCCGCACAAGGATTCAATGGACAGCTTTCACACCGGCACAAATCAAACAGATCTACCTGGCAAAGGCCTGATTTCCCCCAGTCTAACAGGTCAGCTGTGAGAAGTACCCAAAGACATGATAGGACCTGCAACACAACCTTCACTCTAACAGTAGTGTAATTATACATTACAGTTTATCGCTCCTTGGCAAGTGCTAGTCTAAACTGGTTGAAGTGTGACACAACAGCCTTCTCAACAATACACTTCACACACGCCGCTGTACTCACTGTTTCATTTTCAAAAAAGAACTTCTCGTTTCCCCCAGAGCCGGGCCAAGGCACCTGAAAGAGAGGCAGCAGAATCAGGCCTTCAGTTCAAACGGTGGAGCCATGCTCACCGCAGATCACACAGTGACACAGGCCGATCAGTCCACTTCTGTTCGTCGTGACAAGTACACAAGGAGCCAAGTATGTGTGAGGCTTCTTTTCCAGGCTTTTGATGCAGTATTTAAAATGAGATTTGTCTCTATTGTATCGGTATCCAGGCTTGGAGCAGAATACTTTAAAATGTAGCCAGGCAATGAAAACAAATGACGTGGCTATTTCAGTGATTAGTGAAGTAATCCAAAACGACAACAACAATTGCATCAATCTGAGTACTTCTGGATTACTTTATAATTAAACTCTGTAAATACTGTACCTTAACTTAAACATTGGACACATGCAAATTCCCTTTTTCTTTTCTCTTTCAATGATCTCAAAACATTTTCAAAGCAAATATAATTATAACATTTGGCGTTTTAAACATTTAGATTATATTTTAAAAACATGATGAAAATCTAAATAATAAAAAAACAACAATTATAATCTAATAACATTTTTTTTACCCATGTGGCTGTTTCTAGTTACTTATTTTTTATTATCTGATTACATAGTCTTGATTACATGTAATCTGTTACTACCCGACCCTGAATGGGATGGAGGAAGACGTCTCAGGCGTAATGTAGGCGCTGACTACACACAAAACTCATGACATCATTACAATGTTATGTTCTGAGAACTTGATGTCAACATGTATGTAACACTGTGATCCTCCCTTCTTACTGAAGTTACATAGTGCATAAACAAGTGATAGAGACACCATCCACCCTGTAACCAGTCACTGTACCATCAACATGATTCTGAAGCTGATATTTTAGGGTTAAAAAAGTTTGAATCCTACCTCGCTCAGTTTATTTGACAGCAGGTCTCCCAGCAGAAGTGTTTCGGAGGTGTGAGCCACCAGGTAGCGATCTTTCCCCATGATTTTGACTTCCTCTATCTCGTAGCCGTAATAGGACTTCAGCACGACCCGTGTTCCTGTAGAGAGGTTCCTCACTATCACCTATAAGAGGAGGGAAGAAAAGGAATAAAGTAAGCCATCGCTTCATTCATATTTTGCAAAAACTGATGCACCCGAGCTATGAAATTTCAGTGAGCAAGGTCTTAAAGTTTATTTACACACAATGGATTCAACTTCCCTTTAAAACACTTTGCTAACTCAGTCTGGGAGAATCAGAGAGAAAAACTGTCAGCACTGTCAGCACTCAGTTACAAGAGGATAGAAAGAAAAGAAAAAGAGTTTCTTCTGAACTTTTGGCTGGAAAATGTAATTACACATCAGCTGCCTCATTAGCAGACAGAATTACTTTCCCAATCATAATCTCATCAATCTAAATATTTATCTTTGTTTTTCAAGCCAGAGGCAAAATCAATTTATGTACTAATTAACTTTGGATCTTTATTGTTAATCAGAAAATCCTAGATTGGGTTCAAAGGCCATTTTTGCACATGTCTATCTGTCGTTTTTCCAGAATTATTATTCTCTTTCAGTTTGGACCAAAAACAAACAATGTTTCTCGCAGCTTTCAAGGTCTTCAGGGCAAATAATATAATACAGCATTTGTTCTCAGGAAAGACAGCAGACATTTATTTACATTTTGTTAAAAACTCAAATAACAAGTTATGCCAGAGACCAGAGTGAAGGCTGGAATGTATTAGTTTGGTCTTGACTTCTACTCATTGTTGCACACTTGAAGACACTGCAGTTATTCTTTGGTTAAGACGCGTGATTAATCGTCGCTGTTTTCTGTTTGTCTCTACCTGGCTCAGGCCGACGTACGTCATCTCAAACTTGTTCTTATAGATGGTTCTCCGCAGGCAGCAGTCAAACAGCTCCACTCCTCCACATAGTGTTCCCTGTCAACACACACAACATAAATAAATACACTCAAGACCACGTGCTTTACTACAGATGAGTGCTTTAGGTTTCTTTGTAGTTATTTGATGGTAACAGCAGCTTAATTAACGTCTGTAGGTTTTTCCAGGTTCTTAAGAGTGAAAATCAAGCACTTTTCAAGGTACATACGCCTACATTTTCCAGACTCTTGAAGCATTTATCATCATTATTTTACCATCTGTTCATATTAACTTTGATTGTATGTTTTGATCATGCTTATTTAATGCTTGCCAACTGGAACACCAGGAGACAACAAACAAATATAAAGACGAGATTGTTTCCTTTAAAATATTGCATTTCTTTAATGATAAAGCGTTGATTAAAACAGCAGATCTGGCTGAAAATCAGGCATTTTTCTGGTAGTATATTCAAATTCAAGCACATCACTAACCTTGGAACATTCAAAGAATTTGTATGAACGCTGTGTTCAGTATGAGAAGCATGTCAGTCTGACACCAGGTTATGTAAGGGACCAGACAGACAACTCTCCATGCAGGCACGTGTAGGTGAACCACTGCTACAAATCTCTACAGAATAAGTAAAGAGCACCCGTGGGCTGGCGCTCAAGTCACAGAAAAATACTGTGATGGACAAAGTATTTACAGCACAGAGGCGCGATCCGTCTTTCTTCCAGGCCAAGCTGGTGATGGTGTAGAGGTTGGCGATCTCTTTGGGCTTGGCCTCGTCCCACACTCCTCTCCTGGGAGCCCAGTTGAACACCCGCAGACTGAGTGAAACATCAGGAAGAGAAAAACAACTCAGTTATCTGAGATGACTATTATAAACAGTACCTGAGGGGTCTCTTTGGGCTGACAGGTATCATCGTAGCACCGTCTGTATATCACCTGGGATATACCATGATACTGACCGGTCGTAACTGCCGAAGACGACTGACTGCCCGCTGGGGCTGGTGGTGGCCACGGTGAACTCCCTCTCCGTGCGGTCGCGGGTGTAGTCGAAGGTCTGCAGGACGTGACCCTCTCTGCCGTAGGCTACCACCTTCTTGTCGCAGCCGCCCACCATGATGCTGTTTGCACCCCAGGCCAGAGCGTAAGGCGGGCATGGGTGGATCAACAGTTTACCCTGCGTCAGAGTGTGAAATGTGATCAATTCAACTTTATGATAAGAGAATACAGTAACGTAACACGATGATGGACATCGATGTGTGAGGCTGTGAGTACCTGAGACTCCCCTGATCCTTCGTCATCAAAGAAGTAACGCACGACGGTCCCGTCAGCGTGGCCGGACAGGATGCCTTTAGCAGAAACGCTGAAACAAAAAACAGACATATATACATAATACCACAGAAGAAGAAGAAAGTAGGTAATTTGTGGGACTTTAAGAGTGTACATCTTTTCCTTTTTCCTTTTTTCCCCAAATGTTCTGGGGATAAAAAAACCCAACAAAGCACCTTATAGTAAATATACTTACATTTCAATTATGTGACATTACATTAAATGACATCAAATATAAATATGCATTTACTTGGAAGCTAATGAGACAACACAGGACTCGGTGCCGTAGATGGTTGACGACTTGTTTGTCTGAGTGTTGGCGAGGCGAACCTAGCAGAAAAAAAAACAGAACAACTTTTATTTAAAACATACACAATTCTATTTAATATTTGACCAAAAAAACAGAGATCAAATGTTTATATTTTTGCGCCAAGTGAAATGAACGCTATTAAAAACAGTTCAGTAAAAATCTAAATGTGTCTGTTTTTGTATAACATTTCAACAAATTGTTTAAAGCCAAAAAATATCATTATGGACAAACTGATCTGATGCAATAATTAGACTAGAAAGAACTCACTGTTACACTGACTTACTTTTCCATCCACTAATCCGTACACAATTGCATGTTCTGCAGGCCACAGCAGGCAGGTCACAGCACTCTGCAACACAGTGGATAAAATGCTGCTTTAAAGAGATCGGAAAATTGAAACTTTCAACTGGAAAAAAATGTTTTCAGACATGAAAATGCAAGTAGAGTCAGGATCCTACGCCAGGAACCCGACAGCCAAGATCTCCCACCTCATTACTTCCAAAACATACATATTCAATCACATACAATTAACACTAAAACAGCAGCTGGAACTGGACCATCTATGCAGCTTCTTCATGAAACATTTATGATCCCACATCAGCTTTACATGGCCTCAAATCTACTAAAACATCTGGAGAACATGGTGCCTTACCGGCCAAACATCTTTTCATCAACATTATCTTTAGTAGTGGTGACATTATTATCTATCAAATATCTACTCATGTTTACTTACTGTCTGAACAAACTTGTTGCAGATGGCTTTCTTGTCACCCCTAGAAGAGAGAAGACAATACTGATACAATTTGCATGGATAAATATACATAAATAATAAAATGGAAAAACGGAGAAGAGACCAGCATCGAAAGGACATTACCAGTCCTCCCCGATCCTGTAGACAAAGATGATGTTGTCGGACTGTCCGATGGCGATTTTGGTGGAGTCCGGAGAGAACGCCATGTCATTGACAACATAGCTCTGTTTTCCATACTGACAAAAGATAACATGGGACTAATGTTATCAATACAATACATACTCAGAGATTACCTGACACTGCTTATAGAAAAGTCTTTCAACAATATACTTGGAGATACACTAGGCAGGACCTACAGGGATATCTTATAACTTTTAACTACCCCTCAATCCTTATCTTAAAATAAAAGATATATAATCTGCTATTTTTCCAACAAGCAGTTAATAAGTTTCTGGTAATTTCGTTTATACATTTCCAGATTAACTTCTGATGATCACATCATTTTTATTTGTTGTCAGTTAATTAAAGCTTATGTATTAACTATTTACATTTTCACAGTTTTTACCAGACTGTTATACTTGTTCTTGTACTTGACATTACAACCACATTACTGAAGATCAGAAATTGAAAACTATGTTAATCTTTGGTGAAAGTACCAACAGACATCCCTACAATAATATCCCAGCATTTTTCGGTCAAAAATATTGTGACATTTGATTTTGTTGCCAAAGTACATGCATTTATGAAGTCCTTTTAGGAGACTCGAAAAGACCAAAATATATATCGTGATTGTGACGTATCTTTAAAATGTGGCGATATAATTTTAAGGCCATTTCCCCCAGCCCTAATTCATCATCACAGGCTCCTGCACATCATGCACTTCATTTGGCTTGTTTAAATCTGTTGTGTCATTTTACCCCAGAACACAAATTGTGCTATCACTGACTATTCTTGTATATTATGAATATTTTACTCATAATCGTCTTTCCCAAGGCTGTACCTCTTTTCTGCTTTTGCTCTTGAGTAGACTGTCTTATTTTCTGTTGCAGCTGTGTAATGTTTTGTTTGCTACAGTGACTTTGTGTGTGAGACAGCATGAGGCTAGCTGCCCTCCGGCCTCACCTTGGAGTCCAGGGGTTTGGTGGAGAATTTGTCTCTCCTCTCTCCCTGCTCGTCATACAGCAGCACCACCCTGTCAACGGTGCACACGGCGAACTTGGTGTTGTTCGGCGCCCAGGCCGAGCATGTCACTTTGGCAGCACCCTCCTGTGAAGGCAGAGGAGACAGACAGCAACGTTATGAAGCGATTAGCCGAGCATCTCTTTAGCTAACTTTAGCTGACTGTATTTACATACGTTCCGTTATGTTCTGTGGCTGCACGGGCTCCATGGTAGATTTGACTGTTTCAAATGTTGAAGTTGATAGAATTTGCCTGGTAAAACCACTGCTTAAACAAATGCTTACAGTATTGTAAGCTTTAGCTAAGTTGTGGCGTATTAGCAATACTTTTATCAACTAAGGAACGTCAACGCACCACTCCGTTGCTAGCGTGCAAAGAACTGTAAGTTAACTGTAAAAAACTGAATTTAATACAGTTTCATCACGGATCAGTAAAGTCACTTAAATGCCGAATAGACAAGAGGAAGTAAAAGTTTCGTTGCATCTTTCGTGAAATCAGTTAGACCATAACCGTTACACAGTTACACTGCACACTGATGCTGCTCTCCATCAGCTAGCATTAGCTTACTTGTCACTGAGCTTACCTGGGGTGTTAAGAGTGTCTTCAGGTGCTTCAGTTGCATTTTCGGGTTCTCTTCAGGACGTTCGAACAGGGAATGGTGTTTATAATGCCGAGATAAAGCGGAAAAATTTAGATTATGGACATTTTGTTGAGCAGCTCTAAGGCAGCAGCTAGCAGGGAGGACATCTTTGTAGTAAACATAACTGTGATCTCCTTAGTTACCGCTTGGGCGGGGACTCATGGTGCGTTTGTAACTCTAGGAAACCGCAGAAGCTTTGACCGCGTCGTTTTGTATCGAAAATGGTATAAAGCATCGTAAGAGCGTGGAAGCTCTTTCGTGTCACTTCAATAGCCAGGATTGTCATCTTAGTCAACTATCTTTGATAGTTCTTACGCTATCACACAACGGATCCGTATACATATGTACAATACTAACATCTATGGGTGAGCAGGAGGCGGAAAACGAAAAGGAGTGGAGATGCCGGGGATTGAACCCGGGGCCTCATACATGCAAAGCATGCGCTCTACCACTGAGCTACATCCCCTTTCACATCACTACTTCCGAAAGTAGCGTACTTATAGTAGTTTCCGTTACGCAAAGCTGTCAGGTCTGATGCATGTCCTTCGTGTTGCATTCATCAGATTCTCAAAAAGTTGTATTTCCAAAAAGTAAAAAGTATCTCTGTGTTTGTACTGAAACTATCCCTGAAAGCTGCATAATGTTTTAATTTTCTAAGTAATCTGAAAAGGCAAAAACTTGACCAAAGCACATCAATTTCAAGCACACCCATCAAACGTATCTCATTTTTAGGGGTAAGCCTACATGCCTTTCCCTTCAGTTCTAAGATTCAGTTTGAAATATCTGACCATTATTCATCAGTGAAGCAGTTTTAAAGGTCTATGAAAGAAATTAAGATTGATACACAACATTTGTCTCCATTCCTAGCTCCTGTGCAAGCGATGTTAACACTAACACTCCCCTGGTCCCTGAGCTCCCAGTCAGAACCAATAGCTGCACGGCTAACTAAGCTAACTAGCAAATGGCAGCTGAAGCCAAAGCTCCTGTGTAGCTGCGTGGCTAACTTAGCTAAATAGCTAATGACAGCTACAGTTAGCATGAGGTAAAGGCTACACTGTTGATATGCTGCCCTCATATATATCTATATATCTATATCTATATCTGTATATATATATATATATATATATATATATATATATATATATATATATATATATATATATATATATATATATATATATATATATATTGCACATTTAAGGTGTGGCTATAAGAGATAAAGCAGTTAATGTGAGACATGTTGTTAGCATGAGAACAGCAGCACATTCTTTACAGTTCTCAATGTGAAAAATAAAAACAAGAAATGCATATAGCAATAGTTATGACACCATAGTTGTGGTCAAAATGTTGTCTCTTAGATACAGGACAGTATGGGGTCAGATATAGTCAGGCTGCTCATTAACACCATTTATTTTTCTTTAAATGACTAAAAAGAACCAGGTGATGAGTCAAACAGGTGAACAATGCAAGAGGACTGCGACTTTTATCAGTGAGGGACAAGCTCTTACATTTACCCTCTGTGATTAAATACATGTACCCTTCAAACAATAACTGCAGTGCATTTAGGCCAACGGGCCATCAAGTACTGCCCGATAATCACATGGATATTGACTGTGAAAATACACGCTGAAAAAGCAGGTCTGCTTTTTCATACTTTTACACTACCATATTTTGGAAGCCAATGTTGTACTTGTACACTACATTCGTTTGACAGATTTTGTTACGAGCTACATCACTGAGTCAGATTATTAAACTAAAACACTTCATTATCCATCTTTAATTACAAAACAAACTTATCTTGACCCACACCTGCATCCTAGTGGGGGTAAAAGGAATTCCAGCTGATGAGAAGTTGCTGCATACGGTTGCTGCTGCAGGCTGCCCTCGCAACTTCCCGCGAACGTGGTGACGTATGAGTGACGTAAAACGGTGTTAAGTTGCCTGATGATACCGGAAACAAGCCGGTTTACCTTCAGATTAAAGCCCCACACGTTTGACAACACGACTTCATTGTTACTACAGATATGAAATCGCCTAACCTTCTTTCTTATAATAACGAGGACTGAAACTGCATAAATTAGAACTAAATCAAGAAATACATAAATACATTTTTAAATGAATGAATATAACAGA
Source organism: Acanthopagrus latus (assembly GCF_904848185.1). NCBI lineage: Eukaryota > Metazoa > Chordata > Actinopteri > Spariformes > Sparidae > Acanthopagrus > Acanthopagrus latus. The sequence goes on along the minus strand of NC_051060.1, from coordinate 7,093,332 downwards.
AATTAAAAGGCAGATTAAAACAGAGATGTATTTAAGTCTCTATTATATGTACATTATCAATGGCACATTTATTTTCAATTTATTTTATTTAATGGCACATTGACGCATTTATTTAACTTTTAAAGATATTTCAGTCCTCCATATACATATAGGCTCTAATTTTCTTTCAAAGTATGACAGTCAGTGTTTAACAATTTCTCTACTTGACTTTATATTATGGAGTATTACATGTGGTTGAAAAGTGCCCTATGTAGTTTCAGGGAAGGAATTCTAGCAAGATGAGAAAGATACACATTGACTGTTTTCGTATGCGTAAACAAATGAAATAATCAACCTTTCTTCTTTTTCATGACTTAATAAACTGAAACACAATTTCATGCTGTTTTACTTCGTTTATATATGGCGGACACTGCCATCTTTCTAGTTTCCAACGGTGTTCTGAGACCCTATTCTTCTCCGAGAACACGTTGTTTATTTAGTCATGGAATATATTAATATCCCTGAGTTTGTACTATTACCTGTGAATGCTAAAACTGAATTTCTTCTCCCAAACACATAGTGCCCCTTTAATCTACAACCCACAGCAGTTATCAGTGTACCTTTTATTTTGAAAAATTTTGCCGGAAGTGCAGAGTGTCGCCTCGTCAAACTTACCGGTCCAGGCTGCGGGCCGACTTCCACACTGCTGGCGGCGTGTGTGGAACACTTTGCCCGCACCGTCCCGTCCGAACAAGCGGAAAATTATATAACTAAACTCGCTTTTTCGGGTTTTTGTTTCCTAATTTGCTCCGTATTCATTGAGACGCTGACAGTGAGCTGCTCGGCGGTCAAATTTGCTCTCCATCGGTAGTTTTTGCTCAGACTCAACCACGTCCCCTGCCTCCTCGCGCGGCGTGTGTTTCACGTGGCAACCGGGGCTCGTCACTATTTTGAATCATCCACCAGTTTTCCGGTTGCAGCGGTCAGCATTAGATATTTGAATTAAAAATGGCAACGACGGGAAGCTTGGTCCTAGAGGACGGGACGACGTTCAAAGGCCTCCTTTTTGGTGCCAATGTTTCGGTGTCGGGTGAAGTTGGTGAGTCCTTTTTTAAATATGAGCTATTTTATAACGCCAAATGCAACACTTTAGCTAGCCCGTTCAAAATCGCGCCTGCCTAGGTAGCACATTTTAAGTTGGCCTGTTTTTTGTGTGTGTATGCTCGGGGCATTTGATGTCACTTGACGTTACGTGCCACGAGACTGATGCATCAGAGTTGCAAATCGCCAAAACCCCCGACAACTCACCGTCACTGTCCCCTCTGCCCATGGGGACGTCTTGCCAAACTCCACTCAAACATCCATAAATTAAATCATCTTTTAGCTAACGTTGTCATTAGGCATGTGCGTACACCACATGACATTTCCTGTGTTCTTCTAAATGCCACTTCCAGAGTAACGGCAGCGTTTGAATGTCGGTATTTAACCATAGCGTTGTGTGATATGACAGGTGAATGCGTAGATAAGAAGGCATGGCAGACACCTGTTTGTAAAAGTTGAACTGTGTTGTAATAACTGCAGCTGAAAGTGGGCCAGGCGTGCCGAATTAAAGATGAGGCAATATTGATCTTAGGAACAGCCAAAGTCTGCACTGTGATGCATGTCCATGTGCCGATTATCAATGACTTGTTGACATTAATGGGATTTTCAGCGCAGTTTGGCGGCACAAACTGCAGACAATACATTGGAATGTATCTCTGCAGGTAGATCAGTAGACTCTCACATCTGGATGCCATAATCCAGGCACGTAATTACCTGTGGCTTTAAAAATGGCTGTAAACTTGAATCAACATATGAACACAATTAAAGCATTTACTTCAGTTTTTTTTTTTGTTTATGTTGTTAGTCCCACTCAAATACAGCTGTTGCTAAATCATATATTGCAGTTATGACATGAATGAATGTGATAGGCATGACTGGATAATGCACTGATGAATATCCTGTGTGTTTAGTGTTTCAGACGGGCATGGTGGGCTACCCCGAGGCTCTCACTGACCCGTCCTACCACTGCCAGCTGCTGACACTCACTTACCCTCTGGTCGGCAACTATGGCACACCGAAAGACGAGGAAGGAGAGTTTGGACTGAGCAAGGTGGGCAGTTACTTACAGTTCAAGATGTTTTTTATGATAACACTGAATCACTAGAGTATGGTAGAAGGTGTTGGGAGATGAAGAAAAAAGAAGAAAAGTTTGTCTTTGACTGCAGTGTTTCTGTAGAGGCATCATAGGATCACCTTTAACTCTTCTGAAATGAGTGAAAAAGAGGCTTCCTCATACAAACACCCCATGGTTATGCGTTTTCTTGTATTTTTGTCTTCTTTCTCAGTGGTTTGAGTCATCAAAGATCCACGCTGCAGCGCTGATCATTGGCGAGCTGGCCGATAGTCCCAGCCACTGGAGCTCAGTCAAGTCACTGGACCAGTGGCTCAAAGAGCAAGGTGTTCCTGGATTGCAAGGTCAGAAAATCTGAATATTTGAAGAGTAAACGGGTCAATGCATGTGATGTAAAGGTTTTAACATTTTTGAAAAAGTGGCACTAAATATACAAAATATTCTTTTCACAAAATTCTTTTAGAAAAGAATAAGATACTTGCAAGCTTTTTAATTTAAGAGCTGAACTGTAGATTTTAAATTATCTTCTCTTCATAAACTCCAGGAATTGACACCCGTTGTCTGACCAAAAAAATCAGAGAGAAGGGCACCATGTTAGGGAAGCTGGTTGTGGACGGAACCCCTGAGGACAGTATTCCTTTTGATAACCCGGACCACAGGAACCTGGTCCAGGAGGTCTCCATGAAGGTAACCCACCCTTAGTTTATTACCAGTGTGTTAAAGTCCAAGCCTCAATTCTACACCTTGTCAGTAAGATAAGAAGATTGCACAGGTTTGAAGTAAAGAAATTCAAATGACTTGTTACACTGTTCTTATTCTGGATACTTCTCCTCCGATTGTCTCCAGGAGCCCAGAGTTTTCAACCCCACCGGTAGTTTGCGGATCACTGTGGTCGACTGCGGTATCAAATACAACCAGATCCGCTGCCTGGCTCAGAGAGGAGCCCGTGTCACTGTCGTACCTTGGGACCATCCACTAGATAGCGCAGGTCGGTCTCACACTTTTATTATCAGACACAGAGCAGCAAGTTGTTTGACTTGGGTATAAAGTCAGTACCCACTGTGTATTAGGTGGTTTATAAGATGTTAGTTTCAAGAAAACTCTTGTATGAGGTTATGTTGATTGAATTTAACGAAACTAAACAAACAAGGTCTCAGAGATGAAGTAGTTTATTGCTGCTTTGAAAGCTGCAAATTAAAAGGTCTACATCCTTGCCATAGTTAATTAAAGGCCAGTGTTGTTCACGTATATTGACAGTGTGATACAATTCCTTCATCAGTGGTAAGAATGGCGTTCTTTTTCCCTTCATGTTTGTAGATTTTGATGGTTTGTTCATCAGTAACGGCCCTGGAGATCCTCAGCTCTGTCAGAACACCATCAACAACGTGAGGAAGGTGGTCTGTGTAGAACACCCCAAGCCAGTTTTCGGTATTTGTCTCGGGCACCAGCTCCTCTCTTTAGTCATCGGATCGAAGACCTACAAGATGAAGTGAGTACCTTCGACCAAACACTTGTATACACCAAAATATGATTTGAATTTAAAAAAAAAAAAAAAAAAATTAAGGTGGTTTTATCACCCTGGCCAACACATCACATCATTATCATACACATTTTCAGATGAGAAACCGTTTAATTTGTATCACATTTACTTCATTTTTGCTGCAACTTATTGGGAAAACCATAAAAAATCTCTCAAAAAATGCCTAAACAATTTGTTGATAAACAGATCCCTATCAAATTTCCTTCAAATTTGTTCCAATTTCATGAAAACTGCTGGTTCCATTCACATCTGGAGCTAAGCTAAGTCTCTTCCAAAGCTTGTAGAATATTTTTGGAACTGGACAAAGACAGAAATGTGCCCTCAGTGACCTGAACCTGAGAACCTCTTCAAACCCCTTTGACAGACTCTGGAAACAGACATTGTGCACACACACTTTCTTTGGGCGAGTTGTGATGTGAACTGCAGATTTTGCTGTTCTCAGCAGTCTGGGCTCTCCTGTACGAGCAGCCAGAGTGTCGGCCTGGTCGCCCCTTGTTATGAAAAAGACAAAACAAACAAGCCGGCACGCAAGACAAGGCGGTCGGCGCCTCACTGTACTGAACTCACAGCCACATCTGTGGCGTTGGGGAGGTTTTCTTTCCCCTGAGACTTCGCTGATGCCAGCTTTATCAGGCTCGCTGTGAAGGTCACAGTGAGCAGCCAGTGTTTCCCTTACTCTGCTGGAATTTGGCATCTTGACCAACAAGGGCGTTTTAGGATTGCAGTGAAACGATTTGATATAGAAAGTTTTCACAGGTGTTCTTTGTTAGTTTCAACCAAAATAGCTGACAGTGGACAGATGACTGTGTATTTTTATTTAGGTTTTTTATGGCTGCAATTTCAACCTGTTATAACAGTCTGTTTGACAACATCAATTGAAATGTCAAAATACTGCTGTAATTCCATTTTTTTGGAAAACACTGGAAAAGCCTCTGTTAAAACATCTCATGATTGAACCCTGAATGATGCAACAGCTATTGCTACCACCCAGAATAATTCCTCATTAATGTCTGTCTAGGTTAAAATTTTCCAATATGCATCTACACCTACTATACCAGCTACTGTTTTTGTTTTAAAAATGCATAATCAAGCAAACACGTCTGTCCAGTTCTCAACAACTGTTTTAATTTTCCTCTCTTGTCTCAGGTACGGTAACCGTGGCCACAACCAGCCGTGCATCCACAAGGGAACAGATCGCTGCTACATCACCAGTCAGAACCATGGGTTCGCTGTCGACCCCGACACCCTGCCTAAAGACTGGGATGTCCTCTTTACCAACGCCAATGATCATACCAATGAGGGAATCGTACACAACACAAAACCACTGTTCAGGTAACATGGCTCAGTGGTAACAGCACCAGAAACAACAGGAGTTGGTTGGGAAGCCACCTTTATGTGAATGTGATTAAATTTGTTTTGATGCATTTTCCAGTGTTCAGTTCCACCCAGAGCACATGGCCGGACCCACAGACCTGGTCAGCTTGTTTGATATCTTCCTTGAAACTGTGAAAGACCACAAGGAGGGCAGCACTACCAGATCTGGTACAAATTTCAGTCTTTTAAGGACACTTTCTCACTTCACCTTCTTATGTAAACATCTATTATTTCTCAGACCAAATAATGCATAGAATTCAAAGGCCAGCTATGTTTTTGAGACTTTCCTTACTTCATGTCTGTTAAATCAAATATGTCTGGATTGCAATGTGACTTCCTGCACATGCATGCAGGGCTTTACACAGACAACCAGTTACATAAGTTCTGACACTGTTGTAAGACATTTGTTATTGCAGTGGTTACTGGCACAAAATAACCAGATTCGATTATTATTTTGATTATGATTTATTTATTTATTTTCCAGTGAAGCAGCGTCTGATGGATCACCTCACCTACCAGGATTCTCCAAAGTCTGAAGAGGTACATCGACCCCGGAAGGTCCTCATCCTGGGCTCTGGAGGACTGTCCATCGGCCAGGCTGGGGAGTTCGACTATTCTGGCTCCCAGGTCTGTCATAACTACCTTCTGATAAGAGTAGTGCAGATATTCTACTGCAAAATGGAGTTATTTTGGCATTAAGTGTAAATTAGGAGTCTTAGGCTGGCATTTGACTTCAGGAGGTTTCATCACATTGTTTGGCTGCAAAATTCCTCAGTTTTGCTGTATCCAGCAGGCACACTGAAGTAGCGCATCAGGCCACTACACTAGCAAATGCTATTTTTTTTGTTTGTTTGTTTCCAGGCTATCAAGGCTCTCAAGGAAGAGAATATCCAGACTGTGCTGATCAACCCCAATATCGCCACTGTCCAGACCTCCAAGGGCCTGGCTGACAAAGTGTACTTCCTCCCCATCACACCGGAGTATGTCACTCAGGTATGGATGAGCTCCTTTGACTGTAACCTATAAGAGATGTGAGAGTATGTGGAAATACTAACATTTTTTTAGTCACCAGTAAAAGTTTACTTTTGATTTGTTTTTCTAAAACAAGTTTCCTGTATCGTACTGAAATGCTACTCTTCTAGGTGATTTTTGTCTTTCATTAATTGTAATGAGATATTTTGTGATATTGTGAACACAGTCTTATAATAACTGTTTCCATGGTGCATAAATACTCCATAACTTCCAAATTTTTCGCTCTCAGGTGATAAAGAACGAGCGTCCAGACGGTGTGCTGCTGACCTTCGGTGGTCAGACGGCTCTGAATTGCGGTGTAGAGCTGACGAAGCTTGGCATCCTGGAGAAATATGCAGTAAAGGTTCTGGGAACACCGGTGGCCTCCATCGAGATGACTGAAGACAGGAAGATCTTTGTGGAGAAAATGGAAGAGATCAATGAACACGTCGCTCCCAGTGAGGCGGCGCTGTCTGTGGAGCAGGTGAGGAGACATTCGGATTCCTTTAGTCCTTTTAAAAGTTTAGATTTTGTTTTTTTCTTCAGGTTGTCTAAACATCTTTATTTAACTTTGTTATAGGCACTGGCAGCTGCAGAACGTATAGGCTACCCTGTTCTGGTTCGTTCAGCGTTCGCTCTCGGCGGTCTGGGCTCGGGCTTTGCCAACAACAGAGAAGAGCTGACCTCTCTGGTGACATCAGCCTTCGCCCATACCTCCCAGGTGCTGGTGGACAAATCCCTGAAAGGCTGGAAGGAGATCGAGTACGAGGTGGTCCGCGATGCCTACGACAACTGTATCACTGTGAGTAAAGAAGAGACTGATGTTTTAGTGGAGGGTTTTTACAGGGAAATGCACCAAAACACCAAAGCAAATTGGTGTATGTGAAAACCTTCTTGGCCATAAAACTGATTCTGATTTTTATTTGATATAAATATCTTATGTTAGTTAACAGTATATGGGGATTGATTTGTTCTTCTTGTTCAGGTGTGTAATATGGAGAATATTGACCCTCTGGGCATCCATACTGGAGAATCCATCGTGGTGGCACCCAGTCAGACGCTCAATGACCACGAATACAACATGCTGAGGAACACAGCCATCAAAGTCATCAGACACCTCGGCATTGTAGGAGAGTGTAACATCCAGTACGCTCTGAACCCAGAGTCTGAACAGGTAAGAACAGATCTAAAAAAATTCTAAACAATGTTGTCCGTGTCCAGATTCTGTTACAATCGCTGCGTGTTGATGTTTTGCAGTACTACATCATCGAGGTGAATGCACGTCTGTCAAGAAGTTCGGCCCTCGCCAGTAAGGCGACAGGTTACCCTCTCGCCTACGTAGCGGCTAAACTGGGCCTGGGGATCCCGCTGCCACTGCTCAAGTACGTCTCTTGACTTTAACAAAAATAGATAAAATGCAGATGAATCAATACAAACAGCCGTAGTCTGTGAATAGGGCTGACGACTGAGTTTAAGATTTGAGAAGTGGTGTATGTAATTGTTTGATTAATTTACCTGTTTTTTTTTTTGTCCTCTGATTTTCTCTGTTCTGTTTGTTTGTTCTGGATTTCCTGAAATTTCTCATACTTTTTTGGAATTGTGTGATTTAATTCCTGAAAAATCTGTAACTTGGCTTTCTGTAGGAATTCTGTGACCAACTCCACAACAGCCAACTTTGAGCCGAGTTTGGACTACTGTGTGGTGAAGGTGCCTCGCTGGGATCTCAGCAAGTTCCTCAGGGTCTCCACCAAGATTGGCAGCTCCATGAAGAGTGTCGGTAAGAAGCAGTCAAATCATTTTCTGCATCATTAATTGTATGCTTTGGTGCAGGAAAGACGAATGCATCAGCACAGAACAAAAGTGGCAGATCTTCACTGGTTCTTTTCTCGACAGGGGAGGTGATGGCTATTGGCCGTAGCTTTGAGGAGGCCTTCCAGAAAGCCCTGAGGATGGTGGATGAGAACTGTGTTGGCTTTGACCACACCATCAAGCCCGTCTCTGAAAAGGTAACGAGGAAAAAAGCAATTTGTTCAAATATTTCAGCAATTTTTCCACAGCAATTTTGATGCTGGAATAAAAGTGCTTGTAACAGCTTTAAATCAGTAACTGCATTTCTGAAATAATAAATTGCTATCTGACTGAATAGTTAGTTTCTTAGACAAGGACATGGTTTCACCTCGATTAATGTGACCAAGTGAAATGATGAATTGTTCACTGCTGTGTAAATATGTAAATGTGTGATTTACCATAGTAAATACCACAGGAATAGCCTAAAAATGCTTGAAAAGTGCTTGAATTTCACCATGGAAAAAGTGAAGGAACCCTGTTTTGTTATGAGCTGAGTTTTATAAGTTACTTTTGAATGTTGAAACTGCTGATACCTGTAATCCTCATCCCTTCTTGAACCTGTTGTGAGGGATTCAGGGGCCATTATTTACAAAATATCAAACTGCCCATTTAATCATCACCAGTGTTGTGATGTCTGCAAAGAGGCTGGCTTGATAAATACCATTTAATTTGAGAGCAGCAATATTTTTCTCTTGTATACTTACTATATTAAAAAAAACAACAAAAAAACATGTCGAATGAGCTGTTTCCTCTCTGACCAGTTGAACTGAGTTCTTTACATCTCAATCTCAAATCCTACATTTATGTGAGTAAAATATACCAATATTTCCTTTAGAAAAAGTCACACAATGTCATGTCACTCAAACCACAAGACCATGATATTTTAAAATGGGCCACAAGATGGTGCTAATGAGCTACTGATCCAGGACTGATTCTGTACGCCATCAAGTATATAATACCTTGTAATATTTTCATGAAGCAAGCCTTACTGATACTTTGTACAGGAATATTTGAGTGCATTTTAAGGTGGCCATATTCTGCTGTTTCTGTGTATGTGGCTGATGTCATAAAAGATATACACATGTCAGATAAGCTGAACAGAAGCTCATAGTTGACAGATAACTAGCTAGTTAGATAGTTTTGTATCCCAATAGTCACGCCTTCCTCTCTCCCCCTCTGCTCACCAGGAGCTGCAGATTCCGACAGATAAGCGCATCTTTGTATTGGCGTCCGCATTCAGAGCCGGCTACACAGTGGACCAGCTGTACGAGCTCACCAAGATCGACCGCTGGTTCCTGCACAAGATGAAGAACATCACCGATCACGAGCGACTGCTGGAGACCTACAACCAGGTGAGGCTGTTAAAGAGGTGACTGATGTGGGAAAGACAGCAGGAGTTGTTTTCTCTTGACTCTTGTTTATGTTGTTTTTCCTCATCAGGATGAGAGTGCCATGCCTCCAGAGGTGATGCGGAAGGCCAAGCAGCTGGGCTTCTCAGACAAGCAGATAGCATTAGCTGTGCAGAGGTGAGTGGAAAAGACAATATGAGCATGAGGACACAATGTGTGATTATTTTTTAGGCTAGTCGCAGTGAGTTGGCGCCACAAATTATTTTCAAAAGGAAATTAATATAAAATAGTTTTGTCATGCTAATATGTTTTTTCATTTTCTATATCACTTGTACTTTGCTTGGAGTGATGTGAAGTAACAAGGACTACAAGATAATAACCCAGCATTGAAGGTCTGAAGTCTGTTTTTGCTGATTGTGTGGTTTATTTTTTCTTTCTCCTACAGCACAGAGCTGGTAGTGAGAAAGCTGCGTCATGATTGGTCTATCCTGCCCGTAGTAAAGCAGATTGATACGGTGGCAGCCGAATGGCCCGCCCACACAAACTACCTGTACCTAACCTACCATGGCACCGAGAACGACCTGCAGTTCAACGACCAGCATGTCATGGTGATCGGCTCGGGGGTTTACCGCATCGGCAGCAGTGTGGAGTTTGATTGGTGTGCGGTCGGGTGCATCACTGAGCTCAGGAAGGTGAGTCCTACATGATGATGTCATAGTTCAGCAAGTTGTTCAGGTTTCCCAGCAGTTCTTGAAATCAAATTTTGCATAAACAGTGCTATATGGCCTGACATTATAACTACTTTTTACAAGAAATAATTGTAATTAGTATTATTGTCATTTTAAGACAATTTTATGCAAGTTAATATAATGGTAATACGATTATAATATTAATCCAGGTGCACCATTTCACAGAGCAAGGAACTTTATATTCTTAATATTCAGACAATAGACTTGGAATGTGAAAAATAGTCATATATCCTAAATAAAATGTGAAAAGCAAAACACTTAGGTGCTTAATTCTTATAATGATAGGGAAAATGTCTCTGGATATTCTGGTGTCATGTTGGCTTAAATGTGGTGACATTCTTGTGTAAATAAACAAATGCTGATGCAAAAATGATGGAGGTATATGAAGGTATATCGAGAAGATGACTAATTATCATTACAGACCAGTAATAATCTGTTATTAAATTGAAGACGTTTAATCTTTTTCGGTCAGATTTGCTAAGCCAGCTCTTCTCTGTTTTAAACAATAGAAGTTTCCCACCTCAGCTATTGTTTAAAAACACTTCTGCTTGATCTATGATCTGACATTGAGGGTGATGAGAGAGGCTGTTCCTGCTCTGTGGCTCTCAGCACTGAAAATAAAAATAGCTCACTAATGAGAACTCTTGTCACTCCTCCTTGGATCTTAATTATTTGATACTGCTGCAGTGGACCTTTGTGACTTTAGCCTGGTGAGGTCATCACTATAGCTTTATGTTGTTTTACTTGATTCCTTCACTTGTATATTGAAACCCTTTAAGCAAGTAAACATTAGAAATGAACTCTACTGTTATATATGACTTAATATTTAATTACTCGTGTTGTCACATTTATTGCAGATGGGTTATAAGACCATCATGGTGAACTACAACCCGGAGACAGTCAGCACAGACTACGACATGTGTGACCGCCTCTACTTTGATGAGATCTCCTTTGAGGTAAGAATTTTCTACTAATTGATAACTAACAATATTGATCTTGGAACCATCTTTGACTTTTGCTCATTTGAAGCTTTAACTTCCTCAAGAAACAAATTGAGATCTTGTGTCACAATGCTGCTACAACCTGATAGAATTTGTTGATAGATCTTGTGGACAGGATAATGAGTATCCTTACTTACTGTATATCAGGTGGTGATGGATATCTACGAGAGAGAGAACCCAGAGGGAGTGATCCTCTCTATGGGAGGCCAGCTGCCCAACAACATCGCCATGTCACTGCACCGCCAGCAGTGCCGCATCCTGGGAACTTCACCTGAGTTCATCGACAGTGCCGAGAACAGGTTCAAGTTCTCCCGTATGTTGGACACCATCGGGATCAGCCAGCCGCAGTGGAAGGAGCTGTCGGACACTGAGGTACAACCGACCACGTTTATACCAGAATATGTTTGAAACATAGTGTCTTGAGCTACTGGAGGGTAAGACTCCAGTATTGTGGATGAAATGTTTGGAAAAGCAAAATATTTCTTAACCCTCACACATATCCGATTTTTTTTCTCTCCAGTCTGCTATGAAGTTTTGTGAGACTGTGGGTTATCCATGCCTGGTCCGTCCTTCCTACGTTCTCAGTGGGGCAGCCATGAACGTCGCCTACAGTGACAGTGACCTCGAGAAATACCTGAGCAGCGCTGTAGCTGTGTCAAAGGAATACCCCGTCGTCATCTCCAAATTCATTCAGGAGGCCAAGGTTAGAAAAAAAGACTTGTAGTTGTAAAAGTTGAGCTCTAACTGCCTAAAAATTTAGCACTGAACATTCTTGCCTTTTCCAGGAGATAGATGTAGACGCTGTGGCCTGTGATGGGGTAGTGATGGCCATTGCGGTGTCTGAACACGTGGAGAACGCTGGCGTTCACTCTGGTGACGCCACACTGGTGACACCGCCTCAGGATCTCAACCCGAAGACTATTGAGAGGATCAAGATGATCGTCCATGCCATCGGCCAGGAGCTGCAGGTCACCGGACCTTTCAACCTGCAGCTGATAGCAAAGGTGAGAATCATTCTAGAGGCTCTGCCATCTCAATTCGGATCAAAAATAGAAGCTGGCTCCTTTTTGTGACTGTATTGGCAAGAATTGTTTGAGAAACAGGTGGAGAAGGTAGAACGAGGGTTGAAAAGGACAGAGTTGGAGTATAAGATTTAGTTGTCTTTGTTCTAATGCTGTGACGACGATTTTGTTTTTCTGCTAGGACGACCAACTGAAGGTGATCGAGTGCAACGTCCGAGTCTCCCGCTCCTTCCCCTTCATATCCAAGACACTGGGCGTGGACCTTGTTGCCGTGGCGACTCAGGCCATTATGGGGGAGGAAATGGAGCCTGTGGGCCTAATGAGAGGAAAAGGGATTGTAGGAGTCAAGGTAACCAAAAACCCTCAGTTATCATTTCACCTCACAGTTGGTCGATTTATTCTATTCCTGCTCACCGCATGTCCCATGTCCTCCAGGTTCCTCAGTTTTCCTTCTCTCGGCTGGCCGGAGCTGACGTGGTGCTCGGGGTGGAGATGACTAGCACTGGTGAGGTGGCCTGTTTCGGGGAGAACAGATACGAGGCATACCTTAAAGCCATGCTCTCCACGGGCTTCAAGATCCCCAAAAAGAACATCCTGCTCTCTATCGGCAGCTATAAGGTACCTGACTGACTACAACATTAAAGTCTCATTAAATCAGGATTTACTGACTCATTTCTCGTAGCCAAGAGTTGGTCATTTGGCAGATGTTGTGTTCAGCTGATCCAGCTGGCAGCTGAAATCGTGCATCTTGGTGGAAAATGTGCAAACGGATGCACAATAAACTACATTTGCAGTCTTTCATTGTGATTCACAGATGGCTCTTAAGGCCACTGAGGCATTTTCCCCTGAACAAATCTGTTACATGATACAAGACAAAATGAAGGGCTCAATCTTCAAACCAGGAAAGGAGAAAAAATATTTCTACTCAATTAAACCTTAAAATATGTAACGCAACATAGAACTGAATGTATTTGAGCTGTTGTTTATTTGACTTGGCATCAACCACTTTTCCTGGGGGCCATATCTTTAAATGTTCACACTTTTTTTTATTATTTACAGTAAATATAGGTTAAAATATCAGCAATACATCTAACCTAAAAATGAAAGTAATGATAATATGATTAACCTTGACAATGAGACTGATCAGAAAGCTATTTTAAAAAAAAAAACATTATCTGATTATTATCGCAGTAATTTCACACAGAAAGTTGAGAAGATGTTATTAAGATAAAGTTAGATGGACAGACTAATGAACTGATGCCAACTGAAATGTTTTCAGCACTGATAACTGCTGAAAATGTAGGTAGTTGACTGGTGGCATCCAAATACTTTGCATTAACCCAACCCTTTCAGTGAGCACAATGTTACTGATTACCATTTTGTTTTGTGTGTTTCTTAGAATAAGAGCGAGCTGCTGCCCACCGTGCAGACTTTGGAGTCCCTGGGTTACGACCTGTACGCAAGTTTGGGGACTGCGGACTTCTACACAGAACATGGAGTCAAGGTAACAGAAAATACATCTCATGTTTTGATTTATTTTATCACAACAGTGCACTAGGGTTTGGAAGATTTTTTTTGTCTGATCAACAGCATCATGTGAAATTATTGCTCATTGATTTGGAGACAAAAAAATCTGAAACATTTTTATTCTTGATAGTTGAAATCCCAGCTCCTTTAGTCGGTATTTTACTACATTACATGGAAAAGTAACATTAAATAACAGGAAATTATTACAGGTGGTAAAAGACAGACTTTTAAACAAAGGATGTATCCCGTATCTACAATAATAATGTGACCAATAAACTAAATATATTGGTTGCAGACTAGTCATTAAATTTAAACAAAATCTAATCAGAAATGATCATTAAGTTTCAAAATGATAAACTTGTTGTCTCCTCCGACCTTTGTTGGCTAACTTTTCTTGTTTCAGGTGAAAGCTGTTGATTGGCCGTTTGAGGAGGATGACAGCGTGTGTCCCACTAAAGAGAAGCAGCGCAGCATCATGAACTACTTGGAGGAAAACCACTTCGATCTGGTCATCAACCTCTCCATGAGGAACAGCGGAGGTCGCAGGCTCTCCTCCTTCGTCACCAAAGGCTACAGAACGAGACGCATGGCCGTTGATTACTCTGTCCCCCTCATCATCGACATCAAGTGCACCAAACTCTTTGTGCAGGTTGGAAATGGTCTTCTCTAGTCACACAGAGTCTTTTAGACTTTTTTTTGAAAACCTTGTTTACATATGGGCACATGAGTAAATATGAATGGATGTGTTTTCAGGCTCTCCATCAGATTGGTAGGACTCCACCTGTGAAGACTCACGTCGACAGCATGACTTCCCAGACGCTGGTCCGTCTACCTGGTGAGTCACTTGATGTGGGGCTTTATTCTGAAGGATGGTGGGTGCTTGATTTTTATAGTCATTTGTAGCAGGAAACAAATTAACAGCGCTTCCCATAAACAGACAACCTTTCAAGGAAGTCTTGTACAAAACTGAGTTTTTTTTTACAGGTAGTAATGAGCTGTATAACCAGGTTATGTTTCTTGGAAAAGTTATATCCAGCATATGATCAAAACCAGAATGAGACCTATAGGATAATAGTGTGTATGTTATTGTACTTCCTATCTGGTTAAAAATATATTAAAAAATAAGTTGTAATCTTTGTTTCTGGGATCGATTCTCAGGTCTGATTGATGTGCATGTTCACCTGCGGGAGCCTGGAGCCACACATAAGGAGGATTTCTCCTCTGGTACAGCAGCTGCTCTGGCAGGAGGCGTGACCATGGTGTGTGCAATGCCTAATACTTCCCCTGCCATCACTGACGCCAGCACTCTGGCCCTGGTACAGAAGGTACGCCCAGATTTATTTTCTTTGCTGGTCTCATCTGACCAGTTTTCAGTCGGTTCTGCTTGTTGTGGCATTCTTGAAAATGAGCGACCCTCTCATGTGGGGTATTTAATCGAACTTAACTGAAGTAATTGGACTAAATAAAAAGTGTTATTGTATCATCAGCTGGCCAAAGCAGGCTGTCGCTGTGACTACGCCTTGTATGTGGGCGCTGCTTCAGACAACGCAGCCATCCTGCCATCCATCGGCAGCCAGGCTGCCGGCCTGAAGATGTATCTGAACGACACGTACTCCACCCTCAAGATGGACAACGTCTCTCTCTGGATGGAGGTTGGCTGAGTCACTGTGTGCTTTTAAACTCTTGATCCCTTCCTTTTTTAAAACTGATTTACAGACATTTTGTTTGGTGTTGAACACTTCTAAAACTATGTTGAAAGTTGCCATTTATATTTGGTAAATTATGTATTTTTAATTTTATGTGGGATCATGAAAAACACTTCCCATGGTTATATAATTTATTGCCGGTCTGTCCTGTTTGTTAAATTGAAATTAAGTAAATTCTAGTTTGGATTTAAAGCTTTTGCCATTTATGTACCTCATTAGATTCTCTTCATATCTGTGCTGACTAATGCTTCCAGAAGCTCAGTTACTGCACACTGAACTAAACTCTGTCTGTTTCTGTATGAAGCACTTTGAGAAGTGGCCCAAACAGATGCCCATCGTTGCTCATGCTGAGAAGCAGACAGTGGCTGCAATCCTGATGGTGGCCCAGCTCTACCAGCGGCCCGTCCACATCTGCCATGTGGCCAAAAAGGAGGAGGTAAAATACACATATTTTAGATTGTTTTGTTTTTGTTTTAACAGCTGTTGGAAAAGTCAAATGATGCAGAAATGTGTAGTTACAGTACCAAAAAAACAAGGAGAATACTTGATAGTCTGTAATTTATATTGTGTTTACTGTATATAACTGAACTTTTCCTTCTTCTTTTTCAGATTCTGATCATCCGAGCAGCAAAGCAAAAGGGCATCCAGGTCACGTGTGAGGTGGCACCTCATCATCTCTTCCTCTGTGAGGAAAATGTGCCAGAGATCGGCGATGGACGGGCGCAGGTCCGACCCATGCTGGGAACACACGAGGACATGGAGGCTCTCTGGGAAAACCTGGACATCATCGACTGCTTTGCCACAGACCACGGTCGGTAACCACGCAGAAAGCAATCTGATGATTAATATGTTGGTGGAAGCCAAGATTAGATTGATATTTTTTTTTTCCTCTACTTTACTCTTGAAATGCTTTGTTGTCTGTTGTCAGCTCCCCACTCTGTAGAGGAGAAGAGCAGCGATCATCCTCCTCCCGGTTACCCCGGCCTGGAGACAATGCTGCCACTGCTGCTGACCGCTGTCAGTGATGGACGTCTTACTCTGGATGACATCATCAAACGTCTCTATGACAACCCACGCCGGATCTTCAACTTGCCTGTCCAGGACAACACCTATGTGGAGGTACACACACAAACCCATAATGATAGAGCATTATTTATTTATATGTGGTGTATATGTCTTGATATGTTTTTTATATTATTTTTATGCTGCATTTGATGCTTTTACTTTAATTTCATCACATGTCTGTGTATCTTTCTTCTGTCTGTGCTCCTCAGGTGGACTTGGAGCAGGAGTGGGTTATCCCTCAGGCCATGCAGTTCACTAAGTCAAAGTGGACCCCATTCCAGGGTCTGAAGGTGAAGGGTAAAGTCCGCCGTGTGGTTCTGCGTGGAGAGGTGGCCTACATCGATGGCCAGGTCAGCAGACACACACACTTGTTGTGGCCTTATACACAGGCACAGATAGAGGCTGTATTAAATAATATGTGTAGGAATTATTAGTGAAAATGTATCACTAGAATGGATAAGTGTATTGTTTTATTTGCTAAATTCATTGTGGCTCTATTGTTGGAGATAAATTAACTTAAAATTAAGTTACATGCAAATGCAGCATCATTAAATCTGTACTTGCTCTTCCTGCTATCTACCTAGTAAAATGATTAGTCTTCAACAGCTTAACTAATGGTTTGCAAGATTTTCTATTTATTAATACTTACACACATACAACCCAACTTGATAACACTTGAGATATACAAATCAAAATGAAAACATAAACAGTAATGTCCATGACATTTTTAATTTTCATGTGTAATGTAATTTGACTGTCTGGTTGAAAAACTTTCTCTGTGCTCTTTAACGCTGTAGTTGTTTTCATGCTTTCTGCTCTCTCTTAGGTGTTGGTGCCTCCAGGTTACGGTGAAGATGTGAAGACTTGGCCGACCGCTTCGATCCCTCCTCCTGAACCTGTTAAAGAATGTCCCATGGTATTTAAAGTAGACGAAATACTAGTACATAAAAAGATATCAGCAATATGAACTTAAAAATTCATAGTCTGGAGCACAAATGTGTTTATTGGTTTAATTTGCTAGCTAACAGTCCAGCATGCTGATAAATGGCAGCATGTATTATGATGTTGACTGCCATCATACTATCACTATTTTGTGGGTGGATGTCGATTTAATTTATTGTAAGTGTGTATTTCCTGTGATTTAGACTCCAGAGCACCCTCGTCCAACTCCTCCCTGGGAAGGCCCGGTCCGAACCCGCGCGCCCAGCCCGCGACGATCTGCAGGAGAGGGCCGCTACCTGCTGCCACCTCGTGTCCACCGCTCATCTGATCCTGGACTACCACCAGGTACCACTACTCCCATGATGCTGTGGGTCATCCATAAGCAGGCAGAGAAGGCATCTTTATCATAATTCCTTTTTCTGTTTACATAAACCATCTCTGCAAAACTGTAGCTATTTAGAGGTGAAAATGCTCAGAGTGTTGTTTTGTCTGTGAACTTTAGATCACAGCGCATTATCCACCTTCTTTGCTGTTTAACTGATGATTTGTACATCATGTCACTGTGCCCTCTGCAGAGATGGTTATGCTCCCACCAGCTGGTGCTGGTGACGGTTACAGCCACCCTCCTCCTCTGTCCAGGCTGCTGTCTCCTCAGTCAGGACCGGGACTGTTACCTGCTGGACAGGTGTCTCATATCCAGACCTCTCCTCTGCTCCACGCGCTGGTGGGCCAGCACATCCTGTCTGTACGGCAGTTCAGCAAAGAGCAGGTACAACACATGCACACATGAGGAATCCACTTGATTAGCCACCATTTGTTTTAACTCAGTTAAATTATATTGTTTAATGTTTGGGACTTGAATACCAAAGCTCACCAATTAGATTTTTTTTTAAATTGTTATTATTTATTGATGTATTTATTGATTTCAAAAGCAAAAGATTCATAAAGAGAAGAATAATCCTAGGAAATGTTTCTTCTTACCTACCATTTTTAAGCATTAAAACAAACAAAAAATGCAAAAAGGAAAACCTTCAAAGATGACCCTGACAACTTTTTCTTTACTTGTTCTCACGGATTTTTAAAACATTAAAAAAATTAAATTTAAATTGTATAACTGATAAAACATTTTTTTTAATTATTCCTCCCTCCCCCAAAATTAAAAAGGGTAACCTTCCATTGTTAAACATTAGAAACAAAACAAAATGCAACACTAAATAATTGTCCCGCCCATACTGTTTTTCTATTCTTGTTTTCATAGATGAAAATGAAAATTTAAATTAAGTCACCAGAATTTTTTTCTCAGTTGCTTTTCATCTCTTCTGTACTTGAACAACATTTCAGTGTGCATTATGTTGTTTTGCTCAGTTTATGTGTTTCTCATCTGTTTCAGATCTCGCACCTCTTTAACGTTGCCCACACGTTACGTTTGATGGTTCAGAAGGAGCGAAGCTTGGACATCCTGAAGGTAGGTCCTCGTCATAAAGGTTCTGTCTGACTGCTCATGTGTTTTCAAATCAGTTTAATCTTGTAATATGTGTGCAAGCTAAAGACACAATATGACTAAACAGAATGTAAATTGTAAAACAGACCAAGCATTAAAGTTTTGGCAGCCCTGAAAAAATTGTGTTTGGGCCATACACAGGTTCTGCTTTGGGAAACTGTTTTGTTTCTGAAACTTGTTTAGACCTTTTCCATCTCTGGCCCAGCTCAAAACTAATCCCCTGCTCTTTATCATCCAGGGTAGAGTTATGGCGTCCATGTTCTACGAGGTCAGCACTCGCACCAGCAGCTCCTTCGCCGCAGCCATGCAACGTCTTGGCGGCTCGGTCGTTCACTTCAGTGAAGCCACCTCGTCGTCACAGAAAGGAGAATCTCTGGCTGACTCTGTCCAGACCATGAGCTGCTATGCCGACGTTCTAGTGCTCCGACACCCAACGCCAGGAGCTGTAGAGGTGAGTTTCAGCTCTGAATAGTATGGAGGATTTATGGAAAGGCTCGCAGTCTTCATCAGCAACACATCACATGACTGAAGTGAGAACGATTTCAGCATGCCATGTTGTCTATAGTGAGCTTCAGTCGCTGTCTTGCTCACGACAGTTCAAAATATTTCCAGTATTGTGTTGATGTAATTCGCTTCTCTCACTCTGTCATTCAGAGTGCATCACGTCATTGCCGTAAGCCTGTGATCAATGCTGGAGACGGTGTGGGGGAGCATCCCACCCAGGCCCTGCTGGACGTCTTCACCATCAGAGAGGAGCTGGGGACGGTTAACGGCATGACGGTGAGGGACAAAACTATCATTGTAGAATTTAAAAAAACTAACCCTAACCCCCAAAAAACTGTCCTTTGTTGTTCAACTGTCACTTCAACCTATACTTAAATTTTTGCTTGAATCGTGTTAGAAAGAATGTTTATATTCATATTTCATATCTTGTGTGTTTTCTGTCAGATAACCATGGTTGGTGATCTGAAACATGGCCGCACCGTTCATTCCCTCGCCAAACTGCTGACCCAGTACCGCATCACGCTGCGCTATGTGGCTCCAAAGAACCTCCACATGCCAGCAGAGATCATCAGCTACGTGGCCTCAAAGGGCATTAAACAGGTGGGGACCTAATGTGTTAAACTGACCTAAATAATAGGCCCTTGATAGTACAATTGGACTAAATGGGGTTGTGTATTTTTATGTGTTTTTCAGGAGGAGTTCGACAGCATCGAGGAAGCTCTGCCTGACACCGACGTCCTCTACATGACGAGGATCCAGAAGGAGAGGTTTGCATCTGAGGAGGAGTACAATGCTGTAAGTAAACTCAGGTTTCATTTATTTCACATGGTATTGAACATTGTGTGGAGACCTGCCTGTATGACTTTGAATCAGCTTTGTGACTATTTTTTTCCCCCTCTTTTCTTTCTCAGTGTTTCGGCCAGTTCATCCTCACTCCTCACATCATGACTGTAGCCAAAAAGAAGATGGTGGTGATGCATCCGCTGCCCAGAGTCAATGAAATCAGGTAAGATCCAATCAGCACCATGATGCATTCTCACAGAATTAGCTGGCCTAGATCAGCCTGTTGCCGTCTTACCGAGGTTTCCAAATCAGTTGTAATTTGTTTGTCCTACCTCCTATGAGCACTCGAATGATTATCAAACTTCATGTATTTATTTTTTCTTCCTCTGATATTTTTGGGGCATTTTTGACTCTGTTAGATGGGTGAGTGTGTATATCTGGTATGATATCTGAAAATAAACCTGATCAAAAAGTCACTACAAAATCTTTCTGTATCCTTCTTGTGTCACACAATCTGTGATGTGGATCCATTCATCTTTAAATTAATTTTTTTCTGGCCACTTCAAGGACTATTTTTCTCACTTGGCTCCAAAGTTGAGATGGAAGTCTGTCAACAAAACAATCTCAACACAAGATCCGTTTAGGTACTTTAGTGTGACTGATTTGTTGGTTAACTTCTTGATTCTTCGGATGTAGGTTTAGAGGATGTGTGAAAGATGAATTTAACAGAAAATGTCATCTTGTAAAAAGCTGGAACTACAGATTAGTTTAATTACTGTTGATCATGAGTGTATCACTCAATCGCTGGGTCTCTAAGATGTCAGATAGTGTAAAATCCCCTTCAGTGGCCTTCATAAGTTGAGGTGACGTCTTCATATTGCTTGATCAGTTTTTCAATGATCTAAAACTGTGAAGCAAAAAATCCTGACGCTTGAGAAGCTGGAACAAAGGGAAGTCTGTAATTATTTGATTAATCGGTGTAGCTGTAGTCATATGATGGAACTTGAGAAGGTCTTAAGGGAGCTTGGAAATGTAATTTCATGCAGATAAAGTGAAATTCTTTTTTGACAGCAGCTCTCCTAGAGCACATTTTTGTTTGTGGTGAATTTGAATAGTACTTTTATTGACTGCTATACTACTGTAGTGTCATAGATAGTGCAATACTTCTGTCACGTACATCATACACGACCCTCCATTTAACTTACTCTTCTTTCCTCTGTATTTTCTTTCAGTGCGGAGGTGGACACGGACCCGAGGGCGGCATATTTCCGCCAGGCAGAAAATGGCATGTACATCCGCATGGCCCTACTGGCCACAGTACTGGGCAGATAGATCCATGTGCTGCATATATTGTTACACCTTTAGAGTAATAAGTGTTAGACACCAGCAATTTCCTCCCTGAAAACTGAATTTCTTATTTCCAGTCCTTTACGAGGTTTTGGTAGAGGTGAATATAACAATAAGATTACATTAATATGATGCTGCTTCAGTTTGACATACAACTTGTTTTCTTTTCACCGACACATTTTCTGTATTTCATTATAGCAACCGTAGTTTTAAGTCTTACGCACAATAAACTTTTATCATAAATCTACTTCTGAACTAAAAAGTGATTTAGAAGCTGCTTTTGGACCAGAGAGATTTTTTTCTGTGTTGGTTACCAGACTGTTAGTGAGCCAGCTGGAGGAGCTGAGGAACACTCCTTGGAAGAAAATAAAAGGGCATTTAAATCCTGACGTTGATGGGACTATAATGTGTGATGTTAATGAAATGAATGTTTTGGTAGCTGGGTCAAATGTGCAGTCACTGTTACTAAGCTGCTGCACAGCTGTTTCCTTGTCTACCCAACCATAGGTACATTTAAAGGGACCAGTGAGAATATTCAAAGGGAGCAAAGGGAGAACAAATGCTAGCAGTTTGGTTCAAGGGACTGCTCTACTGACCAATAATGATTCATGTTATTCTACTGTACAACATTCTCCTGTAACATTCCTTTGTTTGAACATGTAGCAGTAACTGACAATGGATGAATGTTTTTTCATGGTTGAGGGGAACTGCTGTTACTTTATGCTGTAGCAATTTAGGGGCTTTTTATCAGAATAAGTATTAATGTCATTTAAATGTTGTTGAATGACTTTGTATTATGTGGAAAAAAATAAATAATAAAACAACGGTTTCACATCTGACATTGTCATTAGTGTTCATGAAGAAACTTGCCACAGAAAATGTTGCACAAAGCTGCATGGACAGCACATACTTAACACTTAACCTTAACTCTAGGTTAATTTACAAGCTTTTTCTGAAGCTGTCATAATGTCAGCAGGGCTGATGAAGATCATGAGATGTGGCTGCAAGCTCTGAAAAAAAGCTCAGTGTGTGGTCCTTGAGTTAAGATTATGTTGTCAAATGGCATCACTGTCTCCAAGAACCATTAATTGTGAGAGTGTTTATGTAACTGTTTGGCTCAGAAACAAAATCTTGTCATACAGAGCAACACGGTGTTTATATGATTATAATCTTAATTTCCATAGATGTAAGGAGCAGACCAAAGTATGTATGTTACAGGTTACAGTTAATGCTGCATTCAGTAACTGTCAGAAATCACTAAATTCAGTCTAATTCACTAGGGCTCATTAATTACTGCAAATTTCTCAGTTTCGCATTAAAATTAGATTAAATTACAAGAATGAAGATGCACATTTGGGCTGCTGTATGACACTGGAGCTGTTGATGTTTAAAGACCAGACTGGGTTCAACTAATGACTCATAATGCTCTGTACTGTTATGTTATTGTTTGAAATCCCAAATGGAAACAATGTGACAAAGTGTTTTTATTTTTGTTTATCTTGAATCACTGTTGATATTTTTCGATACAGGACCATTTTGTCTTGAAAGTAATGAGATGTGCAAATTGTAGGGGATTAATTCTCTTTAAAGCTGATATTACAACATCCTGCACACTTCTTTTAGTCGTTGCGTGTCAACTCTGGGATGTATTTGTGAAATAATCATCTTACTTTATTATTAGCTTAAGTGCTTAAAAGGTGGATTTTGGACGAAACCTTGAAAGCATCATCCTTCTTCATTTCCTGGAAGGAGGAACCAGCCAATCACGGCGAAGGTCCTCTGGCAGAGAGAGCGAAGAAGAAGCGACCCGGCGGCCACAGCAGGCTATTAGTTACCTCCCAGCCACCGGGCTAATATGAGCCTTTAAATTGAGAGTTAAGACATTAAAACGGATGCCTCTATGATCCAGCTAACCTTACAGCGAGATATACAGCGTTCAGTTTGCACAAGGTAAGGCATTTCGGCAGCACTAAACCAGCTAGCATGACGTTAGCTTACCGTGCATAGCACGGTCACGTACGCAGAACTCCATTCAAAAATCTGTCAGTTTAAGGTTGACTTGCTTCTCAGTTAAGGTAGCTCAGCATAACTTAATCGCAATAATTATTGACATTGTGTAAAACGTTAAGATGCACTTTCGTGTCGGACTTGTTACAAACGACCACATAAAGCGCTTATAACACTAACATTATTAAATTGGAGGGCGGTGGCAGGGAACAGTTATGAACGGCTTCTGGTGAAATATGTTCTGCATACAATAGTTTCGTGTACGCTGAATGGTAGATTATGCACGGGAAACCCTTTTAGCGAAATGTAACGATGCCCATATTGCACATATCTATAGGAATCATTAAATTGCTAGAATTTCAAATGAGGTTTGGTGTACCCCTGTAATCGGTAAAGCGGCGTCGTGGCTACTTCTTGCTAGCAGGCGGCTTAATGAAACGGGCCACGCGTACTTTCAGACTTTTAAAACATTTATTTACGAATATTGCCTTAGATAACGCACTTGAAGTGCTGAGATGTCACCTGTGTGGTTAGCTAACAGCTAGGTACCTGTCAACCCCGGAGCCAGCATGACAGTTTCTTTAAACATATTGAAGGAAGCCGGATAGAAATAACTTGAGACACTGCGGGAGGGAAACGAGCCTCGTTAGGTGGATTAGTTAAAATATTCCCTGTAATGTGTATTTATGAATGGCTGTCTGTAAAATAGAAAGTATTTCTCCGTGTGAGGGGAGATTAGCAAAGGATTAGGGCTCCGCAAGGACAAATAGACGACAATCACGCGGCATTCCTTCTTCCGTCATACCGTTATCCCAAAAACGCCAGACCCTTTTCCTCCAGGGCAGATTATAACTTTATCAAGTCACCCGTCTGTTAAGTGAGCTTTTATTTGGGTCATGCGGACGCAAACATGAAACACGGCGGTCTGCAGTAGCCTGTGTGTTCACTCATACCTGTTATAATGACCTATTTATGGAAACGTGTCTTGTGTGCCCCGGGCGAAGTCTCCCAGGAGGCTCTCTCTCTCTCTCAGCCTGTGGTGGACACAACAAGTCCTGTGTTGGGGTTTATTATTAAAGTATAATACATCAGGTAAATGCATAAATAGCTTAATATGTCTTCTCTCATAAACCACGAATCTAGTCATTTAATTTATTCACGTTGACTCATCATGCTGGAGACGTTGCCTTACAGGGGCACTATGTAACATTTGAGAAGAAATTCAAACTCAGATTTTAACATTCACAGTATTAAAGAGGCAATGGTACAAACTCGGAAATCTTTATTTTTTCTATATATGAATATACTCAGAGGAAAATAAGGTCCCCCGAACACTGTTTGAGGTGAGAAAGGTGGCAGGGTCCGCCACATATAAACAAGCCGAAATAGTATGAAATAGTGCTGTCCTTTTTTAAAGGTCAGTTTGTTTGTTCAGTTTATTCAGCCATGAATACAAGTAAATGAAAATCTTTCTCTTCTGATTCAAATTTCCCCAACACTACATAGTGGTTCCTGTTATGATATTGGATGAACAGGCCTAACACAGTTGTTTCTAGCATGTTATGTTTGAAAATCAGTCATTACGTCGATATATTAACGTGAGATGAATAATCCTATGTTTCTGATGACAAACGGTTGCTGTTCCAACATATCAGCAGATTGAATGCAAGGAGATCAGAACTGGTGCATTCCTTACTTTTCTTTCTTGCCACCTTGTTTGAATATAAACAAATGCAGCATTATTAGAGTCATGGTGTTAGGTTAGAGTCTGCCAGTGTCAGTGATGGAGGCAGGATTTGCACATAGTCTGAAAGTGAAGTCTGCCTGGGAGGCTCAACTCAAGGCACAAGTTTTCAACACGAGGAAGTTGCAGTTTGTCATAAAACTAATCAGTTAGAAGACTGTGAAGTTAAAGTTATGACTGAAACCTTACTGAATCAGTCCTGTATTAGGATTCGTATTAGGCAGCTCACAAAACTGACTAAGTCTAACTATGGTTTTCCAGACTTGTTGTGATTTCCCTGTTAATACTTTTTTCTGTGCCGAGGCGTGGTGACATATATTAAGCCAGACGATGTAGTTTACTGAGCAGTTTAGCACAAAACTACATGATATTTAACTGTCTTTATGACAAGCTGTGACTCAATTGACTTGGAAAATTGTCTTGTTGGTTGCATGATTCATGGCACAAACAACAACAATCTGATTAGTAGAATGATATCCAGTATTGGACTTTCTCCAGGCGGTGGAGATGCCTAATGAATATATGAATGTTACTTTATACACTTTCTGAACAAGCCTTGTGGTATTTATTTGATTTGGCATTCCGACATTCATAACAGAGGGCAAGGCAGCTTTATTTGCACAGCGCAAGGTTCAAAGTTTGATGGTTGAAGTGCTTTAAAGTTATAAAATCCTTCAGTTCAGCCGCTCTATCTCAGATACACATCTGAAACTGTTCTCAGAAGGTTGGTTATTAACTGATATGAACAGCATGTGCAACACATTTGAGAAGTGATGTACAAAAAAAAAAAATAGGATGATTTAACATGTTTTTCTTTAATGCATATTTTCTGCTTATTTGCCCTGGTGTCAGCACTGACTTCCACTCAGCTTCTTAAGACTTGATTTTGAACTAGTGCTGATAAATCCTGTCATATTTGACACTTGTATTTATGTGGTGTTGTGTGGGTTCAGTGTAGTTATCAGATCTGAGTGTCTGAGTATTTGACTGTTGTCTGGTTGAGCTGTTCTGTAAGGGCCTTTGAGGTGCTTGGCCTTGGCTGTTGTGATTACAGAGATAACATATCACACACCTTAGAGAGAGTGTGTTATTTTTAACAACAGAGAGCTATTTTAAGTCTATTATAAGAGTCTTGACAAAGAGAGTTTTTGTGGGAGTTGTTGCCCTCTATCTTGGCATGATTTTGTTTTTCTTTTTTTTTTTTCTTCTTCTGACTGGTAGGTTTTTGACAAGCACGTTTTTGTCTGAAGCAAAAAAACAACGCTGTGTTGAGCTGACACAAAGCAGTCTTCACAGTTTGCTTTAATGTGCTGGTCTAATAATATCCTTTTTAAAATGATAATTTAAGTTTCTAAATGTGGACCTGAGTAGTGGAACAAGTCTACGCAGTTCTTTTTAGATGCTTTTGCAAGTTGTTACAGTCCCATTGTATATTGTGATACTCGAATGAACAAATGTCGTGTTAAAGGGTAACTCCACCAATTTTACATATCAAAGTGTGTTTACAGGTCCTGAGGAGTACTGCTGCATATGTCGAATAAAAGTAGTATGAAGTCTTTTGTGGCTTCAGAGGTAGCTGCATGCAATCTGATGTATTGCCTTTAGACGTTTGAGGGCATCATCTTGTGCCATGAGAAACATTGTTTGCCATATTATAGACCAAAAAGATTAATTGATTAATTTGATGTATTGACAGGTTAATCGACAATGAAAATAATTAGATTCAGCTCTCAAACAGACCAGTTACTGTGTTTTTATCTTTTACAGGTATATTTAATTGTTATAATTTTTGTGAGTATAAAAACAACGTGCCCACTCAGTTTTTCAGAATCAGAAATATGTATTTATTCCCCAAAAGGGAATTGGTATGCAACCGTTGCTCCTTCTAGAATAGAAATATCACACTATGGTGACGTTTTGATAAGATACCAATAGAGGAATTAAGACTAAATACAAAAAGAAAACCAAGTAAAAGAATATAAAAATACAGAAGGCTTCAATTAAACTATATGTAACAACTATATATGTATTTTCATTTTGAAATAGAATTGCTACTAGTAATAGAGCTGTATAGAGTTTCGATCTAACCCTAAGTACATGCTTACAGGTACTGGAGTCCCTCATTTCTGCTTTTGTCCCTCAGCTGACAGCCTTTCCGCTGCATGCTGAATAGTGGCTAAAGTTAGATGAATATCTACACTTGATAAAATTTGGAGTACAAAAGCCTCACAGTGAAATGTTCGGAAAGGAAGACAAAAGACTCGGTGTTTCTCTTTTTCTCTCTGTCTCTAGTTTTAGTGTCTATAGAGAGGCTCTTGTCGACTGATGGTTCCTTTTCATTCCATCGGTTCTGAGTGATAAGAAAGAACAATTTGCATATGCACAGGCAGGGCAGTTTATAAAGTCCGCACCATGACGACTGCAGTTAACTAATTAACCTAATAGCCCTGGATCGATCCTTTCAGCTGGAGTCACAGGGTGGCAGTTTGATCAGTGCAGACCTGTATTGGCAGGCGCCTGGTGGTCCTGAAGGTTTATGTATAAAAACAAGTGCATTAAGGCTTCTCCTTTATGGATCTGCTTCCTCCTGCCAGACCGCTCGATGGTTTGTGCCGCATGTTTTGGAGAATTTGGTATTTACATCAGTTTTTTTTTTTCTTTTTTTCTTTTTGGCTTCAGCAGGCGTGCCATCTGGGCCTGCAGCGCTTCCATCGTTGAGAAAAATAACACCCCTTTTCTGATATCTTCTTTTGTTGGGTTTGTTTCAATCAGATCTGACCAGATTTTTCTCTTGTTAAGAGCACTTCATGCAATATTTCTGTGTTGTGTACAGTCCAGAACACAGATGCTTTGATAGGATAATTGATTGTACTCACACTGTTATTGCCGCAGCTCGAGCTCCAACTAACAGTTACTATTGTCGAGATTAATCTGCAAGTTATGTTCTCTATGAATAAATGAATCATTTATCTTAAAAGCATCAGAAAATAGTGAAGAATATACCATAGGTAATAGAAGACAAATAGAATATTTAGAGTATCTTTTTGTTTGTGCTTCTATGTTGGAAATGGCATAATGTTTCCTCAAATTTTGCACAAGCTCTCACTTGGACTCAAGTATGAACAGATTAGATTTTGGTGGTAAAAGGTCACCGAGACCCACAGAACACATTTTTGGTCCTAACTGAAAATTTTGTAAGCTGATTGTGACAATATTTCACACAACAACATCTAATAAAGGGCTCCAGACTCATTTGTACACTCTAGAAACAATGGCGCTCCCTACAGAAGATTTTAGGAGCACCACTGAAATCGACCTGCAGCACATCACATTCATAATTTTCCATCTCATCCTGTAGTACTGATAGGAAAATCATTTGCCAATAAATAGACAGTTTACAGAAATGAATAAAATATGCTGATTTTAAGAAATATGGAGGAGTGCACATTTATGTTGGTTAAAGTGTCAGTTATTTGTTTGCTAGTCAGACAGGTGCTCCTGGTTATAACATTTGGACACAATGTTGCCAAAAATGGTTACAGAATGTGATGATGACATTTTATACCTTTGTGTTTCATTATTCAACAACATGACTCATGGACAGAAGGGGACGTTTTGACCGTATTTCACATTTGTAGCTTCTTTGTGCTGCATCACAATCAGCTTTATTGGCTTAAACGTGAACGCATACACAGTATTTGTCTGATTTTTGTTTCAGTCAATGAGCTTGCACACTAATAGACATATGAGACTCTCTAAAAACTTTGTTGAGCAGGAGGTAACAGTATACGCTTCAGCGAGCTGCATGCCTTTGCTCTGAGTGCACATTGTTTTTCAGTAATTTGTGTACCTCATCTGTGTGCATGGAACGTGATATTTAGCCTCGTAAGACCTTTCAGGATGGTTTTTACGAGAGAAAACTTTTTGGAATCATTTCACCACAGAGAACATTACTGGGTATTACAGACCCTGTGCCACTCTGTGAATGCACTCAAGTTGAGCTGATATTGATATTTGAAGCTGCCATTTTGCAAAACTATCTGAGGAAAAAACATGACCTCACTGAATTAAATAACAAATAAAATGGGCCCATCTTACAGTGAGATCTTTTACAAGTTACAAACACATGTAAGCATCGTGAAGCTTACTTTTTGTTTTCACATGAGGAGGCTCGTAATCGGCTGAGAGACAATTGAAGCAAAGCTGCTTTCTCTTGCACTGGTGTCAGCACTGGAGCCATTCAGGGTTTTTTTTCTTGCTAAAAGCAAAAAACAAAGCATAAAGAGTGAGTTCAAGGAAGCGTGGCATATTCTGCACGCGGAAAAGTTTCTTCTCAAAGATGCCCTCAGGTTGGGGATCTTATTATAGCAATTGAAATTAGATATGAACAAAGTGAAGTACTGTTTGTGGGTGGTTGATTTGCGTGCTGTTATTGAACTTTATAACTTAATAAAGTGTGAGTTTTCATGGCAGTTAATGGCAGCACTGTCCTTATAAGGATGCATATACTTGATGGTCTGTCACAGCGTTTCTAGATAACTCATGAAATGTGTTACACGCAGCATTACATTTTCATTGGTCCCGCCAGAAATGTAGCTGGTCAAGTCAAACCCAGCCTTAAGTGTGATACATTTTTTTTGCATAAAAGAGGCTGAGATCTGTAAACAATTGAATCTGCAAAGTACTTAAGTTACTAGTCATCCAATTTTGATGAAGGTTCTCTACTTGAGTAAATGTAAATTTTGAGTAAATGGTACCTAAGTTGTTCCATCATTGGTTGTTTTATATTTGACACGAAGATTTTAATGTTTTTCTGCAGATGAATATTTGTGTCAGATATCGTTCATCAGTCTCCTTGATTTCTAATAATTGATATATCAGGTCGACCTCCTAGTTTTTACTATAATTATGTTCGATCCTCCTATTATTCAATTTCTTGTCACTTAAAAGGCAATTCTGGTATTTTGAAAACACATTTTAGTGTGAAAATGATTTTTTTGTAGGCAGAAGTGCAGGTCCTGCTGTGAAATCTCGTTAAAGGAGCTGTTTCAGGAAGGCAATGGTGAAAATAAGATCTGGAAAGAGGAGTCCAGATTGTACTTTGAGGATCTGCCAGCAAGAATTAATTTCCAAAGCCATGGCTAGCCATAAGATTTTGACAGTCTAGAAGAGGCAGCAATTGCTCATCTCACCCTGTTAGATTTTAGAGTGAGACTTACGTTTCTGGTTACAAAAAAGGATCTTATTGGCCGATGTACTGGACCAGTTCCCACATTTTTGATAAGTATGGATCATTTACACACCCAAACATGTGAATATAGGGCCTAGACTTTGTCAAACTCAGATTTTCTTATTATTAAAAAGGAAAATTCTGGTACGCTAAAGAGAGCCGATGACTGTTGTCAAGCAACAAAAGCCCTGTGTTCACAGAGCTGCAGCATTAGCTGGGGTCACTGTGTGTTTTGTATTAACTGCAAAAGGTCATCTGAGTTTCATTTTTTTTTTTTTTAATCCTGTGCAAATCTGCTCACTTTGTAATATCTAAAGTAAATAAATCCACCGCAAATTGCCTACCCATATGCCCAACCGCATGCCTGATATTATTTATTTCTTTACTTTCAAGGATTACCTGTGCTTGAGGTCTGATAGAGGCCGTAGCAGTTTTGGCCTGGTTTACAGCAGCTGGAAACATGATTCCTTCTCTCTACGTTTTCTCCATCCCGTCCTGTGCGAGACACTTTCAGTACAGATCTGTGGACGCTATTTAGTGGAGTTTGTTAGGCGCGTTGTGCTGGCCAGAGTCTGACCAGGACATTGGCTCTCTCTGACATGGACTCGGACGGGTAATCTGTGAGATCAGCAAAATGTAATCTTCTTTAGTCAATGACCCGCACAGCATTATTTGTGTGGCTGAGTAAGAGTCTGTGTATGTGTGCAGTTGTGTGTGTGTGTGTGTGTGTGCTGTAGCCACAGTTCAATAGAAATCCCTCTGTATATTGTAATTGCGAAGCATTAAATCCGAGGCTTTTGAACATTACAGTGTCAGTACCTCCAGTTGTGAAACAATAGTGATTATGGATGTAAATATAAATGTTTTTATTTGTGTCTCTAAACCAAAGGAGTCCCCCCTATTAACTATAGGGGTCAGGTGATTCATGTTTGCATGTACACAGAGCCTACACTCTATCCTACACAAGTGGCCTGCTACTGTGAGTATTTATATATGTGCGCTGCTAGTCTGCATTGCAAACGGGTGGTGGTTAGCGGATGCCGCCTGCAGTCTCCCTGGTAAAACACACAACCGATCAGCTAGCAGCTGTGTCTCTGAGCCGGGCAGAGCTGACTGGCCAAGAGTTCGCATGGAGCGCTGCCTCTCCATACAGCTCTGGCTTTGGCAACCTAGCGGCATTTGCCACCAAGCTGCTTGTAGAGTGGCAGCCCACCCTTTGGATATGCAGCAGTCTGCTTTCTCTCGCCCAAAGAAACAGCAAAGAGTGGCTCTGCGGGAGGAGTGTAACCCAAGAAAAACAGCAGCTGGCTAGTCAGGATTGACTGCAACAGCCAAAGAGGTTGGTGTGTTTACTGGGGAAACTACAGGTCACAGCCTGTGTTAGCACCACTGCTTACTACTGGAACAGATGTTGAGAAATGCAATGCTACCAAGGGGAGCAATGGCAGTCGTTGTGGTCTGCGTTGCTGCGAAGTGCAGTTATGTTTCTGGGGAAGGTGCGGTTAGGCTACAGTGCAGACTGTGGGATATGGCTTCAAAACTGAAGCATAAATCGAGCTTAACGCCTTGGAAACTGAAACTATTCCTGTTAGCTTGCAGATCAGCATCAAGGTAGTTCTGTTGCTCAGTTTTCTATCCATATGCTAAAAAAGAGAGATGATTTTCTCTATAAGTTAAAAGTTTTGGTAGAACACACAACTCTTCTAACAGGATCAGCTGCACTTAACAACACCATGGAGAAGAACGCCTTGCACTGCTTAAAGTTTTGCTCAATATGCTGTTCAGTCGGTACTTTAGGCTCATTAGAACCCCCCCTCTAGAAGTGAGGTACAATTGGTTTATATGGGATTTAACATTGTAATCCTGGTCTTTGTTAATAGGAGGAGAAATGGGAAGGAGTCCTCCTCTTTGAGTCTGTGCTTCTAATTATGGATGTTCCTATTATTATTATTATTATTATTATTATTATTATTATTATTATTATTATTATTATTATTATTATTATTATTATTATTTCAAGAACATCTCAACCTTGTGGAGAACATGGATTGTTACTTTGTGTTGTGATAATGTGTATAATAAGATAAGATCATATCTCTCCTTCTTTCTGAAACATACCTACATGCAGTTGTGTTTTCAACAATTTCCTGCTGTCTTCCAATCTGGTCTCTTACCACTAAAGAGATTACTGAGCCAATAGCGCGACTGTATTATTGAGCTCTTAAGATCCACAGTTGTCTCACCATTGATCTGGACTCACACGCTCCAACGCCTTAACTTTTCAGGATTACATACGCAGCCACGCTATTACACATTATTTTCAGTTTCGAAAACAGCACTTCACCAACACTTGCTGCACTTCTCCCAACACATAATATGAGACAAGTGCGCCTCACTAGGTCAAATCTCACAGACACTCATTCCAGTACCCGCATACAAAAACAACTATAGTCGGAAATCCATCTTTTATCCAGACACCATTGCACTGTACATTTAATTCTGTATTTCAAAATTAAATGTACAATACAGTAGTATACTGGATTCTTTGCTGCATCCTGATATTATTTTTCTACTGCAGAAACTGATCCAATTGTTGTATTGTTTTCAGTCTTCTGAATAAATTCTAGACTTAAACATGAGTTCATATGCATCATCTTAACACAATCTAGGCTGCTCCTTTGGTAAACAACAGGGCTGGGTTGTTGAAACAAAGTGTGTCAGGCTGGCTCTTAAATTTGACTGCTGAGTCTTGTAAAATTGAATTTGTCAGCCCTCAGCAACATTTAATAGCATGTCATCGTCTTTAAAGGACTTCTGAGTATTTTTTCTCCTTTTTTATAACAGAGGTGAGCCATGGCTGAACCGAACCCCTCCCGCCCCCAGAGGAAGATGTCCACAGCTGGGGAGAGTGTGTACAAGGTGCTAGGGCTGGAGAAAGGAGCGTC
This sequence comes from Acanthopagrus latus, assembly GCF_904848185.1. NCBI lineage: Eukaryota > Metazoa > Chordata > Actinopteri > Spariformes > Sparidae > Acanthopagrus > Acanthopagrus latus. The sequence goes on along the minus strand of NC_051060.1, from coordinate 7,059,985 downwards.
AGCTGAGGACATCAAGAAAGCGTACAGGTAAGCTGTCTGAACATTTAGTAATCTGAATTATTACCCCAATTAAGCTGCATCAGATGTCTCCACAGAAAGGATTAGTTTCTCCATAGCTGGCAGGCGTACTGCGTTGTAATTATTACCTTAGGTATTTCCTCAATCCTTTGCTTTAATTTGAGTAATCCTCTTCCTGATTGTGTTTGTGAATACCCCCTCATAAATGGTCAGATTACTCAAGGGCTGTTCAGAGACATTGCTCCACTAGTCATGTTGCCAGAGAGCATATTTCCGTTCATGCAAGTGGAGACAATTTGTTTTAAAACAAAACTAACAAGCAACTATGGATTATTTTCATTATTTATTATTTTCGAATAACTTATCAAATTAGATAGCATTTCAATTTAGATATCAATAATAACAGACTATAAAGTCATCAGGTTTTTTCATAATCCAAGCTGACATGAAAACATAATGGCATTATATTAACAATAGATCTGTTATGATTAGCCAATTGAAAGAAGATTAATAGTCGGCAGTTTTTTACATTTACATTTTTCAAGGAAAAAGTGTCAACATTTATTCCAGTTTTAAATGTGAGGATTAACTGCCTTTCTCTGACATTTATGGCAGTAAATGAAAAAGTCTTTTGTTTCCGGACTGAAGCAATTTGAAGACATCTTTTCAGATTCTCCGAAATTGTGATGAGCAGTTTTATAGATTTATACATTGTGGAAGTAATTGCTGGATTAATGTGTAATGAAATGGGCGGCTGTAGCTCAGCGGGTAGAGCAGGTCGACTCGTGATCGGAACGTCACTGGTTCAAATCCCAGCTCCAGGCAGGGCTGAGCTGCATGTCGAAGTGTCCTTGAGCGAACCCCACATTGCTCACTAGTGAGGGCCCTGCGATGAGCTGGCGACTTATCCAGGGAGTACCCTGCCCTCGCCCTGAGACAAGGCTGGGATTGGCTCCAGCAGCAACACCCCGCAACCCCATGGAAAGGGATAAGCGGTTCGGACAATGACATGACATGACATGTGTAATGAAAATAATTGAAAAGCAGCAAAGCTGAGAAGCTGGAACTAGAAAAAGTCTGGCATTTTTGCTTGATAAACTGCACATTGTTGAGTCATTTATCAGTTATCAAAATGGCAAATTAGCCTTTAGTCTTTATTTCCTGATTTAATGGATCACTTGTTTGCTCTACGATATTGTAGAGCAAACAAGTGATCAAAACATCCCAAAGCTTAAGGTGATGTCATCAAACCAAAAGTCAAACTTAAGTAAAACTTAAAATGAAAGTCACCTTATCATGCATTTATTTTCAGCAGGCTAGAATTTTGTAATGGTGTGTTCACTGGACTCAGTAAAAAAAAAAATATATATATATATATATTGGACAGCAACAGCTTGAACAAAAAGTTGCTCCCAGAGTCCTCAGTAGCATTAAGAAGGTGGAGCATGTTACATCAGTCCTTAAATCACTGCACTGGCCTCCAATCTTACTACTGACCTACAAAGCCCTAAATGGTCTCAGGCCTGAATACATCTTTGTTTTACTTGTATGTCACAAAGCCTCAAACCGCTCAGGTCATCTGGGACATGTTTACTCAATGTTTCCTGGATCAAAATCAAGCAAGGTGGAACAGCTTGTAATTTCTGTGCTCGCCACCTGTGGAATAAGCTTCCTGAACAGTTCTGCCAAAACTGTCCGCTCATGTGAATCAGGCCTTGAAACACAACTGCTTACTGTGGCTTTCCAATCAGCTAGATACTTGACTCTTTCTAATCCTGCTACTTACTTACTTTCTTGCTTTTTCAATTGCCATTTAACATTTTTAATGCACTTCTAAATCTCTGATTTTTTTTTTTTTTTTTTGACATTTTCCTAAAGTAATGGATGGATGGTTTTATTTTTAACCATTTAACGTTTGTGAAGCAGCATGCAATCTGCAAAGTAATCAGTTACTCAAGTTATCAAATAGATGTGGCAGAGTAAAATGTGTAATTTCAGTTCAACATTAACTTGTGAGATCTTGAACTGATAAAGAGTTATATAGTTGTCCATATAAACGGTATAAACTTCACATCCTGAGTCTGAATCTAGTGAACCTGACACTCTCTTTTTATTAGACAGAAAAAAATTACCAGATATTTTCTTCCTTCACTTGATCTTTTTCCACATGCCCCTCTCCTTCGCATCGTTTGATTTGATATCCTGTGTGCTCTTCTCTCCTGTCAGGAAACTAGCACTGAAGTACCACCCAGATAAGAACCCAGACAACCCTGAAGCAGCGGAGAAGTTTAAGGAGATTAACAACGCCAACTCTATTTTAAATGATGAGACCAAGAGGAAGATCTACGACGAGTACGGCTCCATGGGCCTTTACGTCTCCGAACAGTTCGGAGAGGAGAGCGTCAAATATTACTTCCTCATGTCCAAATGGTGGTTTAAGGTGGGTGCTGTCAGTCTTTATGGATTTTTTAAAGTGATAGTTTGTGCTTCATTTCAGGATTGTGAGGTCTTCTTTCAGTAAAGTCCTTTTTGTTTAAGGAATTTTCTATTTGTGTGCTGCTAGTGTAATATTAATCAGATGTACAGGCAAAACTGTTGGCTGTCTCTTTGCAGTTCATGTACAAAAACGCTTCACAGAACTTTTCTCCAGGACACCGCCATGTTTTTTTCCACCACACATTTCTTGTTTTCTCGGCTTCATCAGTGTGGTGCCTGAGGCTGTTTCCACTCTCATACTGTATACAACACTTTGATCTGTCTTCAGAAACCACAATTTTTACAAAATGAATTGCCAAGATATTTTCTTTGTTTTGTGAATGAGCTTAAAAGTTAATGTTACACTCTGTGTCTCATGGTTAGAGATGGAGTGTGTGAAGAGTATGAATGGTGTTTTTAAAAGGGTAGAATTACTGTTTCTGTAAATGGAGTCTGGATTTGGTGAAAGAAACAGCAGCTGTTTCTGTAAAACAAAAAAAAGATTTATTTATTTATTTTTCTTTTAACAAAATGGTCAATTTCTGCAGGGGCCCTGTCCGTAATGCTGCTAGACACAAACACCCCAATCCACAGGTGTTTCTTAAAATGATCATTTTCATTTTTTATCAACGCATAAACAGGGTTTTAGGTTTCACATTATCTGTGTTTGTGGAATCATTGGCAGATATGAAGTTGGAGTTTGTGTTATGATAGTGGAATATGTGAGAAGCGAGACCAAAAACGGCTGCTTACAGAAGAAGATTCTGTAAAGAGCAGTCAAGTTTCACTGCTTTCTTCATAGTGATTTCTGTAACCTTGCAACCAACTACAGTCAACCATCTGCTTCGTGTTCACAACGGCACGCGCTTTTCCCAGTGTGCGTGAATGACCGTGAGGTATGACTAAACAGTGCTAAAACGCTCGTCTGGATTGAGATTTTCAATGTTTATTTACTCACTTAAGCGTTGTTTCCAAAAATAACATTCTACACGTGGACTAAGTCTTCAAAATCAAGCACTTTTTGTCGACGTACTTTGACAGTCGTAGTTGCCCAAAAGCATTAAGGTGCAGCCCATGTTGTGGCCGCCAGCTGGGGCATAGGGAAGAACTTCTCCAAAATCCCTCCCTCTCTCTTTGACAGAAAACAACTTCCTCAGTTCCCATAGATGTCAGGGAAGAGACTGGATGATTAATGACCATAAAACGTGTTGCAAACAGACAGATATCTTTTAGGCGTCCTCCGGCAGGACTCACTGGTGTTGTTAACACAATGATGGCAACACCTTTGCACTGCAATCTGCTGCAGTCAGCCACCACTGAATATTATCTTTATAGGACTTGTACTGTGACACGCCTAGTTTATAATGTTCTATATTTAACCTGTAGAGTGGTTCTGTCTTCATGTGTGTCATCTGCACACAAAAGAGCTGCCTCTGATCATACATTGTAATAAATCATAAATTTATTAAACCATTTCCTGATGGCTCTCACACATACCGGGACAAGTAACTGTCATAATTGGTGTGTCATCACAGTTGATCGTTTGTGCTGTTCTCCCTGCAGGGTCTGGTGCTGTGCTGCACGTTGTTCACCTGCTGCTGCTGTTGCTGCTGCTGCTGTTTCTGCTGTGGGAAATGTAAACCGCCCGACGATGACGAACACTACCAGTACGTCGACCCTGAAGACCTGGAGGCCCAAATCAAAGCCGAGCAGGATGGAGGTGAGATGGAACTGACCAAAATAGTGTGAGGAGAACACGGCAAGCTACATTTTTCAGTCCTGAATATCCCCAGTGTTTCTGTAGCTCAAGTGAAAAAGGACACCACTGTTGACTCCTTTTGTGCCTGAAGGAAGCAAGACTTTAGTTATGAAGGACAAATATTATAAGTAAATCCCACAGCCAAAGTAATGGTTAGGTTTTGGTCCGTTTGTATTTCTTGTATCTAGAAAGTGCAGTACATTTTGTCAGTGCTGTTAGCACGCCAGTGATTTTATTGAACATGCTCTCGAGCTGCAGGATGTCATGTTTTCATGCTCCAAACCAACAGGTTTCACAGTAATCATAGGCCAGCCCACATCTAATGTGGGTCCAGAAAGCCCAGAAGGCCAGAGTCAGCCCATCCCTCTGCCAATGCCAATGCCCATGCCTCCAGCCGAGCCCCAGTCGCCAACCAGTCCGGCCGGGGAAGAAAACCCCGGAGAAACCTTACCAGAGTCGAAATGACTCGTAAGAGCCGCCTCACCTGATTTATGTGTCACGTCGTCCATTCAGTCCATTCTGTCTCGTGTGAGAAGTCGTCTTCATTCCCTCCCCGTAGCTCGTCCACGCTTTATCCATGCTGCCTGCCTGGCTCACCACTGCTGCTTCACTCATCCATACCAAACCGCCCACGCTGTCCAGTAATCAGCGTCATGCATTCTTACAGCAACACTCATCATGTCACTCAAGTCGTCTCGAACCTGCATGTTGTTTGATGCTGTCCATACGCTTTGCCATCAGTGTTGAATCGAGTCACTGTACCACTGTGCATGAAATGCCGTTAGAAAATAAGCATGGCTGATTTAATTACCGTAGCTTCACTGTTTATTATTGTACTGCTGTGTGTACCTGTGTCTGATGCTTAGATCGTTATTCTGTGAGAGACAGCAGTCATTCAAATGAAGCACATGGTTTTAAGAGTTATTTGATATATTTTATATTATTAGGAGATTTTGGTTCAAATGTCTTTGCACAGCATGTTATGGTTGTCAAAATACCGGAATTTTAAACTTTAATACGATTCTGGTATTTAAACGATACTTAATACCCCTCTCGATACCACGGGGGGGAAAAATAAGAACTTCCAACGTTTTTCTCTTTACAACCTGCTCACGGTGCGGATATATAAAAATCAGTGACACTTTTTGTTTTGTTTTTGTATTTTAGATTTTTGTTGAAAATATCCTTCTTTTCAGGTTATACAAAATAATAAAATCCCATCCCACATGAAGCCACTACTCCATTACAATAATCGACAAATGATCTATAAGCATGCAAAAAATACAAATGAGGTAAGTAAGAAGGAAAAAGAAAAAAGGGAGGTTATATCTTTACATTTCAGCTTCTGTAGCTTTGACGCTTTGGAGTTTTGTATCTTTTTGAATACGTGGTATCGAAAAATGATTGAAGTATCGATGCATTGACAACCTTACAGCATGTTTAAAAAAAAAAAAATAGTGGGTTGTTTTAATTTGCAACTAAATACAACAGACTATCTGTGCCTTTTGATAATTGGACCATAATGTTTCTGGTCTAAGTTTTCAGAAACTGACAGATATCCTGTTTGAAAATTCTTTTTACCAACTCGGTATGAAGATAGTAACAGGAGAAATTCAGTTTAAACCAGCTTTAACTTTTTGTGACATGGAAGTGACGTGGTTACCCTCCCATCCTCCCACAGGGAAGTGACGGAGTGGATGAGCCCCAACTAGTGAAAGCAGGTAGGTTAGATACTGTGCATGTTGTTTTAGTAGTCCATATGCACGCTAAAGCATCAAACAGACAGAAGGTGCACTATGTCGTTTTGGAAAATTAATTAAAACTTTTAAGGATTTTTAAAATGATACAAATTCAGAATTATTTACTTGAATGTCGAAACAAGCTGTCCTCAGACTGGAATAAGGTCACCAGAACAGGTTTGGTTTATACAGTCAAGAAAAAAAAATCTCCTATGCTTAAAATTTCTTATCCAAAACTACATAGTGCAGCTTTAAGACCAGCTGTAATTGTAATTTCAACCTAATCCAGTGGAAAAAATAAGCAAATGGTGAGGTTAAGAATACACATAGAGCGCTATGAATAGTAGCTTTTTATTGTGTAATTTTTTCAAGAAAATACTTGGTAAAAAGTGGGAACAGTTCTTTATTCTGTGTAAGCTGGCATGGAATGACTCATTTCTAATCACTGCCAGCCTCTTCTTGGCACAACAGCAAATATATCTGGTTCTCTGCGTTTGACCTCCACTTTTCTCCCTCCCCAGCCTGTCGAGCCCCTAACATGACCCAGCCAAAATCGACTGCAGCCAGCAAGCCAGAGATCAACCAGCCCAAAGCTACCAGCCGGCCCAGGCCCACACCTCAACCCTGACCTCTCAGACCACTGAGCTACCCTCTGGAAAAAAAAAAAAATAAAGGTGGGCCTCTCCATGGAACTCAAGTTATGGAGGAGCGTTCATGCATATTCAACTAAAACACTACGATTTTCTCACTGAGAACTTCAGTTCCCGTTAGCCTAGCCTGGGCTAGATGTGATTTTGCTAGCAGTTCAGTCATCCAGGGCTCAGCTTGCCTGGACTCCTCGCTAATCTGTTCTTGTCATCCCATTACAACCAGTAAGGATGTGACACTGGGCAGGAAGAACTGGCTGATATGAGGGCAAAAAAACAAAACACGGAAAGGTGTTCCTTTTTTATTAACCTGCTATCCAGACCAGGACTGGACTTACCCTTTTTTTAAATTTTTTTCTCTCCTCCCAGTTGCCTCCATTTTGGATTCCAGTCATCACCAATAATTATTATTATTATTATTATTATTTTTTTTTTTTACATTTCCCCCCTTCTTAAGTTGTTTCGGAAAGAAAACCAACAAGGGTTTATTGGTAAAAAAATAACTCCAGTATGGAACTGGATGACGTGTCCACATCATCAGACGCCAGCAGCAGCAGCCTGACGATGTGGGTGAGGAGGACCTTTCTTTCTTTTTTTTTTTTTCATATCCTCTCCCTCCTCCTTCAGTCTGGTTCCACCACTCAGCTAAATGTTGCGTTGCTACCCTCTATCGTTCATCCTTTGAAACACGCTCTTGATGCCAAGTGCGAAGGTAAAATGAGGTTTTCAGGAGGAGGCGGGAGGACTGAGCTTTTCACGTGAACGCACAAATGTGAAAGGGGAGGTAGCAGAGCGAACAGAAGACGGATTACGGGGTCAAGTGTCTGAGCCAAAACCCGGAGCGGAGGCTTCTCTCCCAGCATGCATGCATTTTCCTTCCGGATGCATGCACCTCCTACTGTACAGCACTGGAGTCCAGTACCACAACACATGAACAAGCTGCCTAGCCTAACCTTACAGACTACTGGTTATACACGCCGCAGTATATCCAAAACATGCACTTGTACCAGCCCGTGTGTCATCGTGTGCCACCCTCTGCTAGAAAAATACAACCCCCAGCATAATCTACTAACTCAAACAGACAATGACTGATGCCGAAACGAAACGCAGCATTTAAATGTTACCTGCAAAATAATATATTTTTTATTTTTTTTTGACTATGTTTGGTTGAATCTGCATCCTTTTTAAATCCTTCTCGTGTTGCAGTTAGACCAAAAGCAACAGCTCCATGTAGCCTGCCAACACATGATGACTCTGGTTGAAGTTTAAAAAAAAAACAAAAAAATGCAGTTTGCTCCGTAAGCCACAGTTCAGTTTGTCAAAGTTGTTTTGTATAATATGCATTTGGGTCTATGCACCTTTGTGAAGCGGGTCTGTTGCCAGTTCATATGGTTGTCTTTTTTTTGTTGTTGTTATTTTTGTTAAAGGAACTAGGAAATGAAAATCCAGTCATTATCCGTTCACCCCCATGCAGATGGGGAGTTTGATGGAGTTTGGTAGTCCTTTAGATGTATTTGGGTTGCAGCGTTCTCCTCAACAAACAAGTGAAAGATGCTGAGAAGAAAAATGGCAGAAAAGAGGTTCCATTCAGGTCGTCCGGTGGAATCAAAGTCTTTAACGTTTTGATTAACGTTTTGTCATTTTTTTATGTGTTCATTTTGCGCTTTGGATCTTTTGTTTGTTTGTTAATTTTTTTTCTGCGGAGCATTCAGAAATGTTTTGTGGACTACAAAACTCCACCAGCTTTCCACCGGCATTTAGGACTCAGGGCTGCAGGGGTTTTTAATGTTTCGTTTTGCTGTTTTGCTGCAAAAACTTTGCCCCTTTCCTGACTTTCCATCAGCACGGGGGTGAGTAGATAATAACTACATTTTATTTCTGCCGTACCTGTTCCTTTAAGCCTAAGTTCAGGGTGTAAAACTTTTCATGTACCTCTTACTTCCAGAACTGCAGTAACCACCAACTTTAACATTACTTGATACTCTTTAAACTCAGGTCCAGATTCACTAAGGCTGCATTGCCAGGCCAAATCTTCTGATTTTATGGCACTTCACTTACTTTTCTACTTTTCACTGAAGTCACATCAGGTTGTCTCGGTTAATTTGTGGCCCTTGAAAACAGCACTGAGAGATCAATCAGGCCCTTTTTATGGCAAATTTCAGGCACTGTAATTTTAGTCAGAGGACTAATCCTTGAAAGATGAAAGTCCTCCGTCTCCGCACTGGTTCTGTCTTGAGTTTCGAGGTAGAAAAACCCCCTCACCCTGCTCCCTGAATCTATGGTGACAGTGATGTGCCTTGGAACAGTAAATGCAGCGCAGACAACTCCTGACATTACATTTCGATGTCAAATGTATGTGCGACAGCTTTTATTCGTTGGTTCCACTCCCATTTTCTCATTTTGGTCATTTGTTATTGCTCCTCCACGTGCAAACAATTAGTGAATCTGGATCAGTGTTGTTTTCAGCTGCATATGGAGACCACATCGAGAAGTCAAATGCACATTTTCTTTTCTTTTTTCCTTACTTTTGTCTGATATTTCCCTTTCACCCATCAAAGGAGTGTTTGCATCACTTCATCCTTGTCAGAAAACAGTGAAAAGTGTCTCTCATAGTTTCTCAGAGCCCAAGGTGACCTTCTGGAATGTCTGTGTATGTCCTACAGACTCACCAAAACGCAAAGAGATTCAGCTTTTTTATGTGATGTCAGACTGAGAAGGGCTAATGTGAGAGACTGGGACCAGAGAATGTCTGGACTTCTTGCTTTGTGTCATCGAGCTGCAACTATTGAGTATTTTAATGATCAGTTATCAGTTTGAGTCATTTTTCTTTAAAGGCAAAAGTCCACATTCTCTGATTCTATCTTCTTACATGTGAGTATTTTCTGCTTTTATTTACTTCCCTGTGACCATCAACTGAAAATCTAAAGGTTGTGGACAATAATCAGACGTATGAGGATGTCACCTCTCGCTTTTGGAAAACACTGACCAAACAACCAATCGATTAATCAAAAGAAAACATCATTTGAAGCCCTGGGAGTGACTGGAATGATTAATCTGTAAACATTCTATTGTTTGATTAATGGTCTAATCATTATATTTTTACACTGAGGCACCCGAGATCAGTTGTTGGGTTACTGCCACAGATTGTGACAGCGTTTCAGGATTCAAGTTGGTGCATCACAGTACTAAGCTTTACGGTTATTGATCTGCATGTGGGTCTACTAACAGGAGCTGTGTGAAGACTCTTGCTTACGAGAAACGTTTCCCCCTCCGTTTTAATCCAGTCTAAATAGTTTCCTGCTCTAATTCATGATGTCTGAACCTCTGTATAGTCCAGCTCAAAATGAATATACCGTTACCATGCCAACAGTCAATATCGTGTGACTGTAGTCGGTACTTATTGTAAAATCAAAGCTACTGTAAGTCAACTTGTCATGTTTGGTTACTAACTCCACTGGGACTTTGATAGATTTAACACGCTTAACTTCTGGAACGTAACGATAATTAATCCTGTAACGTGATTTTGGTGAGCAATCGCACCCCTTTAACAAACCTTTTTTTTTTTTTTTTTTATTAACGTCTTGTCGTCAGCGTTTCTAATTTGTTGACTTGATGTTGACACTCACTATAACTACACTTTTTAAACGGTTGAGCCAAATCTGCCAATCCAAAGGTCGTAAAACACCATTAAAAGAATAGTTTGACATGGTGGGAAATGTACCGTTTGTGGCCAGGAAACAATCTGGGGAAATCTCAGCGCAGAAAAACCACAGCTTGTTTTAATTACACTTTAAAATGTTCTAGTGATTGAACGAACACACAGAACCAAGTTAGCTGTTTCCAGTTTTTGTGCTAAACTAACCAAACCATCTGCTAGCTGTAGAGTGGTATTGATTTCTCAAACCAGTTGAAGTATTCCTTTTTTTTTTTTTTTTATCTTCCCCAAATAAATGAAGGCCCTAGTGTCTTTGTATCTCGCTGAGGCTTAAAAGACACAAGACTGCAATTGAACTCATCTTTCAGCTGCCATACACTGATGTAGAGCTGCATGTAGGACCAGCAACTGAACTCTGTGTTCATAAACCAGCTCCACACAAATATGTCCAGCCCTTTTTTTTAAAGTTCTACACTTCAGCTTCTTTTGCCATCCTTTTTCATTTCAAAGTTTTCAACCGTTAAGAGCCAAAACCTGCAATTTCATAATTTACATTTCAGGAGTTCTTATTTCTTTGTCCGTGTTCAGATCTTCTCAAATCAAACTCACTGACATGTTGAAGCCATGGAGCACTGAGAGAAGACATATTATTTATTATTTGTTTTTGTAATTGTTGTAAATAACTCATAAAACTGACAAATAACTGACTAAATTCCTTCTCGTTAATGGACGTTTTATGAAGTAAAGTCTGTTTCGACAGTGTACATACATTTTTGATTTCTTTTTTTTTTTTTATTTGTCACATAGAACTACCGTAATTTGAATTTAATAATACTAATTAAAGAAAAAGCATTGGTGGTGTGTTGTTGGTCGACTTTGGGTTTTAAATGATTAACGCCGACTCTGACTCATTCTTCGGTGGACAGATGGATGATTTGGTGTCCGTGTCGTTCAGTCAAACTCAGTCGACCAACGTGACAATCTACCAAAATTGCTGTTTTTTCTCTGAGGAGTGTTGAGGAAATACTTAATTGAGTGTAAGAATAGAACTTGATGAAGACATTTTATCAATGTAGATGAAGTTGGGTTTTTTTTTTTTTTGGGGTCGGGGGGGGCGTGTCTCTCTGTTGTGGTTCCGATCTGTAAATGAGTTATTATGAAATTCAACCAAATAAAAAAGGGGGATTTTATAACTTCCTGTCTGTCGGTTTGTTTTTTGTTTGTACTACATTAAAAGGGGCACGATGTAGTTTTGGAGAGCTTCAAACTCAGAAGTTTGATATTTACAATATTAATGAGGTAATGATACAAACTCAGACATGTATTATTTCCATAACTGAACAAACAAGCTGTTCTCAGATCAGTGTTTGAACTAGAAAGGTGGCAGGGTCCGCCACATATAAACAAAGTAAAAACGGCATGGAATTGTGTTGTTAAGGTCAGTTTGTTTATTCAGTCATGAAAATGAGTTTGCTTACTTAGTTTATTAAGGTATAAAAAAATCAGTCAATGAAGATATTTCTCTTCTGAATACATTTTTTCCCCCAAAACTACATAGATTACCACATTAACAGCTCAATCAACATTCTTCTTTTTTTCTTTTTTTTTTTTTTTACAGCATTTACTTTATGTAATATAGATAGATAATATATTTTTTGTTGTCCATAGATTTCAAGAAAAGACTACCACCAGGTATGAGTTAGCTGGTGTTCACTTTTTGTCATCACATTTCTTCTTGCTAATGATGCAAATCATTAAAAACAACTCAGAAATGTATAGTTTCCTTATACCAAAAAAATCAGTAATATCCTAAAGCAGCTGGTCACTGTAGTTTTTACCAGATGTTCCTCCAACAGGAGGAAATGGTGCATCGACTGGGGACTATTGTCAGCGGAGGATTAATCCACATTTAGTGAATATTTGTTTTTTTTGTTGTTTTTTTTTATAATTTTGGATAACAATGGAAACACTCCAACACTTACAAGTCATTATCATTCAAGTCTTCCAAGATAAAAGTGACATAGTGGTGCACAAGGTGAAAGGTAAGCAGAATTACATTTTCAAAAGTATTTACTTCATGGTTTGAGTTTGAAACGTCATTTTACTGCAGGTGTCCAACATGTTTCACAGAAATGTAGCTTAATTATAAGATACAGTGCAAGAAGATGTTTATTCCGCGGAGCTAAACCCAAAGTCGACATAATCATAGTTGTCTTTTGTCGTTATTAGCTTCTACACAAAATAGTAACATGAAAACAACTACTGATGCACTATGATGCCTTTTGATCATGCAAAATGCATCAGAATGTTCCCATGATTGCGATACTGCCAAGTGCACTGTTTTTTGATAAAATGCATGACAAACAAGCATTCTGTCAATAGTTTGCTGCACATGGGTCAGTGAAATAAAACGTCCAGGGCTCTATTACACAATAATACTTCTTGGTTGGATCAATTCATCGTCGATAGTAAAATATATAATATATACTATCCTACTATTCTATCCCCTTTTAATATGTACTGCCACACTGCTCTGTAAGTATTTGTGGCAGTGGAGGGGCATGAATGTTGGATGTAGCCGTGTGTTGGTATGTTTAGTTTACTCCGCAGCAGCCCTCCACTCCCGCGCCTATAAATAGTGAGGTAATCCCATTAATAGCTTAGTCTACTTAGCCGACTCCATTCTGTTGATTGGCAAATACCTCGCGCGTGTCTGGTCGCCAGGAGCTGACCTCGCCGTTACCGTTACATGTACTACGATCGGCCAGAGGTCAGAGGTCAGGGACAGGAGTCACTGGGCCGTGATTACTGTGAGGTTAGACTAGTGTTTGATTTGAAATGGGATCTGGTTTAGTCTGATAGGAGGAAGTCAAGTCAGCGTGATTGCACGTTTATCGTGTAATTGATTGCAAGATTTGCAACACTTGAGGTCGGTCTGACTCTTTAATAAACATTAGATGTTTTAATGAGATCACATTCCATTACTCTCATTGATTTGTGTACTGAATCCTCTAAAAGTTCATTTATTTTCATTAGCTCGCTCATCCAGGTTAAGAATTTGGTCCAGTCAGTTTGTTTTGTTTTTTTTTCAGTTTCTAAGCAAGCTCTAAGCAAAAGTTTTTATTAGAATTAAGACTTCTGATACTAATCCAGATTGAAACTTATTTTTCTGTCATTGTTTAAACTCATTTAGAGTCTTGTGCGGCCTTGACATAATGAGTAGATGGTCTTATTTATTTATTTGTATTTATTGATCAGGATGTATTGAGGTCATCAGTCCACACTCCTTCAAAGGAACATCACCAGACTACTAAGATTTCTCACATTTATTATTTAACTATGTTTTTTTTCCCCTTGCTGTTACAGAGTTAAAAACACTGCAAACAAGACGGACTGTTTTCCTGTCGTGTTTTCCCCCAAAAAGTGTCGCATGTTGAGGCCGCGACAGCCGCCCATTTACTGAATGAGCTCTAAAAAGAATCCACCGTGAGTTTGTCTTTAATTGGAGAACAAAAGCTCCTCCTCGGGTCTTTAAAGATCCCCAAATTATCTCCAAAAGTACAGAGCACATGGCCTCGGTACTCAACAGCCCACTAGTGATGAGTTTAGTAACAAGTCGATGCCTTCTCATATGAGTCACTGTTGTTTTCACGTTCACATTCGACACGCAGAATCAGTACATACAATCTTTTCTCTGTAGCGGTTGAGCGCTTCCTCCGAGCTCTGTTTGTTGTGAGAACACGAGCTGTACATTAGGATCTGGTTACTAGTGGGCTCTCTTTTCTCTGTTTTACTTCCACGCTGCCTCCTCTGGCCCGGTGACTCAATCAAAAAAAAACACTCCACATTTTATACTTAGAACATCCCGGTGGGTGTTACATATTTAAAAAAGAGCCGTGTACGTTTCACGAATCGAGCCCCGATCTCTATTAATAAGTTGTTTTGTATTTGTGAGACGCTGCTGCCATTGACATTTTAACAACAGAGGGCCATGTTGAAGCCTGGTTTAGACATTTGAAGGAGTCAGGTTGTAGTAGGAGGAAACGCAAATATTTAAATGTTTTTCAACGTACGGCTATTTAGAGTAACCATACACAATGTCTGCTGGTGATAAATCAGTCCGTGGAAAGGAAAACAAACTCAAATGAGAGGTGTGTGATGTGGTTTTATGTTCATTCAGCCAAGTTTTACATCTTTCAACCCAACTGTACCACAATATTTTGTCTTTCACTGATCGGAAAGGTTAAAGAAAAATCCAACCTAGGCTTTTTTTTGTGAGTGTATATGAGTCAAACCTTCGTGTAAAAGCATAATTACAAAGACAGAGGCACTTTTAAGATTGACCGTGTTTTCATTTTCGGCTCAAACTCATTTTCAATGGGAGGGCATGGGGCACTTTTACGCTAGCATCAAAATCTCTATTTTTAAAACACTAAGAAGGCTCGACACAACATGAAACTTTGCTTGTAGTATCACCAGGGTCTCTACACACAGCTCAACTGAACCACATACACTCTACCCAGACGTGTCTATCCCTGAGTACGTCTAGGCTGCCATGATGATGGCTAGAGGGAGAAGCTAATGCTAACGTGAGTTGTTTAAAAACTTTCTTTTTAGCAAACTCTGTGTACACAAACAATGTTCTCAGCGCTCGTGTTCATGTGTAGAGACCCTGGTGATACTGTGAGCAAAGTTTCATGTTGTGTCGAGCCTTCTTAGTCTTATAAAAATAGCGATTTTGATGCTAGCATAAAAAGTGCCCCATGCACTCCCATTGAAAATGAGCTTGAGCCGAAAACTAAAACACGGTAAATCTTAAAAGTGCCTCTTTCTTTCTAATTTTGCTTTTACATGAAGGTTTGACTCAAATACATTCACAAAAAAAAAGCCTAGGTTGCATTTTGGCGAGAGTCTCACTTTAACGGAGACACTAACTAGGCTAGGTGTAAAGATAACGAGGCATTATCTAATGAAACAATGCACAATCAATCAGATCCATCAGGTCTTTATCAATAGCTCGCTGTGTCCTGGACACTGTCTTGACAAACACTAAGTCTAAGTCGGGAAATGAAGCTCCCTGTTTATGCCCAGAGTGCTAACGACCTTAAAGATGGCGGCCAGGGGCTGCATTATGCCACCAGGATCCCCTCTTAAGTATCAGACTTCATACAAACACAACCATTTGAACCCCCGGTGCTGACCACTGTCACGACGCCTGGACTTTTCCAAGTGGTCCGGGCCGTGGCACGTAGTTTAGACAGTAACCCAAGCCAGAACAAACCGAGCGAGCTAAAAATATCGACGGTCAACAATCTGGCTGCTGTGAGGGCTGAGACAGGGGCATGGGAGGGTCTTTACATGGGGTTAGACAAGCTGGCACAGGGGTGAAGGGATGGACAGCTGGGGGGAGAGACTTTGTGCGTGCTAGAACAGAAGACGGAGAGAAAACACGGCAAAAAACAGCAGCGACAAATTTTTCTTTTTAGGGTAGAATGTTAGAAAAAGTCAAGGCGGATGAACACAGACGTGTGTGGATACTGAATCCAAAAAGAAATAGCTAGAAACCCCCCATCCCCACTTTCTCTGCTTGTTCTCCCCTTCTGTCTTCTCACTTCGCCGCCCCTGGAGGCGATGAACTTTGCCCTCAGCTACAAGCCTCCATCAGCAGGCAGTTCTGGGCCCGGCGCCGGCCGAGGAGCCACCATGGAGAACCTGGAGAAGCAGCTGATCTGCCCCGTCTGCCTGGAGTTGTTCTCCAAACCCGTGGTCATCCTGCCCTGCCAGCACAACGTCTGCCGCAAATGCGCCAGCGACATCTTCCAGGTGAGACTGC
This sequence comes from Acanthopagrus latus, assembly GCF_904848185.1. NCBI lineage: Eukaryota > Metazoa > Chordata > Actinopteri > Spariformes > Sparidae > Acanthopagrus > Acanthopagrus latus. The sequence continues at coordinate 7,043,859 of NC_051060.1, read as the reverse complement.
GTCCGATGATCTGACAGTTGTCACGGCGGAGCACCTCAAGCAGCCACCGGTATTTCAAACCGAGGCGGTCTTTCCGTTCATTTATCATGAAAAGAATAGAATAGTTGAAATGACGGCACAGGTAACAGGAACTCGGTTTGACAGCTTTTCAATGTTTCAAAATACAAAAAAAAAACATTTTTTTTTTGTCTGTTTAATTTTTTAGTGCCATATATTTGTTTCTGTGTCAGTCCAATTTTCAACTTCCACAAATACAAATGTTTCGATGCCAACATTTCAGGTTTTGGTTTTATTACCAATTTTTAGCTTCGCTGCTACTGTGTGGCCCCATGTTCCTGCCACCTGATCCTATTTCCACACACTGTTCATCCAGGAGCTCAGTGTGTTCCAGACAGAGCCTCACACCATATAACGGTTGGTTGATATTATACAGCTGATACTGGCCTATCGCAGATGTGTGATATGTGCCAGTATGAAACGGAACATAATGCAGACTACACACTTTGCGTGATGTATAATTACTGAATTTCCAGTGAAGTTCATTGTGTTGGTGAGCTGATGTCATTTCTGATAACAAAGTTTACAGTTTAACTAAATGTCCTGCCTCCATTATGTCTGTATCTTTGACCCAAGTGTTTGATCACCACATTTCAGGAATGACTGCAAAAAAATGTGCCCATATCAAATCAACCCATATATAGATATCAGAATTTCTTTACTCCCCAATATCAGTATCGAAAATCGGTCTAGCTCCAGAGAGATATTTGTTTTCTGTATTTGTATGTTTTTTTCTTGTAATACATGAATATGAGCTGGCTGTGAAAACAAATTCCCCTCCTGGGACCATGAATATTCATGTGTTTAGTGTCAGTTTGTTAGTAAGATGATTTAAATGCTAGTTTTGTTGCCGTGAGCAAACGTAGCTGTGTGTGAATTTGTAGTAAGCCAGCACTTTTCATGACATGTTCAGAGTTCAGAGCCATCATAAAGAAGGAAACTTGTGTAAAGCGTATCCCAGTGTCACGTTTAAGTGAAATGAAAGATATTATGTTGAAATATTACTGTGGTTAAATTCAAACGTGCCCATATGAATAGTATATGATGAAAAGCCTTAAAGTAGATGATATTAAATCTACTTAACTGTACTACAAGGAACCTAATTAAGGAACTGGTAGATGGAACCAGTCTCAGTTTAGCACTGATGCCTCTCAATATGAGCAGCAACATGAGAAAATGATCTAAAACATTTTCGCACCTTCTCTTCATCCAGGCAGCCAACCCTCTGTGGCAGTCCCGCGGGCCCCCCAGCGGCACCTTCAGTGGCAGTCGGTTTCGCTGTCCGTCGTGCCGTCACGAGGTGGTGCTGGACCGCCACGGAGTCTTCGGCCTGCCGAGGAACCTGCTGGTGGAGAACATCATCGACCTGTACAGACAGCAGGAGTCCACCAGGTGAGCGAGTGAGGTGCACTGTAGGAAATCAGTATAAAGAAAAAACAGGTAACACCTTCCTTTAACCTCCCCTGTTTATCATTTATAAGAACTATACATACATGTAATAAATGGTTTTTAAAACACCATAATGTAGTTGTGAGACATAGATAGTAAGACTTTAAGTGTTTCTAAAAATTGTACTCCATTATGTTATACTCTAAATATATATAAAAAAGATATACGTTTTCCCTCTTCCCACCTGTCTTCAGTATCCATGTCACAACTTTCAAAGAGGTTAACAAGAAAAAGTCTTTATATAGAATCTGATGTCAGACTGCATGTTATTGTAATCTGAGCGACCACCAACAGAGAGCAGCATTGTCTTCCATTACTGTCTGCAGAGTTCTGGGCACAGCCTTTCTCAGAAATAACGCAGTTGGCAGCAGACAATAGTTCAACATTCTGAGGACGATAAAAACTGCAGTCGTTTATTTATAGTGAGTGGCGACAAACTGATACTTGCTTAAAAGATATACGTGGTAGTCTAAAAGACAGGAAACTGCATGAATGAGTAATACAGGCCACTGAGTTTTTTTGGGGTTGTTTCATTTTGAACACAAAAAAGTTATTAAAAATTATTTTAAAGGTTTTATAACACACTATTTTTTATACTATTTTTTATACAATTTGACTGAGCTTTTTCTAGAGAAAAAAACAACAACAACAGAGCAAACTAATATGAGAAGAGCTACAACTACGGGAATAGCTCAGTCTGTGGGGACTTGAAGTCCCACTCAGACCAAAAACAGTATGATTTGGACAAGTAGTTGGAGAATGCTGGTTAACATCCTGGGCATTGCCGAGGTGCCCTTGAGCAATGCATCAACCCCCAACACTGCTCGTTGGGTGCCGCAGCACGTGTGGCAGCCCCTTCACCCATCTCCTCTGTACGTTGCATGTGTGTAATGTGAGTGGAAAAAAATATTATAATTGTGTGTGTGTGTGTGTGTGTGTGTATAAAAAATAGCAAATGGGACATAGTCATTTTCTATATTTTACTATGTTACGTTTGACATGGCTGATAGCCATTTTCAGCTGTATTGTAGCTGAGGCCATTTCCATAATGTACACCTCATTCACAAAAAAATAATTCAGTACAATCTGACATCTATCTCACCTCAGATGTTCAACTAAGAACTTCTAACTCATAAAGCCTCTTGGCTGGAATGTAGCGTGAATCTGTTGCTGTTTGCCGAGTGGTGCCTGCAGGCAGCTGCACAGATTCGGCCTTTTTGTGGATTCACAAGCTTCGTAAACCTTTTTCACAATTACTAACTTCAGGACAATGATGCATAATGCTTTTATTATTGTCCTGTATTTGGTCCGAGCTTTGTTTTCTTTGCTTATCATCAATCATCAACTGATGCTATAAATTCCATTTTGTTGTTCGAAGTCTACTGCTGCTTAAAAAAAACTGGTATAAAAAAGTAAAATGTTCCCAGCAGAAGCCTCTTCAGTTCATCTGTTTTATAATCCTACACACCTACTACGACCGCACAGTGATATTTAAGTCGTCCTCGGTGTAGATTTGTCACTTTCACTCCGAAATAGATGCCTCAGTGAGTCACCGGTAAGGAGACAGCAGGACAGGACTCCCCTCATTATCCGCGTGGGCTTAAATAGATGGGATTGTTTCTTTTGTAACTTGTAGCTTCCGATCATTCTTTTATGTGTGATGAAAAATGTTCTCATTGCTTAATCATCATTTCTGTCAGAGACACCTACATCAGAGGACAAAGGACACTTTAATTGCATAATTGTTTGCTTCCGTTCAATAGTCAGCTGTCTACATGGAGCGCTGGGACCCCCATGTGAAGTCCTTAAAAGGGAGAGCTGCAACAGTAACATTAAACTTATATAATTAATGAACTATTTTGAGAATCAGTTAATAATTTCAGTCATTTTTCAAGCAAAAATGTCAAACATTTGCTGGTTCCAGCTTCTTAAACATGAGGATTTGGTGCTTATTTTTGGTGCTTCATGAAATGAAGAGTTTTGGGGGGTTTTGGACTGCTGGTTGGACAAAAGAAGCAATTTCAGGACTCTGGGAAACAGCAAAGAGCATTTTTCACAATTTTTTTTTGACATTTTCTAGACTAAATGATGACTTGATTAACCATGAAAAGCAGTCGTAAAACCAAAGAGAAAATAGACATTCATTATGTCCTTTGGATGGAAGTTAGCTGACCGAGTTTATGGGAGTGAGGAACAAACGTCATCTCAGCCAAACCTTCAGCGTGATTCCTCCACCATCAGTACACTGAGCTGGTTCGACAATACAGACGCTGGTGCCAAGTCTTCTGGACACGATGCCACCAATGCACATAAATCACATTAAAAACTGGCCAAGTTTTTAGGGCGTCCAAGATTATTTTTTAAGTGCATTATGATGACGGCTAGCAGCAAAGAAGACTGTGTCTGTGATATTTATGAAGGAAAATAAATATTCTCCCTCTGGATTATCTAGCAAGTGTAACAGTGGATGTACGTCTGCGTGAAAACAATCTTCTTTTTCTTTTAAGGGTTTAAAAACTTGAGTTTGCCTCCCTCACTTGAACTGTGCAGGTGCCACACATGGTATTTACTGCACTTTAATATTTGCATTAAACTCAGCAATCCCAAACAAACGTTATTATTCATTTGTATTTGTATTTGTATTATTAACCCATATTAGCTCAGCTTTGGTCGGAACAAATGACCCCAAATAGGACTGTAAGTTAAGAACCAGCTGTACTATAAAACAATGTGTACCGTGTTGTTCGGTTCAGGTTGCACATTCTGCATTTATGCTGTGTTCCAGGTTGGTGGACATGAAGCCCGAGCAGCAGCGGCAGCTGATGTGCGAGGACCACGATGAGGAGAAGATCAACATCTACTGCCTGTCCTGTCAGACGCCGACCTGCTCCATGTGCAAAGTGTTCGGCAAACACAAGGACTGTGAGGTGGCACCGCTCAGCAGCGTCTACGCGAGACAGAAGGTGGAGAATCACTGCGGGAGTGCTTGTTGGTCCGATGTGGTGCAGTGCATTGTGGTTGTTGCAGGTTTGAGCAAATGGGAATTCCACAGCCCCTTTTTCACTTTTATCTTAATTTTAATTAATTTTTTCTGATGCATAGACCGCCCAATCTTTCCAGCTGTGAAATATCACTTTAACATCACTCCACTAAAATCCAACTCTTTACACCGTAGAGCAAAGAAACCAAACAAAACCCTGAAGATTCAGCCAGAGACAAACCTTGTGCTACTCTGCTGGAAGTTAGCTGGCAACTCTTTTTTTTTTTTTTTTTCAAGCTTGTTTAAAGGTCAAAGGACCATCAGAGGGTGTATCCAATAGTCTCAACTCTAACATTTCTCCAAAAAAGTGCACGTGGGTGTTGACTTCTTATGAAAGACGATGGCCTTTATCCTTTAGCTCACACACTTTCTTTCTGTTTCTATTTTTAAGCCTTTCTTGTTCCTTTTCTGTTTGGATCTTGGTGTCTCTTTCCAAAACAGAGCAAAACATGAACACATGTCTAGATACAGATCGACCCGCCGCCCAGTGCAAATACACAGTATAACTGTATCAAACGACTGAAATCAGTACCTACAAAGACAGCGGCCAGTGGTGGAGGAAGTATGAAGACCTTTGCCTGTAGGGGAGACTTTTTTTTTAAATTTTTTAATCATACATTTCTGAGATTTGGGGCAAATTAGCACATTCAATGAAATACTTGGGATATGTAAACATGAAATATCAAAAAACATTTAGAAAGTTATAATTGTCTATAAATGTACATTTTATTCCTATTTGAGTGGCTTGTTCATATGTCATTTGCAGCCTGATTTATAGCTTATCTGTTTTGAATCTATTTCTCAAAACATGGCAAAAAGGGATTTATGGCTGTTGACAGTAGTTTCTGATTTATGGTGTGATTTAAAAAAAGAGACAACCAAAAAAAAAAAATCCCCTTTGTAAAACCTTTGACTTCTAATATGTCAACAAAAATGACACATGGCGTTTGAACCTGGCTTTATGTAGTGTTTACATTTCTGTTCAGAAAATGAACTGCACTATGCAGTCATAATGGGCTGTTACATTATTTAATGCAGTAGAGCTAATTCTATGCATCTTGTTTTATGCATTGCATTTTATTTGCACTTTATATGTATTTTGACACATTCATCTATAAAGTACAGAGTAACTACAGGGGTCTAATATTTGTAGTGGAGTACAAAGTACCTCAGAATTGCAATTGAGTAAATGTGCTTAGTTACTTCCCGCCGTTGCACCTGGTTGTCTGAAGATCTGCTGAGGTACCAGACACAGCTTGAATCGAGAGTCAAGCCAATTCACCGGAAGCATCACATGAAAAAAAGTTTACCAACTCATCCGTTCAACACGATGCGGACGCACAAAGTCACACAAAGACAAAGTGCAGCCGTGTTGTCATGCAGATGGCGGTCGGTGGTGGCGGCGGCGGCAGTGTCCGGCATGTTATTGAGCAGTTGGCTTTGTTGACATTTCAGCGCCGGCCTCTGCATCTCTCACTCCGTCTCTGATTCACTCATCTGAAATGTAGATGAGGTGGACGAAAGTTGTTGATCCTCCGTCTTCGTGCAAAGGTTGATCTGAGAGACAAGGGTCGGTGATTTCTCTTGCACAGAGGTGAGAACAGTTGTGACGCTGGTAAAACCTTAATTAGACACTAACACTGTACAAACTCTGAAAATGTACATGATGTCACGACACTCCTGAACAGATGCACGCTGGTGAGTCATTTTGTTGGGCTTTAGGTGGTGACAGGCTCACTGACGAGAGAGTGCATTCCTCCACAAACACTGCACAATCCACAAAATGTCTTTTTATCACTAGAAAATGTTTAATCTGGTTCTGCACATACACACGTGCATTGATAGACAAGAATGCCGACTGATCGAAGAATACTTTGGTCAAGCCGGATTGCTGAAAGGAAACCAAGAGAACACCAAAGAAACAGCAAATCCTTTCACAGAGCGTTTGCTTGGAAACTAAAGCAACTGATCAATGATCGAAAGTGGCAGAACGTCAAAACAATCGTTCAGTTTCATCGATTTTTAAAGCATATTAACTTCCTTAATTCTGTAAGTCTGGTGTCTTGCTTGCTTGCAGGTGGAGCTGAGCGATGGCATCGCCATGCTGGTCGCCAGCAACGACCACATCCAGGCAGTCATCTCCCAGATGGAACAGATCTGCCGCACCACAGAGGTCAGACACACAGGCATCTGATGACACGGTGACCAAACAGATGTTTTCTATTTGAATGCCAGGTGAGTAATTCAATCTCTCTCCATCTTTCTCTCACTTCAGGAGAACGGTCAGCGGCAGAGAGAACAGCTGGCCAGCCGTTTCGACGGCCTGGTGGCCATCTTGGAGGAGCGGAAGCAGGAGCTGGTGGGGCTGATCACCAAGCAGCAGGACGACAAACTCAAACACCTTCGATCGCTCATCCGCCGGCGGAACGACGACCTGGAGGCCGCGGTGACGCTGGTGGAGTCAGCCATCCAGTCGATGGAGGAGCCACAGATGCCTTTGTTCATACAGGTGGGTGGCGGCCATGCTTTACCTTTAATTACCTCTGCGTCCGTATGTTTGGTGGTGGGTTGGTTGGTCAGGAGGATTACGCAAAAACTAATGAACGAAACTTGGATGTAGGATTGGCCCAGAGTAGGTGGATCCAGGAATATTTTGTAGCTTTTTCAACATTTTCGTTAAATGGTATGTATTTCTACTGGGTACTGGCGAAGGTATTTCACTCTACTGTGCAATCGTTTATAGCAAAATGACAGTAATACCACTTTTAGACCAAAATTCAAGTGTATGTGGGTATATGTTGGTTTTAAAGACCTGGGTAAACCCACTAAAAATAAGCATTTGACTTTTTCACATTTCTAACAGAAGAGTTTGCCTTCTCGTGTCCTGTTAGTTATTACAAATGTGGTGGAAAAACAGGGAACAGTGAAAGGCAGCAGATCCTACACCTCATCCGATTTCAGACAGGCATTAAAACGTGTTTTTAAGTCTTTTAGTTCGCTGGTAATCTTAAGTATATAAATTGTCAGGTTTCCCATTTTAAGTGAACCGTATGCTCTTAAACAGCTTGATCCTCCAGCAGTAGTTTGTTCTCACCTCCCACGTCATGCGTGCCTCCGCGTCATTCAAAGTTTCCCTCCTCCTGTCGATATTTTCTCCCGGCTGCAGGTTTCATTCGTCAGGTTGATCCATTCTCAGTATTCCCCAGGTTATATCTGCTGCCGCCGTTGACGACGATGAGCTCGGTGTGCAGAGGCGACGATGGAAACGGGAGCAGAAAGCCTAGCGGGGGAGGCTCCGTGTCGGGCTCTGCGTTGCCACAATCCTCCCCTGAGGAGAGCTGGATCTTTGGTCCTGCATACCTTTAGACCCTCACACACAACAAACACATGATTAATTCATGCAGCTGCAGAGCTAATGAAGAGCAGGCCAGTCGCTCCAGTGCTCTGTATCGATCACCCGATTGATCACATGTACATACGTGAAACAAACATTGGGATTCATTACAGTAAATCCACTGACTTCTAGACTCACGTCTACCACCAAATAACATGTTTTTAAATGAAGGGTTTAACTGAAACCTATTAGCCAATTAGAGTCTTGATAGCTTTCTCATCTTGCTGTTTTGGAGGCTTTTTTGCTGATAAACACATCTTTTGGTGATCTAGTCTACACTGTTGGACTCAAATAATCAAAATCGCACCTACATTACCCACAATGCACCTTAGTCACTGAGTGACATCACTGGCATAGGCAGCAGTCCTCCACAAGACCTTTGAGGAAGCTGAATTCGCTCAACGTTACGTACAAAGCATCTTCAAACTCTCCAACTCTTTCGAACCGTATCTGCCCACATTATAACTCACTCAGCATCCAATTAGGGAATCATACAGTACTCCACAAAACGCTTTCTTGTCACTTGGTTTAATACAATGTCACGTGGTTTCAGGATTGATAGGTAGGAACGACACGAAGGAACGTTGAGTCAATGAACCCCGTGACCTGTAAATCCATGGATGCACGTGTTAAAGAGGAGCTCTTGACGTCACTTGAGGGTCAAAGAACGTGACCAAAGTTAAAAAGTTAGTTAAACTTCACGGCAGATGGATGGACGGTCGTCCCTGAAGAGACGGGCAGGTTGCTATTAAATCCAGCATCCTCAACCGCTGATGCAACGTCTCTGCGTCACTCCGTCTCCCATGAGGAAAGTGTGTGTTCGTGTTCTTCTGTGTGTGTGTGTGTGTGTGTGTGAAGGCAGAAAGTGTGAGCCTCAGGTGTCACTGTTTTATGTTCAGCCACAGCAGGTGTTAAAGAAGATAGAGTTGGTGGCAGCAGGTAGTAAACATGGTGAGGCCAATCTGGCAGCTGGCAGTATTTCTTGAAAAAAAGAAAAAAAATCATGTTTTTTATTTTACACGCTGACGTGTCTGTCAAACACTTCTGACAGATGTGGCTGGCACAGACAACTGAAGCACAATGTGATTAATTTTGTCTCTCTGTCTGTCTCCTCCGCTGTCAGAGCGCCAACGTCATCCTGGAAAAGTAAGTCGAGTGTTTGCGGCGAAGCTCTTGATTCTGCATGTGGTGACTGTAGTCGGGTTTGAATCATTACTAACTGAGTGCTGAGGTCTTTAACTTGAGTGTGATTACACTTTGTGCATCTACTCCACATCCTTCTATGTCAGGTGGAAATACTGAATGTTTGACTCCTTTACATTTCACCAGGTATTTTAAGCCATAATAGGATCTTTTCCTGATCCTAACCAAGTGGTTTTGGTCCCTCAACCTAACCAGACCATGAGCACAGCACTGACACAAAACTGAAACGTAAAAGAATCGCACCACCGGCACTTTCTACATTTTACTCCTTGGCGTATCGCACCTCTCTACTCACAATCTGCTGGTTTATTTTCTGCCCTCTCTCGTACCACACCAGTGAGAACGAAGCACAGCGAGAGCACCGCAGCGTGTCACCCAACTGGGTTCAGACGGTGCAGAGCTCCGTGGGTGACTCATGACTTGCAGCGATCGCTTCAGCATCTGTTATATTTTCAAATCTGCTAAGGATACACACTGATAGTCTATTACAAAAAAAAGTTTGGCTGCTGTCTGTGATTGTATTTTTCACGTATTTGTTTTCCAGAGATCAGCACACATGGACACGCACACACACACACACAAGAGAAGCCCCCTCCCCTGTAGATCATCCCACAAGTCTATGGTCATTTCAACTTATTAAACTTTAAACTTCTCTTTTGAAGTAGAAAAAATTCACTGCTTTAGTCCTGGCTGAAGGCATGTCATGAAGAAATAACACAAAGATTTAAACATACTTATCATTAGATCGAAGTTAGTGCAGCATATAGAAGCATGTTGCTCACAGTCGTCAGCTCTGTGTCAGACGTTTAGTCACTTCGTATACATTGTGTAGCAGATGATCGAATAAACCAAACAAATCTGCTGCGAGCGCTGCCGTCACCGACCCGCCACATGGGAGATGAGACAGAGATCACAGAGTGTGTGTGTGTGTTTGGTTTGCTGATGGATCGAGCCAGTATTGACCTTTTTTATTTGAAATCAACATCAATAACCTTTGAAGCGGATGTTTGCCTCATTAAGTATTTATTAATGAATGTATCCGTACCACACAGGCTGCAGATTGCAGTCAAGTTACAGAATATACCAGCTTGTGTCCTCCAATAGATGATCTATTCCATTTAGACACACCAGGCCGGAGAATTCTTCCAATCAGTTTTTTTTTTTTTTCTGTTGATAAATTAATATCAGTGTTCTGCTAAATGAGCTCTGAATCCAGAGAATAAAGTATGATATGTTTAAAATTGCCATGACTTGTTGATATGCTTTGTATGTTTACGACTAGTTTTGAGTGTAACTATATGTTAAACCTGTATATGTAATTTTTTTAATCAGAACTGCCTCAGAATGTATCGAATCATATCGTTCGTATCATACTGAATCGTATCGTACCATACCGTGTTGTACCTTACTGCATCGGATCATATCATACAGTGTCGCACCACATTGTACAGTATTGTATCGCACTGTATTATACCGTACCATATTACCACGTATCGTACTGTCCCATACTATACCAATCCTGCCGTAACGTTCCGTATCGCACTGCATCGTACCATATCGTACCAAACTGTATTGAATCACATCGTGTCATACTATATGATGGCATACTGTACCATATTGTACTGTACCGAACTGAACCACATTATACTGTATCGTACGATATTTTACTGCAGCAAATGGTATCGTACCATATTAAAGCATACCATATCATTCAGCACCATCCCATCCCATCACACGTACGCCATCATACTGTTTTGTACCGTATCGTACTATATCGCACAGTATCCTACTGTATTGTATCATATTGCATCGTAACGTATTGTACAGTAACATACCGTATCGTACTGTATTTTGGTATTGAAATAAGATTAGCTTTTACCATTTTCGAATAAAACAATGTTCCAAAATTGAAATACTGTACGAATCACAGCACCCCCATTAGCAAGAGTGTGGAGTCAAACTCCTCTGACTGGTTTCTTTCACACTGAGGCAGCTTGACTTAAACACATCTCATTTGGAAGTCTGTGTTAATGTGTCTGTTGTCAGAATGGCAGCAGCAGCCAGGGCCTCTAACGTGGAGCGTCCGGAGCTCGGTTATGAGAGCATGAGCCACTTTGTCATCGACACAGACGCCGCCGCCGTCATGCTGATGAACATCGACTTCTGCTCTGGTAGGCACAGTCATCCACAACACAAGAGTAAAGTTTTGTCAACATGGTGACAGAATAACAATCGTCATAATAATAAATGTGTCTCATGTAACCACCTCAGTTGACACCGACGCAATCAGGCCCGAGTGAATTCATTTCAAGTGGGAAATGTTTATTCTTTGATAGTCCAATCAATAGGACAATGTAAACACTTTCGTTTTGGCTGGAGTGAATATTTTCTTTGGTCAAAAACTCAATCCAGCGTCTTAAATGGAAAGACAGGCTTATTTAATGTACACGTTTGTGTGTCTTTAGGGGCGGGAGATGATGAAGAGGACGATCCTGACGACGGCGGCGATGAGTCAGAACTCGACTTCGGCTCCAGATATTAAGACCAAAAACAGGTGGCTGTTGCTTTCAAGACACTCAAGTGCAGTTGTGGATCTTTTTAAGGTTAAAGATAACTTGAGTAACAAAGGCGATGCAAGGTGTTTCTGCTCTGAATCTCCCTGTTGACCTCTATTGACGAATTGATCTAGGCGTTGCTTGGCCAAGGCTTTGTGGTTTGTTTGATTTTGGTTTAGAAAGTGTCAGAATCCTCACATCAGTTATTCAGCCTACAGGGCTTGTGGGATGTACCTGCAGCACCGACTCCTCTTCTTTTCTATAACAAACTTATATTAGACTGTATGGAGTAAATGTCTAGCTTTTGGTTTGAGGGACTAGTAAGGGAAGATTTTGTTCGTCTGTTGGAATCTGGATCATTGATGTGTCGAGTACTTTTTTTTTATAGAAAAAAAAGAAAAAAAATCTCAAGGTTACTAACCTTTAGTAGAGATTTGAAGTCCTCATCAGCAGATGTAGTTTGTTCAGTTGTCATCAAGGTCATTCGCATTGTACAGACCATCTTTGAACAGAGGCATCTGTGCATCACCGAATGATTAACTTAGTGTCTGTAGTGTCACGTAGCATCTAAAAAGTCAGATATTTCCCCCGATCCAAAAACTGAGCTAAAAGAGAGTTAAAATTGTTCTTGGATTCATCGAGTCACTGCAAACATGACTCTAAATATATTATAAAAGTTGTCCTGTGACAATTTTCATAACTATTTTCCAGCAAGTTTGCCCCATCGCCGAAAAGGCCAATATTTGCCAATATTGTGTTTGCAAGCTATTTGCGCTGCCCCCAAGTGGCCAAAAGTTAGCTTAAAGGAACAGTTCACCCAAAAATGAAAATGCATTCATCTATTTACCCCAGTGCGGTAGGAAGCAGGTAAGGACTTGTTCTGTAATAGAAAAAAAAAAACAAAAACAACAAAATGGCTCCGTACGGCTCATCCAGAGTGACCCATGGCAATATTTCCAACCTCGATGCATGTTCACCAACTTTAGATGAGATGTTTGCTCACGCTTTTAGCTTAGCAGCTACAATGAAGATTTTGGCTAAAGGAAGGGTGTAAATAAAGTATTTTCAAATCAGTTTAGAGACTTGGATTATGCTGAGATGTCTCACTCTGTAGCTAAAATGCAACGTTCATGACACAGTGTAAATAGTGATGCTGCAGCAATGCATAATAGAAAGAGAAAAATAATGTGTTATTTAAGAATTAAAGTATGTAAATCTATTCTACTAGGACCCCCAAGCAAAAGTATTAACCTAAAGATTAGCATAATATGACCTCTTTAATGAATTTTCATTTGTGGGTGCGCTGTTCCATTAAGTGCACAGTGTCATAAGATGTGACACACTGTATTCAAACGCAAACACATGATGCTCTATAGCTTCACTTGACATGTCCTCATGAAGTGCACCCTGCACACACACATCAAGTGTCTAAGATGCAGAAGAAAAAGCTACTGTACTGACGCGCTGCCAGTGTGTCAGAGCCTGTTTTTAGATGTTCTTGTTGCTCTGCTGATTAACTGTAATATTTGGAAATGTGCACGGTCTGAAGTCAGCAGCAGCTCACAGTGTGTCGAACAGAGGGGAAGTGTGAAATCGCCTCTAACAAGACCACTTACGTAAAGAGGGCCTCAGCCAGAGAGCAAAGGATTCCCCTCATCCACCCGGGAGGGGGACGGCATCAGTGTCTTCGTGCTGACTCAGTCAAAGGCACCAACAACAACAACAGCATCCTCCTCCGTGCTGTGCTGGTGCGGTGTGGGTACATTAGGCCGAGCAGCTGGAGAGTCACTGGTGATTGTTTGGACGTGGGATGATGGCACTGATCTCATGATATTTCATCTTTTGTTCCTCACTCGAGGTCCTCGCCGCGGCGCTGAGGAGATTCAGACGGAAATAGAGGTTTACCATAATCCTCCGGAAGAAGGAGTCCACACAGTGCTCAAGACGAACGTGAAACAACAAAGACGACATGGGAGAAAAACACAAATAATCAAAAAATCATACCTTTATGTGCATTATCCCTGTGTTTCCAGTCCAGATGCACGAGGACCGACTCGGACAGATTTTTTAGCCTCCCACTTTGCGTCCTTTTGTTCAGTGCATTGCGTGTAAATATATCCCTCTATGTAAAAGCTCACAGGAAACACATACAATGGATTTAACACTGTATTCTGTGCAGTGGGAGGGAAAGTAAAAAGACTGTGTTCATGTGTGTCTTCAGGATTTAAAGGCCCTATATAGATTTCTGTCACAGGGCCTCTGTAAAGACTCCGGGTTTATACTTGTACTGTTCACATGTTCATTAAAATTAACAGTGTGGGGATTAAAGTCAGTAAGACAAATATAGTTTCTTTCAGCTTTCATTTTTCAACGGGGTAAGTTAAACTATTTTGTGGATGACTGTATACCGAGGAACAGAATTGTCCTTTTTTTTTTTTTTCTTTATACATAAAACGCAGGAGAATGAGAACACCAGGGAGCCGGATGTAAAAACTGAAGAGTGGGAGGAAAAGCTCATTACTGTGGGCTGTGCTGCAAAATGACTTGCTTCGCTTTTTTTGTGTGACAACCTCAAAAATGAGTCTTTAGTTATGGTTTTTTCGAGGCCACCCTGGTTTCTCCCTAAACCAATTGTAAGACGAGGTGTATTCAGTTGGTCGCAGTCTGCAACCTCACCACTAGATGCCACTAAATCCTACATACAGGACCATCACGAAATTACAGCCCGAAGAAGATGTTTAAGTATTTTTATGAGATCTGTTGATAAGAACGCATTAAGTATTGAAGTGTTTGAACAGAGAGGGTTTTTTTTACGTGGAGGGAAGTCTAAACCGTGAGGTATGAGGGAGGTGGGTGGAGGCTGTCAGGAGATTGAGTGTGGTGGAGTTGAATTTGTTTTCTCTCACCTGAATGACTATTTTTTGACACTTTCATTTATTTTTAAAGATTTATTTCACTCCGAAATGTATTGCTGACCTGTTTGTGGGCTCTGAGGCTTGTCTCTAGGTAGACATGTGTAGCGTTTGTGGGTTAGCTAGTTGATGGCTTGTTTGATCTTTTACAAATAAAGCACAAAATATGAGATAAAGCCACTGTTGAGTTTTCTTTTGATTAAATCCAAATGCAAGTCCTTATTTAATTATGAAAACATTGTCATGCCCCAATTCATTTTTGTTGTGCTGTTAGTCAGGCTGTGTTACATCATGGTTCTCTTCGGTGGAAGACACAGTAACACGATAAAGAATTTTTCAAAAATGGCATTATTGTCAAACTGTAAATTATGGTATTTGCTCAGAATAAAAAAAAAGTAAAAATAATGTAAATATAATAAGGAATGAATAAAAGAATAAATGAATGCTGAAATTTGAAGAAAAAACAATATAACAGAATAATTCCCTAATTTTAGTTTATTTTTGTACATATTTCGAAAGAAATGTATTGTTTGCACATAGATGAATATATTCTTCTGAGCATCTTTTATTTTACAGATATTTTTTGATGGCATGCCTATGATTCCATAGATTGGAAAAATATGAAGCACTCTCAGTCACGGAGTGTTTCAGCGCTTGATTTTGCATCACGTTTTATCCTTCAAAATAAACATTTAAATCTAAAGTACGCCGACACGCACGTTTGTCACTGCTTTGATCTACAGATTGATGTGAAATGACGTGTTGAGGATGATGAGCGAGCTAAACTGAACCACACACACACACACAGAAACAGGATGATAAGGAATAACAAGAATCACTAACACACCCACAGTTTGGACTGAGTCATCAAAACAAAGGCCCCGGAGGCCATTTTGACTTCTGAGTTTGTTTCTCTTTTTTTTTTTTTTTATCAGTTTCAACAACCTGAAGAAGAAAACATTAACTGTTTCTTCCATCATGCCTGAGCCTTCAGTCTTAATGGATCTAGAAAAAAAGCTTCTGTTGCAATGACACTTGAAATGACTCAAATGTCACTGCAGTTTATACATTTTATCAATGTTCACAGCTCTTTTTTTTCTGCTTCACAGACCCAAAAAAGGAAGATAAAGGAATAGATAATCACCTAACAAGCCACACCAAGTGATCATTCTTACCAGAAGTTACTGGATGCAGTCAACAGGATAGAAACATTTCTTTTAAACCCCATTTAACCCTGAAAGGTGTTGGTTTTATGTCCAGTAATATAGAAAACATCATTCCCAAACACTGCTTCTTTGTATCGGCATAAAACTGGCAAAATACCTGAGTGTAAGTATAAAGTTTGTCCTGTGGGTGGCATTAGAGGGAAGTCATCACAAGGGTTAGGGCGTTTAGGTGGCGGGAGGTAGCTGAAACATTTGTTACACGTCATCAGGTCTATCTTACACTCTCAGTTAGCTTATGAATGGCTACAGATGATGCCCAAAAATGTTGAAATGAGAGGGTTTGTTTCTTTTGGAGCACAAATAAACTTGACCTGAGAGTCGTGCAAGTGGCCAAAATTGAACAAGTTTATTCCTTGAGGAGCTTTAAGCAGTTCAATAAATGTAAGAGTTTTGACAGTTTACCTTTAAGGTGCAATATAAGGTTAGAAAAAGAGATTTCAAGGTCGTTTTCATTATAATGAGATCTAGGTGCTGTTTAAATACAATGAAAGTGTCCAATGCGCACAACTGTTCTTTTAAACGAGCCATCAAGACTTCTGTTAAGTTGTGATGTCACACTTATACAGTCACCGCCCTCAGTATGGCCGCGGTTATAAAGAGACCAGCAGATCTGACGAGGAAACACGATGGGCTGTGCCTACTCAGGCTTGTGAGAGCGGACCAATTAGAGCAGGAGGGGAAGGTCTTAAAGAGACAGGAGCGCTCAGACAGAAGCTGCAGCGATGGACAGTATGAGGAAATCAGTGTGTTTGGTAAATTTAAGCATGTAAACATTTTCTAGTGGACACTATGAATGAAATTATGAAACTGATTTATAGCGCAATGTGGGAGTTTTCATATGGTTTATGTACGCTGGGAATATATTTTGCTTTATGGTTTTTAGATACTTGTAATGCAAAAATGTGATGCTATAAAGGTCAGCAAGTTCACCATCATCATTAAGAAGCATCCTCAGCGGGGACATGAAATATAAACTACTTTTTAATGAAATTAAAAAATGAAACAGAAAACTATATTTAAATCCTCCCTACAGGTACATTTATGGCTTCCAGTGATTTTTATTTTTCCGTAGCGTCCTTTGGGTGGATCTTTGTAAAAATGGGAAAACATCCGATGACTTAAATCATGTCGCACCTTAGGATCGGTTGACACACATTCACATTCAGCACAATAAGAGAATCAAAAGCAGCGATTTTTGTTTTACTTCAAACTTTTTTATTACAAAATATAAATGGCAAAAAAGCTTCTTCTTGTTTTTGCGGAAACAAAGACAACGTGATCAGAGTGTCAGACGGTAAAATAAAGTAAAGCTTTTTTTCTTGTTTTTTTTTTTCTTGTGGATTAGCATGCTACAGTTGATACAGTACATAGTGATAGTGCTCCTGCTCCAGCTGAAGAAACGGAACAGAGGATGAAAAGAAGGCGAGAAGAGGATGGAAAACAAAGCAACGCGAAGACTGTTTTGTCTTTCTTTCCGGCTCGGACACATTTCCAAACAGATCCCTTCAATCTTGTGATATTAAGTTTGATTGATCAGGGCGGATTAAAAGAAAGAAGCAGAGGAGAGGAGAGAGGAGATTTCACTTCCAAATCCTGCAGAGTATTCTTTCATTTTAAAAGGTCAATTATGAGCTAATATGGCTCGATTTAGCACTTTAAGTTGCCAAATGACACCCTCTATTGATCAGTTATGAGTAATACCACTTTTTTTGTGCCAGAACCCTGCACCATAACTTATATTAAGTCTATTAAGGTTTTTTAAATTTCATATATTTGTGTTTATTTATAACTTTGATCATAAACTGGAGTCAATTTCACCCCCTTTTTGTTGTATCTGCCACTACTTTAAGTGGGAAACTGTGGAGAATTGTGTGTCTGAACCATTAAACCATTCAAGGTGTGTGCTGGTTAAACACCCATAATGCACCTTGTTGTTTTTGCTGCAGGGGTAAACAAGCTGCCTAGAAAGGGGGCAGATGTTAGGAGCATCTTTCAAATGTCAAATACAAACGCTCACACTGAGGTCAACTTTGAGATCTTGAGAAATCAGACTGTAATTTAAGGGGAAAATTTGCAAAGCTGACATATGCAAATGTTTCAGTCAGCTCACTTTGAATCATTTATTTTGCCATCTCTCACTTTTCTCTTCATGCATCAAATCATTTGATCATCGGGACAAAAAGAAAAAGAAAAAAGACAAAGAACATTGCTGCTCACATCCGCATTATATGTGTCCAAATGTTAAAGT
This sequence comes from Acanthopagrus latus, assembly GCF_904848185.1. Lineage (NCBI taxonomy): Eukaryota > Metazoa > Chordata > Actinopteri > Spariformes > Sparidae > Acanthopagrus > Acanthopagrus latus. The sequence goes on along the minus strand of NC_051060.1, from coordinate 7,025,775 downwards.
GTGAAATCCAGTGATTCCAGGAGTCCAGTGTGGAGAGCAGAGGGGGTGAGGAGGGTGAGGAAGGTGAGGAGGGTTTGGGGGTGAAGCCGGGAGTCCGTTTCCAGCGAAGTCTTTAACTAACACTTAAAGATTTTTTTTTTCTTTCTTTCTACGTTTTACTCGCGGATGCTGTGATGCGTAATTTGGCACCATCTGTGCGTAAAATGGCGTGGAGGAGAAGGCAGGCGCACGACAACAACTAATGTCAGAGGTCTTGATTACTTATAGACAGCGGCTGGGCTGTTTTTAAATGAGGCATTTTCTCTACGATGGATAAAAAAAATAAAATAAAATAAATAGAGCTTTTACTTCCCGACCTCGTCTAGCACTTTGCGGTTGAGCTGCGCCTGCTCCCTCTGGCTCTCCATCTTCGCCATCTGGATCATATTCCTCAGCAGGTGGAAGGTCAGGTCGATGGACAGCGGCGGCTCCTCGCTCCGCTTCAGCAGCTGCGCCGCCGCCGCCGCCGTCCTCACCGCCTCGTCCCGGCTCTCCTCCTCGGACGGGAGCAGGAGCAGGGGGTCCGGGGTCCTCCTCTGGAAGAGCCTCAGGAGGTTGTCGCCCAGCGGATCTGAGGCGGCGCTGTCTCCGGCGGCGGCCGCTCTCAGGAGCACTTCGTCCAGTCGCTGCGTCTGGAGGCGGCCGCTGCCATCCAGCCAGCCGGGGAGGGCGCGCGGTCTGCCGGCGGCGGGGCGGAGGTGCGACGAGAGGAGGACCGAGGAGAGGAGCAGGAGCAGGGGGACTGGCTTCATGTCCTGCCACCACACACACAATACACACAGTTTAACCACAGTGTAACACGCGGCGGCCAACAAAACTCTCATCAGAAACCACTCATGTTGCGCACTTTTGGATTTCTTGGGCTTCAAAGTGATGCAAAATGAGTTTTTGTTCCCTGTCACGCACAAATAAAGATAAATTAAGTCAATCGGCTTCATGTTAAGAAACTAATGCCAAAAAATTAAGTTCATTTGCTCTCTATTTAGGGTGATTTTTTTTTTTTTTTACCACTGTAGTCGTCACTAATTCTAGCAGATTTAATATGAGCTTCGGTTAAAATTGACCTCTCCATGTTTAGGTTTAACTGCTTTTAACTTATCACGCAGGGATCCTGTGAGAAAACGAACAATCAAGCCAGTTTTTGAAATTTTCAGAGGATTAAACTTGACTTAAAAGTTAAAAGTTAATCAGCTGAGTCCAACAGAAGCGCAAGAGAATTCAAAATGAGGACAGGTAGATGGAGATGCTCAACCTGCACAAATGTGCCCAAATGAAATAAGAAGGAGCGAATGGAAGCAGAGAGACTCACTTTCTTCTGTCCAGATGCTGCAGCTGAACTTCGGCCGGCGGGATGTCTCCTCCTCGGAGTCTGGAAAAAGTCCCTGTGAGCGTCGACCGGAGAGGACGGAGGGTTTTATACATCCAAGCCCGCTGCTTTGACGTCAACGCGAGGCTCAGAGAAGCTGGTCTGGAAGCCGGACAAGCTACGGAGACGACGAGGGGCAGCGTGGTCCTGAGGGACAGCTGGGGGGGGCGACAGGTTGATTTCCTCTGAGGGGTCTGGGAGAGGGACCTCCCAGCGGGGGGGCTGCAGGGGCCTCCAGGTTGGGGGACTCCTTGATGAAGTTTCAAGGGCACCTCATGAGTAAAATGTTGTCACCATCTCGTTCTTGTTGTATAATGTTTGACTGTTTCTGTGATTGTTGATGAACTGTTGATGTAATTTTGCACTTTTATCAAACTTATCCAAGGTTATTTTGAATTGTGAACTAAACTGAACTGCACAGTTACACAGATCCACTCTGTCTTACATTCAGCTTAAGCATGCTTTACCTTAACCAGCCATGGAATGTAACTAAGTACTTTTACTCAAGTACTGTAGAAGAAATTGAAACATGTGTACGTCTCTTGGTGATTTCTCTCTTCTGCTACATTATACTTCCGCTCCACTGCACTCTGTTACATTTATTCTATAACTCAAGTTTGTCTTCTAGTTACTTTTTGCAGATTACATTCTGCATCGGGGGCCAAAGCGGCAAGCAGGTTATGACTTCCAACCAGAAACCACCCAATCAAATAACTTTGTTGAAAGCTGAGACTCAAAAAAGCCGGAGCACATGAACCTGGGAGCTGTCCACGGTGCTGAACCTGCTGTTCCAAAGACCCACAGCTCACATGAGAAGTCATCTGGTAAAGAGACTGGAGGTTCTAATGTGTCCTTTTTGTATTTGTGTTTTTCTCTGTGCTTCCCTCACTAGCTTGAAGCTGGCAGGGCTCAGGACCCTGTTTCATTTCACATTCATAGATGTAAACCCCTGGATGTTTCCGAATGAGACGTCTGGAAACTTTCCAGATGTGTATTCTAAGACAAACCATGATCTTTTCCTAAACCATTTTTGCAGGTTTGCAGAAACGTACCATTCCAACATCTATTCTGGTGATTGGGTTGATATATCAACAAAAGGATTTATTTTCTCCTGCATTTTGGAGGAAAATAAATATTTATGACTTTGTACAAATGTAAAACGTTTTTTTTTTAAAAAAGCCACTAAGCCTCACATTCAGTCTGTCTGATGACGTTAAACACAGATGTCAGCTCCATCACGCCTCATGCTCGGGTTAGAGAGCTGACGAGACTCCTGTCCTGTCTCTTAATTTAATTACCTGGATTTAAATGTGAAACACACAGCGAGCTTTGGTGCTGAATCAAAACCGGATTCCAGCTTTTTCCAGGGAGAGGCTGGTACACCTCGGGGGAGAAAGAGGCTATTTGGCGGATTTTCAGTGAATTCGTCAGACTATTTTTTTTTTTTCTCCTCCCCCTGCTTGCTTCTCCCTGATAAAGCCCCAGAGTGTTTGTGTGGAAGTTAATTTGGTTGACAGCCGAGCTCGGCAGCCTCCACAGCTCCCTCCAAAACAAACCCCACCCAGCCGCGGTGAGGCTGGCCACCAAAGTTAGCGAGGTCAAACGCGCCATTCACATCGCTTCAGGTAAAACTTTATTAGCTACATGCCAGAGAAGGCCTTTGTTATTACAACTGTGCACATTATCAGTATAAAGATTCCAAATACATGAGAGGAATACACATTTCAACAGTGATTGTCTGGGATTTCTTGTTGTTTTGGGGTGATTTTCCAACAACTACTGCAAAATGCAGTTTGTCATAAAAATAATTCGATGACACTGACCGTGGAAAAGAATAACTTGATTTCTTGTCCACAGTTGGATGACCGAGACCGATCTCATGACTGAACGGTAAATATCAAGTCAAACCAAGCAGACAATTCCTGCACCTGGTCAAGAAGTAGTCTTATTATAGGAAGGTCGCTAGTTCGATTCCCCTGGTCTGCATGTCTTAAGTGTGCTTGGGCAAGATACTGAACCCCAAACTGCTCCTGATGTGCTGGTCAGCACCTTGCATGGCAGCCACCGCCATCAGTGTATGAAGGTATGTATGAATTAGTCTTTGGACAAAAGCGTCTGCTAAATGCACTAAATGTAAAAATGACGTTAGTTAATGAGCTTTGGAGGCTCTGACAGTTGTTTTTTGTTACCTTCACACAGAACTATGCTAGCTGCTTTCCCACGTTTTCAGTCTTTCTCAGTCAAAAAAAAAAAAAAGTCTATATACTCTTTTAACATCAGGTTTTGTTGTCACTCCTTTTCAGATTCAATGACAACTGATGTTTTTTTACAACATCCACAGTAGCCTCAATAGACCAGAATGCATTGCATCCTCGCAGCTGATTAGACTTCAAGACGTGGGTAAAGCTTGTGGCTTTCCTTTCACTCACTTTATACATTTCTAAACAGAAATATACAAAATATTTGCTCGTCTCTTCCTGAGCGTTGTTAAAATGGCCTTTCGGGAAAGGTTGGAAAATAGATACAAAAGTAGAAGTGCATAGATGAGGTGAAGAGTGAATGAAAAAAACATAAGAAAAACAAGGTATCGTTACAAATTCTGAGGTAATTATTTCAGTCGTTACATGACAAAACAAAATACTATCAACCTTTAACAAAATATCCTTTATCATAATTGTTTCAAGTGATTAACATACATTACATGGTAAGAAAAGTTTCCTTCCAGTGGGTGTAAACGTGTGTGTGTGTGTGTGTGTGTGCGTGCGTGCGTATGTGTGGCTAACACTGCTGCCAAATCTCATTTCCATAAATAACAATCTCTCACAGACATTTCTGCAAATGCAAGTTTGACTTTCAAGTAAGTGTGAATGTGTCATTCAGAGTAGACGAGCACTTTCTCCCGACCTTTATAAGTGACTCAGTCACAGTTTTACACATTGGAAATACCACGAGACGAAGTAGCATCAAGTAAGTTAGACCAGAGCCGCCCATGTCACACACACACACACACACACGCGCACACACACTACAAATGAGTGTAAAATCATCATCAGCAACAACAGCACAGGCCGGACTTGTGATCATCATCGCTCACATCTTATTGGCCTTCCAGGTCAGGTAGGAGTTCCAGCCGACAGCGACAACCTGGACGACCGCCAGTCTGGAAGAAGGAGGAGGTTTGTGTGTTCACTTTGTGTGTCTGATGTGTTAATGCAAGAAGAACATGACAATTACAATTACAGTTCTTATGACATTGTAGGAGATCAAAATTGTACAGTGTTGTTCTGGAAGTGTCATGAAAAACTCAAATTAAAGTCAGCTTTGCGTCTATGTAAGACTTTTCAAGACTTCTTCAAGCAGATATCCAATTCACGCAACTTATATTGTATCTCACAAAAGGTTTGGGTTTTTATTGCACGTTTGCTGAAAAGTGGCGTAGAACGCAGCACAAGCATCGCTGCTAGTTTCTGATCGGTGCTGTGGTCATTTTCATGCCCGGCGCCCACAGTGTGTTGATAGCAAATGTGCCTGCACTCAGAGCGTGTTGGTGTTAATATGAGGTGTGGTCAGGAACACTGCTGATGCATTGCTATCCCGAGGCAGCAGAAAGGGACAGCGCTCCGTAGACCAACGAAAAGCCGGTCTCAAGGAAAGGTGCAGGTGTTTTTCCTGCTATCTAAAGGGTGCATTAGTAAGATAGCAAGATGCTCGTACACAGGCGGATTCACAACACTTTGATTAAATGATCAGATGCGCTGCTTTCAGTCATATTAAATATTTCCACGTGCTGTGATGTCACTAATATTGTGGTACAGTCAAGCAGCAAAAATGAAAGCTGTAGTTATAAACTTGACAGGACAGAGGAAACTCCAGATGAAACAGAATTCAACGTTTTAATTTCTGAAATACATGGACTTGGGGAAATGGACTTGTCGGGTTAGGATGGATTGCTTGAAAAGGACCTTTAACTTCTTACCTGTGGTGCAGTGGAATAAAGTAGAAATTGGCAATCTGGACTGGCGGCCACAGCTGGAACACAAACAGGAAACACTCAGGAGGCAGTTTAACTCACATGATGCAACATGAGGTCAAGTGAAAATGTCTTTCAATCAATAGGTTGATAGAAATAAAAACAAAAAAAAACAAACATTTAACTTCACAAGCACATATGAATGAAATGTGAAATAATATTGGAGATACTTGCATAGTAATTTGAGATCAGGGCATCTGTGTAGTCCTGTGAACAAAGTTTAAACCAACAATTAGTAATTCTACCAGCATTCTATCAACGGCTGAGGCACCTTCAAGCAGGGGGCATGTTCACACCGAATAATGATCACATTATTCTGAATCACATTGCAACTGTTTTTTGTTTTTTTTTCTAACCATATCTTGCAGCCCTTATATTTGATTTCACATTCACAGTTTACCATTGATCGAGGAACATTTTAACAAGGAGTGTCTTGTAGGATAAGAATCTGGGAGAAGAGTTGAGTTTTTATATTAATCCTCTGAAAATAAAACTTTCTGGCCTAGTCAGGTTTTCAGGTTCAGCCCTCCGACACTCTTTCTCAGCCCTTCACCGTCAGAGAACAGTTGAAGACATCAGTGGGGGATGAAGTGAGAGATGGTGATGTGTTGAAACTCCAGTTGGTGAGGAGTTTTCATTCCAAAAACAATGCAGGGTGGACGCGTTAAAGCCAAAATATCAGCGGCAGGGAGGCCGAGTAATTGTTGAGTGATTGTTAACGATGGACATCTCCATCAGCCCCCTATAGATACAGTGTGTGTCAGTCATTTTATAGCATCACGCAGGAAACAGCTCTGTTTTCCTTCAGTGTTGAATATTCACACTGAACGAACATTACAGCATGTACAAGAAAGGAAGATACAATACATTTTTTAAGAACTGTAAAAGTGGGAGAAGAAGCGGTCAATGGCGTGTAAACAAGCCCACAATGCAATGCATCATATTTTATAGTCAGGAAAATGTAACTGATGCAGCTACACTTGTTGAAGATAATGTGAAACAAAGTATCTGAGGAATTTATTGGAGTTTTATTCTCTTTGTAACTGGTTCTGAAACATCAAGACCCTGTGAGCTCATTCCCACAATCTCGGCACAACCACCAATGCTCCTCAAATCAGAAGACTTAAAAGTTGGTGAAACTTTTGGTATATGGCTTTCTGACTTCGGTGTCATAATTGCAGAAAACTGGAGGACGAAAAGTCAATGTTTGATTGATGGTAAGGAACTTCCTTGATTTAATTTGTAATATGATGAAAATCACCACCATCAGTGATCATACACATTTTCATAAGCTCATTACTTATGTAAGACTTCAGCTGGGTTTCTTAAAGAATTTAAACTGTATGCCGGCAAAAGAACAAAATGTTAATATGGCTGAAAAAATACTGAAATATGCTGATATTACTGTGAAAATAATAAAATATATGTATTGAAATAAGTGAAAAAGTGTGTTATCTATTTTAAGTTCTTTTAACATTTAAAAAATGACTTTTCCTCTCCACAATAAATATGAAAGGCACGTGTGTGTTTATATACAAACTCTGCCTCTCTCTCACACACACACACACACACACACACACACACACACACACACACACACACACACACACACACACACACACACACACACACACACACACACACACACACACACACACACACAAACAAATCCCTCCGTCGTCCGTTTAAAGGTCACCTCAACAAGTGTCGACGTATAAAAACAACGAGCCAATATTCCAGTTACAATCTTTTCTTTCTGGCTGACTTTTTTTGTTTTTCAGGGTCGAACCGTTTTTCTAATTATGGTCAACAAGCTCCTTGACCACCTGAGGTGAAATTACCTCCACTGCGTCAGAGACACGTCAAAATGTTTCCTCACACACTCTGAAGAAGACGGGACCTTTTCTCAGCTCCACCCGGGGGTTTACAAACTGGCTGTATATATATATATATATATATATATATATATATAAATATAAATATATATATATATATATATATATATATATATATATATATATATATATTTTTTTTTTTTTTTCCCGTTCATGCACAATATTTTTTTTTTATTTATTTATTTTTTTAAGTCTTTTGTGTGACATGTGATTGCATGTGTCAATTAAACTTAAAGATGAGGATAAATGCTTTTCCAAAGTTGAATATTTGATTTGATTTCCTGCAGATGTCTATACAATTTGGCACAAGCATTCAACCAGCCAGCTCTGATTTTCAGCTGTTCTGGTTAATGTCCAGTCACAGGAAAATGAAATGGACTAAACTGGGCTCAGGGTGACTGAAGATATGACAATATTGTACCTACATCTTTACCTCCCTTTACACCCAGGTGCAAATTTAAAAAAAAAACACACAAAGAATTACAGTTTACATGTGTACAAATATATGTCCACAAATGACTGCATATAAAGATTTTATGTTTGCGTAGCAAGCAGGAATTATGAACTAACATTTCAATATTGTGTCAAATTAGTCTGTTATCATTCAAAATGTACAAAATTGACAGTTTTGTGCACTAGCTCACATTGCCAACAGTAGCTAAGATAGCTAACAATGCTAATGTTAGCTAGCAAACAATAGCTAACCTTGCTATGGCTAGCCAGCAAAAATTAACATTGTGTATGTAGCTAATGCTACCTAGCTAATGGTGGGCAAACACACTGTAGATATCCGCCATTTTTCCTCTTTATCACAAATTGGCAACTAACAAGACTCATGATGCTGACAACACACAGATGCCACGTGATAGCAACGGCGTTACAATACTGGCTCACAAACTTTAATTCTGTAACTCCAACATTTCATTTTTAAAAAAAAACGTAAAAAATGTATTCAAGAAGAAAATAAGCTCTGACCTCAATGCAAAACTGATATATTTGACATGAAGAATATACACTTATTTCTATAAGTTAAGCAGTGTACACACACACATACACCAACAGAACCTGATTAACAAGGACACAATGCAAGAAGTTTGGGCCGTCTCAGGTGAGTGCAGAAGACGGAGGACAGATGGGTGGCAGGTAAACAAGAAGGTTAAAGTCTTGATTACACCTGTGTCAGACTCTAACAATCATGGCGTCCGTCTGGTGGACGGCTCCATTAATTTTCATCTCACATTTCCTCAGTGCCCGGCCTCATTGTAATGAGCACATTTGTCATTTATTTTCTGTCCTTTCTGACATTTACCAGGTTGGCCTTTCAGGTCCGCGAGGCTGCGTTGGTAAATAATTGATGGTGACTGGCCGCGTGTTGGGTAAGCAAGGCGCAGACGGACGTTTGAGCAGCTGGCACAAGATGACAGTTAGCTCTGACCTGGCATACAAATACAAACACACACACACCCAAACACACACGCACACACACATATATATGAAGGTATGAGTCACTCCAGCTATTTCCACAGTTGCCCCCCCCAACCACCCCCTCTCGTCTCTACCTCCATCACAGGAAATAGTTTCTAATAATAATAATGAGAGGTGAGTGCTGGAGGTCAGATGCTGTGTACTCTCATTTACCTGAGCTGTGTTCATACAGAGAAAACACTGCTCTCTAGCCAGTTTGTACCAAGTAAAAAAATAAAGACTACGTCACCCCATTGTGGTTAGAGGAGAGTCTGGCGATTTGGTCATCACCATCTTGGTTTTTCGGAAACAGAAGTGTCCAAATAAGGACAACAGAGTGGAGCTGATCCTGACTGGATCTGACTGAGAACCCAAGGACACACCGCGGTCGTTATTTTACTCCAAGGGCCTCTGTCCACATAATGTTTTTCTGAGGGCTAGCGTCTTTTTTCCATTGTTTCTGATGACGGGCGAGCCATCTTTTGGATTCCTACCGATCAAGTTGTGAACTGACATCCTCCTTGATCAGATGTCTTAATATCAAAAAAACAAACAGATTGTAAACTGTACAGGGGTGGTGTCGATCATACAGTGGCGTGCAACACTGGAACTTTCCTGCCTGGATAAATGCTATGTGGACTTGGTCCCTTAATGGGATCATGATGTCATGCCATGCTGAAGACGACTTGAAAACTAGAGATTGGGACCATAAACTTATTCGCAAGCTGTTTAATTAGGTGATAAATCAAGAGCGAAGTAGGGTCATTTTCTCATAAGATTACATACAATCGGATTTCTTTTTGAAACCAGTTGAAAGGCTAAAAAGGCATCTTTAGGACTTTTAAATCCAGAATTGAAATAAAACACATTTATATTTGTTTCGCTACGTTATTGTTCATTTTTCAGTTTGTAATATTTCATCATCATTTGCTGTGATTCTTTTTTTCATATTCATCAGGCTTGAGCGGGGCACACTCTCCCTCGTTGTGCCTCTAATTCAACATTCATAAATGAAAAATGAGCCGAGGATACGTCAGGTCAGATGCTGAACTTTTACCTCAAGTCGAGCTCATTTTGACCCAGACAGTTTTTCAGGTTCAACTCACCTACTTGAGCAAGCATATTTTCCACATCACTACAATACAGACAGGAACACTTGTGTCAGAAAACATAAAAAAACAACAACAAAAAAAAAACATTCTATTTTTATATTATTCTCATTTCAGGTTGTGTTGGGACAAGAATCTTTCCCAGCATGCACCGAGGGAAGGCAGGCGAACACATACTGTGTCTCATTAAGAGTGTCTAGTCGACTTAAACAAACATTGTTTAGCATGAGCAGCTTGGTGCCTCTCAAACAAAAACTATATAAAAAAAAAGACCTAGTTTGATGATGTTGTGAAGCAGTGTGGGATCATGGGAGTTGTTGTATTCACTGTCAAACAACCACAAAAATCTCTTACATAACTCAGGCAGAAAGAAGGAGATTATATTTTTACTTTAATTAATGTTATGTTTAGTCTCATTCGTCAACTTTTTTCCTCACTCTATAGAATCATGTGATGTTAACCTGGATGTTGCAGTGACAGGCGACCCAATGAAACTCACCGTTAATTTAAACAAAATTAGGATTTCTCTGAGTTAGATTATTCAAAGTGTCTACAACAATGTTCAAAGTAAACCAACTCGGCAAAATATATAACAAAGGTGTAGTCATTGGATATTCTAACTCAACAATGTCACATATCATATCTTAACTGCAGCAGAAACAGAAGCCAGAGGACAGCAGGGATCATACCCACAACCTTTCTCGCTGCGAGGGAGCAGAGAGTAACTTTCTCGCTGACGCACAGTAACGTGGCGTTGAGATGAAGTGAACTCACCCTCTTCAGCTTGTTGATGTTCTCCTCCACTGTCAGACCGTTGAGAGCGCCGGAGAGACAGAGAAAAGCTCCCAGGAAGCACGGAGCAAAACCCAACTACAGAGAAAGACACGGAAAGAAGAGGAGAGACTGACTTTACAAATCAGTGAACATTATGATGCCAAGACACAAGTGAAGACAAACTAAAATCACTTTAATGGTGAAGGCTACAATACTTTAATTGATGGGTCACATTGAATGCAATAGAAAATGGGAATGACAGGATTACAATGTCAAATTACAGTACGTCTGTAATAAAAACAACCACTGCTCAACTCAACTCAACTCTTACTCCTGTTGTCTGTTTATGTGCATCTGATATTCTCATGTACTGTATTATATCTTTATACGGATCATGCACTGGGGAAAGGCATGTCCATTATTGCCAGCATCAGTGGAAACTGAGGTGTTTTTAATCTTTGAATCTTGAAAAATGGGGTTTGTTTGTATAAATTCATAATCTGAAACTTAAGTATATAAGACTCAGACGATGATAAAGTTTCACTGGGTGCAGCTGTTAATGCAATAAAAATCTAAATGTTTAAAGCTGAAGTGAGCAAAGCAGATGAGTGAACTTATTTGAATCATCCTTGAATATGTGAGCGTTTATGTTGTTTGAGTTATGTCTCCTTCAGTATATAATACATCTGATGTTGACATCTTTATCTTTTTTTTTTTTTTAATGTTTTGATGAAATTAGTTTTGGGGGGTTTGGGAAAACCTTACATGTTGATTATCGGTGTGTATCTTAAGTAAAAATTACATTTTAAGATTCTCATGTGATGCCTTTCTTCTTAAATAATAAAAAAGAATCATTCCCCATTTATAAGTGAAGCTACACTTGTCCGATTTAGACTATTTTACGTTCAGTTTATTTAAATCTAAATATCTGGTTAAAAGGAAATATCTAAATAGATTTTAGTTGTAACATCTGTGTCCTGACAGTTTGATAAGTTGTAAAACCGAGTAATAAATGTTTAAATTGAGAGACTTCAGTTTATACACACGACTATTTGCTGCAGTACAAAGGATTTTCTGTATTCTACGCATAAATGACACACAAAGAAAATCTGAAATCTCTGTTCAGTTGTTATCAGCGAGGTGAAACTGCTCCCTCCATACGAAACTTACATAAAACAGCGTCTTGCCTTCCATCTGTTATTCAGCTCTGACGCAGATCGGCGACGCTCAACCTTAAATCTTTCAAGTCACCAAGTGGCTCTCGAGCCTTTGCTGAAGCAGACGGAGCAGCGTTCAGAGTGACCACATCACTATTCAAGCGTGAGACTGGACCCCTTTGCTCCTGTTAATATTTCAGTAGAGGGGGGCGCGTTGAAAGCTCTAAAGTCTTCTTCTGTGGTGCTTTTAGTCAAAGCTATGTTTGTTTGTGTGTTCGTGTGTGCAGTTTGATCAGGTCAAACTGCACAGAGTGATGAGAGGAAAACTGCTTTTCAGAGTTTTATATGTTCTATATATCATTTTATACATGGATTATTGTCCCTGATCATTTACATTCCTGGTATTTTATTTCTATTTCCTTTATTCTTCTAACCACATCTTAATTTTAATGGACGATGACTTCCCTTACAGGTTAATGTTTGTACTTTGTACTTGACTGGTCTAGATAAAAAGTTACTATTTCATAAAGGTGAAACGATCAATCAATATATTCATTATTTGCTTGGCAGAAAATGAATACAAAACGATTTTACAATTGTTTAAAGGTGCACATAGCTTGTGCATTAATAAAAATCTTACAAGTTCATTACATGTCACACTGCGATGGGTCTAAAGTTATGTTCACACTAGCAGCCCAAATCCATCATTTGACGTATCCACATTGATTTTAGGAAGTCTAGACAGCAAAAAACAACATGAAATGTGAAAATCAAATCCAAACCACATTTGGAGGCGATTTGAAATGTGATTCAACAATCTTGTCTCCTACAGATTGGTCTCAGTCTGGATGCTCTGGACGCCCCCATCGTATTTCAAAGCGTCCTTTGTGTCGCTCGGTGACGTCAGATCCTGAGCGGCTGAGCAGAATCAGCTTGCAGAGTGCACGGAAATCAGCCCAGTGACGAACAGTCGGTGGATTCACGCTGAAATAAACTGCGTGTTCCGTGATCGGACAGCACGATTATTTGGAAAGCAGGATGACAGACCTCCATTTTTCAGTGCTTCTATGTGAGGGCTTCGCATCAACGCACGTAGTTACCTACGCCTAACTTTGTTACCACAGCAAACAATTGATTTGTTTGTATCACTTACAAATAACAGCTCGGAAACTCCGTCTTTAAGATCGGATTTGAAAAACAAATGAGATATGCCGGCAGTCTAAGTATAGCGTTATGATGTTTGTCATCTGTGACTGTATGTCTATCTAAGAGTGTCAGATGATGCGATAAAGGTCTGGTGAATCTCTGCAGAGCTCAACAGCTGTATGGAGAGGGAGGGAGGGGGAAATCACAGAAAACAGCCAAACTGTTCAGCCCAGTTTGTGCCAAACTCCTCACGTAATTTGACAGTTTTGTCCCATCAGCACAACAGAGAGCCGTCTGTCAGCCTGATGCGAGGAGATTGTATCTCTGTGGTTGGGGCTCAGTTAATGAGCTGAGTGGAAGACAGAAACACACTCGCACACAGTAGTATGGATCTATCACCAAGCTCGTTTTCACTTTGTTGCTTTGACTGATGGATGCATTTGGACCTCAGAATTATTCTGGACAAAATAACTGTAAACTATTGTGATAATCAGTTCATTTGAGTCTTTTTTTCAAGCAACATTTGCTGGTACCAGCTTCTGAAATGTGAGAATATGTTGGGGTTTTTTTTGTCATTCATGACAGTAAATGATGAATATCTGGGTCTGGAACTGTTGGTTGGATAAAATAAGAAAACTGAAGACGTCACTCGGGACTCTGGGAAATTGCGAAAAGCATTTTCCACAATTCAATTGAATGATTCATTGTGAAAATAATCTGCACACAATAATCTATAGTTTTAGCCTTCATCTTAATAAAAAAACCACCAGGCACTAAAAGAAGAAGAGGACAGGGACACTGTGCTTCTCTCACCTGGTCAAGCAGCATTTTCTTCATGGCAGCGCTTTTAGTTCCTCCAACCACCAGCTTGTCCAGAACTTTGTACCAGCCGCCAATTATTGGACCCTTCAGTGCAAATCAAACAAAATCATGATTCACTCATTGACATCGGTTTTCTTGAAAGTTCTTCTGTAAAATTCACTTCACATGAAAGAACACGTATTGTAGTATTCATCGAACACTGGCATCTGTACGCCAACAGCACATTAATTGAATTAAACAAACAAACTTAATAAATCATTGATGTGACAAAGAGCGATACATGATGTATGAGTCATGAAACAGTTGTGTCTATCTGGATGGATGAGCGAACATGTCTTAGTGTAACGTGACTCCCATATGTGGCAGGAGAGCTGTTCTCAAGACAGGCGTCTATACATCGTCCCTCTATAATTCATGGCAGCGAGGCGGCCGATTGGACGAACGTAAGGCGATTATGGAAATATAAATAAACTTTGTCGACGTCACGGTGATGTCAGAAAAGAAATGTGCCACTTTGGAGGTGGATTGTTCAGCTGTCAGAGGACTCACTCGGTGAAAACAAGTCAATTCACGAACACACAAAGGCTTCAGGAAACACTACGTGACACAGATAAGCATCCACACACACGCTGTTTGAATGGTCACCTATAGATCTATAAATAAGACTTTTGATGCCGTTGATGTCAGAATTTGTCCATGAATTTCTTCATGTTGCTTTACATTGGTTTATCATGTTAAACAACCAAACAGACGCCATAAAAAGCGCTTATTTTATGTTTAAAAATCTAATTATGCTGTATATATGTATGGTTTCATTTCAGCACACAGTATTTGATTAAAGTGGGCCGTCCACACCAAGAACACGGCACAAAGCACATGCTGCGTGCTCCAGCTGTGTCGGCAGCTTCGGAAAATGTGTATTGCTGACCTGCAACTGCTGAACTTCTACTTTAGTATAAGTCAACACCAATTATCCTGCTGATTTTTAAAGAAGACATTGGTAAAGATTAAGTAAACCTCAGAGATGCCATCACCACTAGGCTTGGGTGAGATCCAAAATTCTATATCCTGATAGGGTCCCACCCAAATATCGTGACAGATGATGATATTGTCTCACGGCGAAGATAAAATGTAGTCTCAGTCAAAACTCTTGGCTCGCCATTTTCTCCTGCCCAAACTGTCTGGAGGACAAACTAAGTCCTCAATGTCTGTGTGATAAAGTGCTGCGTGGATGGAGCCTCATTTGGACAATTAACCTGGAGTGACCTCCGCCAGCAACTTCTCATTCTTATCTCGTCAAATAGCAACACGTGTTGCCTCCTCCGCCATCTTTGGGGTTTCATTTTCATTTCTAAATGAAACCCCAAAGATGCCGCAACAGCTGTTCCACATTCGCTATTGCAGAAAAAATGCTATATTCAACAATATCTAATAACAGCCCAGGCCTAATCAGTGCCAAGGACTGTTTGGCGGCAAGTCTCGGATAAAATCACAATTTTGCATGTGTCATTTTCAGCCTAATATCAGGTTATAGAAGAGTTTAATAAGTTGTGACTGTGACGCTCTGTAAATTCAGGTGACTGTCTGTCACCTTTTCTGTCATTTGTTAAATCTCAATTAAGACTCCGCCATCCAATTGAGATAGAACAGTTTTTAAATAAATTTATACAAAGTGATTGTTATACTTGTTGATACTGACCAAAATAAGACTGGAAGTTTGTTTTAGACAGTCAATAAACCTGTTATCTTAAAGCAATGTCAATTATCGTCTCAGTCAAACTTTGGGGTTACTGCAGCTGTAAACAGGGATTACTGTCACACATTTATTATCTACTCATTCATCACTTACTTTGTTTTATGATTATTGGACAATTGTGAAGGGGAAAATAATAAAAAATATATATATACAAACAAGAGCTACGAAATGATTCAATTTCACAGTTCCTTGTTCTGCATTTCTGTTTGAACAAATATAAAACTGGGCATGTTTGTACCTATAGATGCTGTAAATATAATTTTTTTTTAATAATACGGCAAAAGTCATGAGGAGAGTACTTACCACGAAGAAGAAACCAATACTCATCATCTTGGCCGTCCGTCGCACGTTGTGATTCGCCAGTCCCCTTCTTTCAATCAGCTGCTGGGAGATGACATCACCGACACCCACTAACGACCCTGGAAGACAAACAGGAGACAGACGCAGTGACTCAGATCACAGAGTGTAGCGACACAGGTGATATTATTCGTGTAGATGATACTTTTACACAAGAGGGTTTTGTATCATATCACACTGAAACTGTTCAGTCACTGTGCAACTATAACATGCCCCGGTGTGTCCACAATCTGGTGATTAAGTAACTGCAATCCACCTCATGTAGAGTCACAAGTAGAGATAATCTAGGGTTGGCACTGACGCACTCACTGTAGTTAATTAAAAAGGAATATAAAGCCCTCGAAGTCTGTTGATACATTGTTTCACTTCTGAAATTACCACACATATGTAACGTGATAAAAAAGGCTAATTTAGCGGCCTGCTGTGATTATAGAACAGAATAGAAAACATGTAATCGTCCACCTTTTGTGTGCAGACAGGTCCATTATAAAAACAACATCAGTTTGGTGTAATCCAAGTCCACGTCCAAGTGCGAGACAGCAAAGAAAAGACGTTATTAACACCTCTGGCGTGTGGTAGAGCTTGTGCACCCACTGCAAATTGAGGTGTCTGCTAATGCTTTTAGCAAAGCAGCTACAGTAAAGATTTCAGCTTAAAAAGTGACCGACGAAACATCACCTAAATTTCCATCATCATGACCAAATTTTCATTTTTTGGTGTATTGTCCTTTTAAATCCTGCCTGCTGCTGTTGCTGGATACACAGTTGATGAGAGAGCAACCAAGCAGTCAGTGAGCTTTATAAGTAAATCTCTTGTTTCCGATCTGCACAGCCGTCCATTTAACTCCTTTCAGACTGATATTTACTGTAAATTTTTTTTGTCCATAAAAAATGCCATTCAGCAGGTGGAAAAGCTCTGAAACTCACCAACTTAACATCAGCCACTGCAGCCCACATACTTAAAGATGACAGCTCAGTGTAATAATATTAGACCCTGCTGAACAAGAGCTAACCTTTCCTTAAAATGTCATGGGGGAACCAATAAAAGGCAGTTAGAGTGACAAGGTGGACACACACCCACATACACACTCAAACAGAAAAGTGTTCACCTTGAGGTCAATAAATACGAGCATTTCCTCTGTCGCTTTGACTCAGACACTTTGATGGGCAGTAAAGCACCGAGACAGAAGAGTTTACAGCTCAGGAGCTTCTGTCTGTTGCTCAGAACTTCACTTTATGGTGATGAAAAAGAACGATTTCTGTTAAAAACCTCTCACGGACGGACTCGGAGCTCACAGAGGACTGATGGAGGAAAGGATCAAAGGCCAAGGAGAGGACACAGAAGTGTCCGAACATCAAACTTGACACCTTAAATCTGATCAAAGAGCTGTTTTAAAGGGAAAGTCCAACTCACACTCTGGTTATGTCTCAAGCAGTGTTGCCAGACTTGAGTGACATTAATTTGTCCAATCGTCTCTTACATCTCTGATGTCAATATAAGTGCATGTTTACAACAATCAGAAATGATTCCATGTATCGTCTGACAACTTACTGATATTAACAGATGTAAGCTTTTACAAGGCTTTTATATCAGAGCCGAGCAATGACCTGAGGGTCAGAGAGGCTGAAATGAAGTTAGAGAAGATGAATTATTTGATATTCCAAAGCTCTAAGGTCACAGAAATCATCCTTCCCATCAAGACCCTGACGGAACATGTACAGCTCCTCCTCCTCTACGTCTTCCTCTTTGTCTTCATCTTCTTCATGTGACTGATGTCTTGCAAACCAAGTGTAAAGAGTCATACCCTAACCCTAACTCAACGTGTAGATGCTGCACAATTTGCAATATGGCTTCTGTGTAATTTTAGCTATATTCCACAACTGTTAACAATGGACAAACCCAACATGCTTTGCTTTCTCTGTCAGCTGGACGCTGAGATGCATGTCAACAGGAGAGCACTGCCTCCACCTAGTGGTGATTGAACTGTATTACATTGTAAAACTAACTGTAGACTTTGCAGTGGAATTACAACTAGTTGCTGGATCAGTTCTGTTCTGACAGCTATGAACTACTAACCATCAACTAACCATTTCATTCAATTTCTAAGCAAAACTATAAAAATTAGATGGTTCCATTAAGTGAATTCAAGTGATTTTTTTTCTATTCATCATTTATGACAGTAAAAAGTCTGAAGAGTTTGGGGATTCGTCTTTTAGTTCGACAACAAAGGAATTTTGAAGGTCATTCTGGAAAACTGTGTCGAGCATTTTTCACATTTTTATTATTATTTATCATTAGTTTTTCAGGTAATGAAAATAAGCACTAGTTACAGTCCTAAAAGTGTCATTAAATAAGAGCTCAGACATTTGAACATAAGATGCGTTTCATTTTGGAATAATGGCATGTTCAGATGAAGTCAAATTCATAGTTATAGCACTCCAACAAGCTGTCTACAGTTGCAAATGCTGCCTTACATGTGAGTGACATTCAGAAGGAAGTAACCTTCAAAGCATTTCTTTGCATTTGTGGACAAAAGGTCCATGAAGGATCAAAAGTGTCCGTGTCCTAACTATAGGCTTCCTTTTCCTCACGTTCAAACTGCTGTTGTTGCTAATGATCACTACTGTTCCAACGAACATGTATTTTCATTATCATTAAATCTATCGATGATCTGTTCTTTTGCTCTTAAAATGCGAAAAGCTAAAGTTACTGTGTATGACTGTTACATGATTGTAGCGTCATTATCTAATTATTCTGATCGCAAGGAAGCACATTTTTGACTTTAATGACAAAAGCTCACGAGTTACCAATGTATGCCAGTTATTCTTGCTGTCAAAAGATCCTACAAGGTTTTACAATGAGGGCGTGTTACACACTAGGGCAGAAAAGGCTGGAGGAGGAAGAGATTCAAATTTCAGAAAGATAAAAATCTGTGTGGTTCAAAGGCCTTTCCTCTTTGTTGATTCTGAAACCGGGGTGCTCTGTTCACTGGAGCAAAGGTCATGACTGGGACCAGATGTTGAACATTCTCAGATCCCCTGTTCTTCCTCATCTCTTACACTCACTTTATCTTAACACAAAAAGTGAGTTTCAGTGTGTTTCTGCACCTCTTGATTTGGAATATGAAGTCTGTCTGAGGTCTTTTGAAAATTACAGTAGCATGTTCAGTGGAGAGATGCAGCTGTTTATCTGGTTTATCTGAAGTGTGTAACAGGGAGCCTCTCCTACCAGCAGTCACTATCTGTACTGTCCAGGGGTACTTGGTCATCAAGACTTGGTAGGATCTCCACAGGCCTGCCATTATTCTGCCTAGGAGGAATACAGAGAAATGACAAAGTCATCAAGAGGGGAAACTGCAAAAACGTGATTTGTCCATTAATCCACCCCACCCATCGGCAGGCAGCGTGACTCAAATCAAGCGACCACCACTTGTCAATTAGTTTAAATAGCCGGAGACTTGAATTTGGTTTAACAGAGACTTTTTCACAGGTCACGTTTTCTGGCTAAATTGACAAGAACTAGCTGAGCATTTAGTTTGGGTGAACAATTTAACATGCTAGCTAAAATCCGCTCCACTGGATGAAGCTGAGTCCAAATATTTCCTTAAGTTCTTTTGGGAATTTGTCGACGCCGAATGAAAGAGTGGCTCCAAACAATAGAGAGACGAGTGTAAACCAGGTTCTGATACCCATGTAGATTAAGAAACAGCGAGGGAAACCTTAAACTGTAAAGTTTTTCAATGCGGTTCGGCGTACGGTTGACGTTCGGCATCATCGTGGCTAAGCTAACGGGCATTAGCTTAAGTTTAAAGTGCAGCGTTACGTTTAAGGTCATTTCCAGCTAACAACTCCAAGTCTCTAACAACTTTTGCATCAAAATAACGTTACTTCCCACGTTATTATCCTGTTTATGTTGACGTTTCTTTACATGTTTAGGAATATTACTGAGACACAACAGCGCCGCTGCATGCTTACAGACATAAATCTAAGTCACAAGCGCCCGCACTGTGTATTAATATTGAATATATTACAGTCACTGTAAGTGAAACGTGTACCTGCATGAGCTCCCGGCTTTACTGAGAGAACTGCTGCTGCTGATGCGTTCACGTCTCTGCATTCGCTCGGAAGTTTGCCTCTGGGCTTCTGAAAAGAGATTCATGTTTCATCCAGGCACATTCACTCCATTGTAAATCATAACCATACTTTCAGATGCGGTTTAAATAAATAAACAACTTATTTTATTTCTAAATCAATCCAAAACTATTACTCAAATTTTACTTCAGAACTTAACTATGTAAATGATTCCCCCCTCAGATTAAATGTGAAGAACAAATTAAAGACGTTCATTTTCAGGTTACTGTTTGGTTTGATGGCGTCAATTGTGTATTTTGATTTGTAAAGGGCAAACAAAAAAAAACCGCAAACAGATTTGATAAGAATTCAGCATTTAATTTTCGTAAAGACTAAAATTACAAGTTGGTATTTATCACTAAAATGCAATTTGTCCCTGAATTCAAATTCTCGTCCCATATTCATTAAGCCCTTTCAGTTAAGCTACATGCATGATGTACACTGTATGCAATCCTTTTATTAATCAAAAGTGACAACTCGCACTTGTCCTGACGTCTTTCCTGACTTGAAAATTACGTTACACAAGTAGAAGTGAGAAGTTCCTACAGCCCCGGAAGGCAGCATTACAACTTGAGTGTCCGTCACTTCCGCTGTAAACAAGAAGTTGTGAAGTCTGGCGCCCCCCGCGGGTAATCCGGATGCAGAACAAAATGACAATGAAAAAAAAAACAACACACACACAGGAGTTATTTTAAGTTACAATGTTTATTCTGTACAAGTGAAGCGGAATTTACATAAACAAAATGGAGGGAAAACAACATACGCTGACTGGCCAATGCAAGAGTAACTACTTACATTGAGTGAAGTACAGATAAATGGTGACAGCAGCTGACTTTGTTTCAAGTTCGTGTTCGTGTTCTGAGATACATATGTGACTTGTGTTGGCTGGACAGCTGGATGACAGTAAAATCAATGCAGTTGTGTGGACATTTGACCAGAGCACAGGTGTAATTGATAACTTCATCTGATGAGCACCTGAAAGGAACACAGCCATTATTTGCACAAATTCTACACATTAAAGTGTGTTTACAGGTCTTGGGGAGTACAACTGCATACATGGAAATAGTAGTATACAGCCTTTTGTGGCTTTTGTTTTGGTTGTGAAAAGAAAGAACGTGTGAACTGAAAAGGAAATCTCTAGCTCTGCTGTATTGAGTCCAACAGTGTTACAGGAGTGCAATGATGAACCAGAGGACAGCTTTTCAAAACCTGCTGCTTACATTACCCACAATTCATCTTCGCCACTCCACAACAACACCCGAGGCAATTTATAAGATTACATGCAGCTTCCTCTGGAGCCACAAAAGGCTTTATACTACTTTTTCCACATATGTAGTAATATACTTTAAAAACACTTGAATATGTATAATTGGTGGAGTTGCCCAATAGTGGTAGTTTAACTGTCCAGTGAATAAGACCTAGGCTGCTGTCGAGTAGTCCTTGACAGAAAAAGTTATGAGGTCAAGAAAAGATATGAAGCAGAATTCATAAGGACTTGTGAAAAGACAGCCAGCTCAAATACACAAGGTATAGTGGGATGGCATTATCATATTTCCTTCTGTAAACAAAAGGTCCAATGTATCCTATTCTTAAGGAGATGAGAAAGAAATATCAAAGCACCTTTCGTTAGCATTTAAAGAGCAAAAAAAGACTATTTAATCACAGCCAGTGTTAAAATGACCTTGTGTTTGACTGCAGTCTGCCGACCTTCAGAGTAAAAACACTAAAACAACAATATGTTCGTTATGCAACTTGGATAAACAGCTTTAATGTAATGCAAAACTGGTATTGTGACGATGTGGAATTGCTGCTCATGATAAAATAAATAAATAACATTAAAAAAGGCAACAAGCAGCAGAGAACGTTACCACGACAAGCAAGCATCGCATTTCAATCAGTTTCTCCATTATATCCCCCAAAAATATATGGTCAAAATATGACCAGTTCAAGCATGTAATGTTTCCAACTATAAGCCTCACAAAGTATATCTGAACATCTGATGCTAGCACAAGTGCTGTAGTTTTGTTTTAAATCAGGACATTTGACCACAACAAGAACACCTGGTGTTGTTTGGCCTCCTGGTTTTTACGATTATCATCAGCGAGTGACAAAGCTCACATGTGGATAGTGCTACTAACAAGTGATTAAAAGCCACACAGAGCGTTACACCAGCAGCTTCTGACAGACAACGCAATACAAAACATTCGCTAGCTGTACATGGACTTAATTACCAGCAAAAGCTAAATGAAATACTGGTCTGTAATGTAGTGATGATGTTCAATAACAAGTTTAAAGAACATGGCTCTTTGTTATTGCTGTTGTAACATACTGGTGTTAAATCAAATTAATGAGATAAAAAAATTACATAAAACAAATATGACCAACAATATCTGACCGTTTCCCTTAATCATCAGTCAGCCCTCTTTTGTTCAAGTATGAATCCTTGTTTTTTCAGTCAAAGTTGCCCGAGTTATAATTATTTTACAGTACAGCAGTACAGATAGCTAGAGCTTCATTAGCAGAGTAAAGCTGTGATATGTGAATAATTCTTTTGGGGGGGGGTACTTGCTAGACAACTCATGTTTTTTATTATTATTACTATGACTTTTATGATGTGACTAGAACCTTATTTGATTCAATTTATCTCACTAATTTCACTTAATGATTCTATTATTACATTTTATTTGTCATGTTTGCATCCTGCTCTGTGCTGCAAAATGATCAAACAAGTAAATAATTGCTCATAAAATAAAATACAAAAATGGGCATAGTGGCACATATCTCATATCAGACTTTTTGTCCCCAAAAGTCAAGTGTTGGTTGGGCTCTACTTTTTTTTTCTTTTAACTGCTAAGGATTAAACCGAGCATAGCTCTAGCCAAATCTTCCCTGCAACTCCCCAATGATTTATTTACAACATCTGGTATATGAAGGCAAAAGGACTTACTGTGCAAAATCCTGTAAGAAACTCAACGATTTCAAGGCTCTCCCAGTAAATTCACAGCACGTGAATATTAACATTTTCAAAGCATCACAGCCTGCCGCAAAATAAACACTTTACTGGCAACATTATTTACATCATAATCAAGCGTTTTGTCTCAAAGCTGGCAGTAAATGCAGCTCAGTCTGTTGAGATTTGCAGTGGCACCGAGTTAAAACAGGCAACACTTGGACCCCTTTAAAAAGTCGCTGGAAACTTGAATGGAGAATGGTCGGAATCCTGCCCGGCACAAATCTATTACTCAGCAACTGCACTGACCCGACAGTGAACTCTGTGTACTCATCTGAACAGGGAATGGTTTATACAGTGTCCCCTCCCTGTCAGGACGATGAGCAGGTGAGAGCAGTGAGGGATGATGGACGCTCTTTTCTCTGTTTCATGGTTTAAGTGCTTCTGTAACAACCCTCCACAACCCTGGTCGATTCTCTCCTCAGTAGTCCATCCCTTCATCACTTTCACACCAGTCTGATGGAGCGTCAGTGCCAAAGTAACGGTCTCCAAAATTACCTTTGGGAAGAAAAAAGCAAAGTAACACAAGGCTATGCATGTCTAAGTAATTAGCAGGTTGCTTCTGGACATCCTCAGTTCAATTCTGAATTTCGATTTTAAGGTAACGATTGAAGTTACAGTTACATTTATTATATCAGATGCTATATGTGTGGCTATATTTTCAACACTAAAGTCAGAGCAGGGTTTTTGTGAGGCTGTCAGAGTATTGACTATGACATCTTCAGATTCTGGTCAGAAGTACAGCAGTAGTTTTCCATCATTCTTTCCTGTCAGATTCAGTGTGGATTTACCATTTGATACCTCCAGCTCACAAATTCTTGTTTATCACCACCTGCCAATAAAGATCTATGATTTTTTTTCTCCTGCAGCTTATATTCAAAGCAGTACTTCAACAATTCTCCCACTTGATAAATCAGGGAAAAACTGACTTCCATGTATCTTGTTCACTACAAATCCCAGTCCTCACCAATGCCTGGTATGATGTGGAACTGGTCGTTGACCTCCTTGTCCACAGCGGTGGTGATGATGCGGACTTTGGGGAAGGCATAGGCCACTGAGTGGACACCCATCTCTGCCATTAGCAGGGACAACAGGAAGATCTTATCTTCAGCTACATCATGGTCCTTCAGAGGAGAATGGGGAGAGAGACAGAGCATGTTCACTAAAGACCTCATGGACTGGTTTCCATCAAGGCTGACTGAAAATATTTACAATTTTACAGCAATACCAGCTTCCCTCCAATTATCTTAATATGGATTAGATAGCTTATTCTATTTTATATCATATTTCTCAATAGCAATGTGAGTTTTTTCAGCAAACCACTGAGGAAACATTGTGACTAATGAAATCAACATTTATAAGCTGATGTTCATCAGTTGGTCAGTATTTTTTGATGACAGCTATAGACTCACTAGCAGGACTCTGACGGCCATGAGAGCAGCAGCTCCGGTGGACACGGTGCTATCCATCAGGATGACATAGTCTTCTGTGATGTCTTTGGGCAGACGAAGGTAGTGGAGCTAAAGGAAAGACATGAGACAGTACATCACATTAGAAATGTGCAGATATTCTTATATTCAGTATCTGTTACCAGCTTTATTTTACAGCTCTACAAAATATTTTGAATCTGATCCGTTATATTGACAATCAAATAAAATGAAAAAAAAAACATCATCCAAAGCTTTAGTGCAACTCTACTGAAATCATTAAATCACTGCAAGAAAAGTCAAAATATGTCAGATACAAATGATTATCATCAATTATTTCAACATAAAGCTGTTGACAAGCTGGTACAATAGTCTATTAATTATCATGCTGGGATTTAAGTGATAGGATAAGGCTCACAGCAGCTGTAGCGATAAATCCCTTTTTTACTTTGTTTTTTACTTTATCTAAATGTAAAATATAATTGAACATCAGGGTGTCTCTTCTAATAACATTTTGAAATTTTTAACATGCTATTTTTGCTTTGTGCCCTAACCCTGACCCACAATCCAAATAAAACATGCCAAAGATCATGAAGACAGAAGACAAACAGAATGCTGAGGTTGTACAAGCAATAACAAAGAAGAAGCAATCAGTAAGAACAGAAAACCCTCCTGACAGAAAATCCAGGATTATACTGTTTTGGATGAGCAACTCCTTTCTGATGAGTTCTGATGTTTAACTGGTGCTGTGAAATTTCATTTCATTTTTGATAAGGCTCTCCAAACAAAATGAAACATGCCAACAACTGCCAACATGTGACTAATCTCCAAATCCAGGACGGAATTGTCAGTGATGTAAGCTTGTGGAACTTTTAAAGCCATTGGCACACTTATTACACTCCTGTTAAAACATATTTATTCCTGATACTTTTGTACATGATGCTGTATTTGTACAGGTTGTAATGTTTCAGACTCACATACCTCTGGTTCCCCTGTGTCGTGGTTGGTCTGGATGAGGATCTTTCCCAGTCTGATGTCTTTGCACACAGCCATCAGAGCCTGCTCCATCGTCTCTCCTGCTCTCAGGATGGAAACACCTGTGATCTGCAGAAAAACACGATACATTCAGGAAATATTTACTGGAATCTTGATGTTAACTGGATCTGAGGGCAATAAAAGGTGATAAAAGTGATGATCCAGGTTAACAGAAGCATAAAAAAAAAGACTTACTCTTTTACCATTCAGTCTTTTCCCTTCATAGACGCCACCTTGAGGTGTCTCAACAGACACCGGCTGAAGAGGAAGAAAAAGACAAAGTGGAAAAATGTTTTGACAACTTGCTGCTTTAACAATTATAGCAGCCAACTGGATGTTTAGAGCAGAACACTAAATCATGGAGAATACATAAAATGCTTGTTATTCTAACAAGATTCAACCTTCAAAAAAGGACGCAGCAGGTCAGTTAGTGATCTCCACTTTAATAACAGAAACACCAGAACTCACCTTGAGAGGCAGGAAGGAGAGGGCGTGTTCTATCAGGAGCCTCATTAATCTCTTGGAGTAGAAGATAAACTCATCCCTGTTCGTCTCCTTGTTCCTACACAAACACACAGAGGTCAGGAGCAGAGAGGAGGGAAAACATTAAGGCTCTGGTAAGAAAACTGTTGGAGCTTGACATACACCAGGGAATAAAAGTCAGAATCCCGCTTTGTTTTTCAGTGTCAAACAACAAGTTATTCTTTGTCAACAAGATGTGCTGGTGAAATGTGTGTCTGAGTGTGCATTCTGACCTGATGATTGTGTGCATGCCGCGGACCTGCGGTGTGCTCTCCATCACACTGAGGGTTTTGGGTAAAGGCTGCCCCTGGTGAGCTGAGGCCAGAGCCGATCTGTGAAAATCAAACGTGTACAAACACACAGAGTGACTCACATGTAGAAGAGATCAAGAATCACTGAGTAACATACTGTAGAAGCAGACTAGGGTTTCTCTCCAACTTGTTTTTGAGTTATAAAAAGATACAAATAATTGTTTCCTAGTAATATGTAAAGTGATGCCATTTTAATCGTTTTAAGTGTATTTTGATGATTATGCTAGTCAACATAATTGCAATTCAAAATTATATCATGATACTCGTGACTCAAAATGTTCATATTGTCCCTTTTTTGGTCACCTGAACTGTTAGGAATCAGGTCAGCTATGACAAGTAAATAGATTCTACTGTGAAAAATGATCAGATAAAATTGCAGACCGAGAAAGAAGGCAGCTCGTCTCCCAAAAATCCACCTGGTTAATTTTCCAAATCAATTGCAAATGTTCAAATTATTAGTACCCACTACATACAGTATGTTGCTTCCAGCACACATGCTAGCTACTTGTGATATGAGGCAGATGTTTACAACATGCTGTTTGACTGAACAGGGGCTGGTTTCAGACTCTTGACCATCTTAAATCAGAACTAACTGCTGTGATTTAAAAGCAAAATGAATAAAAAAGAAAATGGGATTGTTTTCAGATAAGAAAAACGTCCAAAACAGGCAATCCATGGTGAGTTCTGTGTTGTTCTCGACACAAAGACTGACACAGTGTGTGCCATCACCTGAAGCCAACAAGATGCAAAACAAGAAATGAAGTCCTGAAAATTAGCACATGTTGCAGCAAACACACTTTCAAACACATGCTTACATTGTTAGAGAGCAAAGAAATGATGTGTTTGCTGCATGCCCGGCTCTAAAGGAACTAAAGCATGCTTTGGCTGCAAATGAGTTTAATGCTTTTATTGCCAAAACAACTTCAGTGTTTCATCATCAGATGTTGATCATCATAGACAACAATCAAGCATGTTGGCTGTAGTCATTCACTTAAATATACACAGCCTGTTTGAACAATAATAAAGAAAAATTACAAAACTGCTTTTTAAAGTACGACACTAAAAGAGGATGCACGAGGGGAGCCTCACATATCCCAGCGGAGCTTCCTCTGAAGAAGTGGACAGATATTCATTTGTTGAGATTAAGTGATAAAAAAGTGAGAAGAAAGAGAAAGAGGAAAAGAGAAGAAAGAAGAGTATTAGAGCAGTGAAACGGCTCCACTACATCACTGCTGTGCAACACTGAACATACATTTCAAGTTCAGGGCCGCAGTGAAGCTAGATCAATTCAATTTGTCTTGAAGTGTGTTTGTTTTAGGGTGACTCATAGGTCTTTCCTGCACAGGTAGGTACACTACAGGAGGCTTAATAACAGGTGAGTGCAGTCGCATTCAACCATATTTAACAAACTGACAAGAGCATCAACCTTTATGTAAACTTAAATTTAAACCCTAACTGTTTATGCGTCTGCTGGCCTGTTTCCTGTGGGCTGCAGAGGGATAATTTTCTGTCTGTTTGTTGGTTGGTTTGTCAGCAGTGTTGCACAAAAACTACCAAATAGACCCCATTAAGGTTGGGCACAGAGCTATTTAAAGGGACAAATACAAAGACAAATATTCATTTTGTCTTTGTTTTGAAATGAGGTCTGGTTGACAACAAGAGGGGAATAAAAAAAAAGGTGGAGGGCAAAGACGTAGTAAGCTAATAAAAAAAAAGCAACAATCATACCTCACAGTGATCTCACGCTGGAATGGTTACACAGCATTCAGCCAGGCAAGGGGAGGGGGGGTCGTGCACGCACAAGGAGACACACACACACGCGCGCATGTGGGTTTGTGTGTGAACAGTGAAACACATGAGGAAAGGGGAAAAAAAAAAAAAAAACATGAGATAAGCCAACATCAAACCTCTGAAACAAGCCAAACATTTAAAGTTTAATAAATGTTTGTTAAAATGTAGTATCAATGACATCACAACATTGTAATATGAATGTAGGCTCAAACAATGTTGACATATAGATTTGATGGTATCGACGGTACTTTAAGTTAAATGTTAACATCAGCATGATCACATTTATAACATTAGTATACTTGTGTTTCATGGCTATAAGGTTTACAATGTTCTTAGGCTACAACTACTGATTAATTTCAGTACTGATAAATCTGCCATTTTTTTCCTTTAATTGATTAATAGCTTGTGAAATGTCCAAAGTATAAAAAGACTTCAAGTGCACAAAATGGTATCGTAAAAATAGCTTTCTTTGTCCAAACAACTGTCCAAAAAACCCCAAAGATTCTTCATTTTCTGCCATAAATGACAATGAAAA
Organism: Acanthopagrus latus; assembly: GCF_904848185.1. Taxonomy (NCBI): domain Eukaryota; kingdom Metazoa; phylum Chordata; class Actinopteri; order Spariformes; family Sparidae; genus Acanthopagrus; species Acanthopagrus latus. The sequence goes on along the minus strand of NC_051060.1, from coordinate 6,997,099 downwards.
GTAACAAACCCTCACATTTTGGCAGCTGGAACCAGCAAACGTTTGGCATGTTTGCTCAAGAAAGTTTCTTGAATCAACTGTTTAACTGTAGAGATGAAAAAAATTACATAAGAAAATCAACTGCTAACTTTTTTAAATTATCATCTCAGTTTTCTGTTTATGGCCGTTTTGCTGGAATTTGGTTAAGTACTGAAATGAACAAAACATTTGACCTGATGATGGCGCTAGATGAAGTTAAGGAGTCATCAGGGTAACAACAGTTCATCCTGAAGGTAACACGAATGTTTGTATGAAATTTAATGTGAATCCAACAGGGAAATGCTGGCATGCTTCACTAGATTAGCGGACACTTTGACCCATTGGTGATGCTGAGGTAGGAGTCAGGAGATCACTGCTTCAACGGTGCAAAAATTGGACTATATTATGCTAACCATGCCCCATAGTGCAGGTGTAGAGAATGGGAAAGATATTCTGTGAGCTCTACTTGAAGACATGCATGAATACGTTGGAGGCATGTCATAGATCATAGTTTGGTGCAGGTCATTAAGTGGCTGAGGGTACAGTGAGGTGAGGAGAGATGGAGGACACCTGTCCTGACTTTAAGTGGTCATTAACAGCTAAACCTCTGTCTCCTGTTTGGAAGACTATAAAGGGGAAATGAGTGGGATACAGAGAACAGGAATATCTCCTGAATTATGAGTCTACTGTAACACAAAACTAAACAGGTTTCATCCTGTTTTTCACCTGCAGAAAAACAGCAAGAGAGGCTGAGCATCATTTAGCTGTTCAACCAGCAGAGGGAGGAAGAGGCAACATATGGTTTAAAGTGTACCATGGTCACCTTACCCAAGAGCCCATTCATCTCAGGCATTACTAATTCTATCATTTCCAAAGTAATTTCATTAGCCAGAGTTTTAAATAACGCTTACAGAGGTGGGTGATGGCAACATATGTTTTTTTTAATGGAATTTCTGAGGAGGGCTGAAAAAAAAATCAAATGAGATCAAATCCTCCCTTTCTAATTGACCACATTCTTGGAACCTAAACCAGAGATGTGTATGAAAACACAACCCCCTCAAGAGATGAAAGTTGTTTGACACATGTCCCTTTCCCCGATAGCCAATTATATGACAGCTAAATCGGGAAAAATATGAATATATATGAATAATTTATATAACTGCGCACAGTTTCAACCAAGTTAGTGAGGCTGCAGGCGGACTTCTTATAAGCATGGAAGATTACTAAACAGTGATCGCCACTTTTTTGCTTTAAGTTTGGCCAAAAATTCAATTTCAGATTTTAGAAAGCACATTTTTCTGTCGATGGAACGCTGATCATTTAAATCCAAAGAGGCAAGTTAGGATGAAAACAGCTAATTTAAAAACAGTCAAATGTGTTGCAAAAGTTATTATTTTGCTTGTTTTTTAGCCCACTATCATGGAGGTTATGGTTGTTTAAAATAATATTCCAACAGCAGCAACAGCAGATTAAAGAAAATAAATAGTGTCATACTTATCAGTACAACATGCAGTTGAGGTAGCACTTTTATTTTATTTTTTATTTTTTGCAAGAAAGCCCTTACAGAGTGGCCAAAGATTTACAATCAATAAGGAATAAGATAAACAAATGTACAGCTTAGTCAGTAAAATTCTGTTCACCGTCCCACTCTCAGTAACAGAAACAGACTGAGGAGTCCTTACCTTCTCCAGCTGGCTATGAACATGCTGAACAATCAAATCAAGGGCGACAAAGTTTTCTCCACCTGAAAATAAAATGATTTTAAAAACACAAAAGGACAAGTTAGCAATACTGTTCAAATTGAACCTGCCCCACCCAAACAGCACACCATTTATCAAAGCCAGACACTGTAGAAACAGAAATGATAATTAGATTTTCACACTTTAAAAAAGCATCATTTTTTCATTCTTACATTTTTCCACTGGTCGCCTTGGCCTGAAGAGCAGCACTTAAGATGAGCTGCTATTGATGACTGCAAAGAAGCTTCAACAAAGGCACACTGGTGTATATACTTTGGACCAGTAGGAGCCCAGTAGCACCAGTATCAAGTAATACGTAAAGTGTACACATGCTAAAAAGTAGTATTGGTATATATTTCTACACAGTAATCTATATGTCCACTGACCTCTAGGCACCACGATGTCAGCTGCCTGCACCGTAGGCTCGATGTACTGCTCGAACGCCGGCTTTACGAACTTATTGTACTGTTTGATGATGCCACTGATGTCTCGTCCACGCTGTGAAATGTCCCTCTTCAGCCTCCGTATCAAGCGGATGTCAGAATCTGTGTCCACAAACACTTTCATGTCTAGAAGCTGGCAGAAGGAAATGAAAGGAAAGAAGTCAGTCTAGTGTAGGAATAAAAATAAATACCAGTTTAAACGTTGTAGTGCACACTTTTTTCTGACATGTTGATTGAAGCATGTTTTACTGATTACTTTAGACTAGGGATCAGGGTCTGAGTAACTTGATGTGAATCATAAAGAAGCAGAAAACATTCGGTTTGGAGAAGCTCCACTGGAGAATGTGTTAGATTGTGATAATTGTTGGCAACCAATTTTCTATTAATTGACTGTTCCGGCTCTGAGCTTATTTAATATGTGGTGTGCAGAAACAGCATAATTTTACTTATATTAAGGAGAGAGGAACAAATAGCAGACAGAATCAAAGAAAAACCGAAGGATCATCTCTTTCAGCCAAAGACAATGTTGCTTTGCTGCAAACTGAAAGTCAGTAAAAAAAGCACTTTCCTTCTGCTTTTATGATTTGACATTTTTATAGCTTATATGTGGCATTGGGGTCAGGACACGTTAAACAGTCAAACATATAAACTGAGAAGACATCAGTTATTCCTGTCACTTTAAAAAGGGATAGTCAGCCGTTGATCTGTCCAGTAAGCTCCATTAAACTGAACCTCAACTCAGCAAAACCAAGAAAATCAATGAGCTGCTATCACAACAGAGGTGGAACAACAAAGAGGCAACAGCCTCGCTCACCAACACAACTATTGATGACTATTGAAATAAAAAAGAAGTTTGTGAGTGATTTAGATGAGGAGGGGTTCAGGTTCAGGTATAACTCAGTTGCACAACAAGCTGTCCAGTTGTGACTGCTGTAAATCTGACGAGCTGACCAACTGAAGGACAGCATGTTGCTTGATAAGAACTGCTGTCAGGCTATAGCACGAGGTGAGTGAGAAATAGATTGTTCAGAAACGTTAAAAGAGCAAGGCTGAGGTAACAGATACATTTTCTAAACCACGCCAACAGGAAAACACCTGGGTGTCACTAGAATAGTGAAACATGAAACCGAAAACGTACCCAGTAGTTAAGCTTTTTTTAACAACCCATTATCATCATCTGTCATCAGGTGAATCTGAAGTAATCTACTGGCAACAGAGAAACAGAACACAGTATTTATTTTAACAAAATATCAGGAGGTGTCTGCTAAATGACCTTTAAGGATTCCGAGACTATGGAGAAACCACAAAATGTCTTTTGGTTTTATGGTGACACTTTATTTTAATGTTAATTTATTGGGAAGATCCATAGAGAAAAAAAGATTTGGTGCCAATTATAAGGAAAATGAAGTTAGATGTACCCACAATGTTAAGTTTGTCAACAGACAAATGAGCAATGCAGCAAATTAATCTTAACTTGGTTTTAAAATGGACTCTTTTAAAAGAAGGAGATTCCATTTTAGTTTGGCATCGAACAAAGTTTCTTTACAGAAAACTATTATTGAGAAATTACAGACCAGCCCCCATAAATAAATACATCATGATGATACGCTGACTTGGATTCCGATAGATGGCAGATGAAGAAAAAACTGAATCTCAGGATGCTATACTGAACTCTAGTAATGCATGTAGCTACAAAATGCAGCTTTCCCCTAATATTCCACCTCAATTGCAAAATCAATCTTGGATTCACTTAAACATGTAAATTCACTTCAAATCATGTTAATCATTTATTACCAACATGGACAGTGAGAGAAGAAATTAAAAAACAAATTTACTAATTTCTCATTGTCCAGATCCCTCATATTTTCTCCTTGTGTGAGGAAGATGTAAAATCAGTCACAGACGGTGGCAAAAAGTTTAAACATTTTAACTTTGGATGGAATACCATCTGCTCTTCTCTGCCGGAATCACCTTATTTTACAATCCAGCTCTCATCCACTAAAATTATGTTCAGTTTGCCATCTAGCATCTCTATGAAGTCGTGTATTGTATGATAAAATGCAAAATATTGTGCCTACCTAAAAATATATACAAATCTGTGTACATGTCTTGGTGGTATGCTATTAAACTAAACAAGTAAATACCAAGCCAATGTCACTTATGTATGCGTCATAGACAGACCAGATGCCCTCTTTTTGGCAATTCCAGTGAATTAAAGTGGAATTCTGCAGACTTCAAAAATATAGGTCAGTTAACCAGTCACATGGAGTTATACAGCCTGCGAAAACAGTTGCACAATGTCGTCTGTGGCTCTAGAGTGAGCTCTCCAAAGTTTGAGATAACAACCTTGAGGTCATCAGGGTTCATATCGACTTGGAGATAGATTTGTGTGTTGTGTGTGTGTGTTGTCTGCTCAAAGGAAATGTAGGATCTAGTGGAGCTTGACAAATATGAGGGTCTAAAAGTCAGGATCTCTCTGCATCTGCTGCTTTGAGTTTATGTCTTGAGAGTGTCCCACAGGAGTGGAGTTGCAATACTAAACCCTGGAGTCAGACTTTAAATGCTGAAATAAATCAAGCTGAAATCCAGTAAATCCAATTATTCCATGATGAAGTACTACTTACATGCCACTTTGATATTACCCATGTTAATAAAATAAGTAAAGGATGAACACTATCCAATCTTATATAATTTCTTCCACAGTATATACACCGTCATATCACCCAATCCTAGCATAAAGTTTGTCTTTATTACATTCTCAAACCTGACCTCTCCATTAGCATATCAGATTTGAAGCGATAATTGACTTCAATTACAAGAATGGACACAGAACACAATTAATCACTGTGGACAAAGCCTGTTATTAAGAGAATCAGAGGGTAATCAACTACACAGCCAAGTCCCTGGGGAGGCTGTGTGCCTTATCGCCACGGTCCAGCTCTCTCTCTCGCTCTCACTCTCTCACACACACACTCACACACACACTAAAAGGACAGAGAGTCACGGCAGCTGTAGGACCACTCTGCTATAAAGGACGCCCTTTTAATTCATATGGATTTCCTCAGTGTGCGGGATCACATTTCTCCCCATGAAATAGGTCATTTATACACAAGCACACAAAGATCCTTTTTTCAATATCTTATTTATTTATGCATACATTTTTTTTCAAATCTTTTTTTATGTACAGAAAATGTAAAAATATAGGTGCTTCTTTAGAACTGTTTTGACTGCTGACAGTACTTCCTATAATATGTAGTTACTTATCTAATACTAAGGGGAGCTCCTAGTAATAGATGGGAAATTTGTTTTAATAAAAATAAAATAAATAATTGTTCAATTAAAAAAGAAATACGGATAAAGATGATCAAAACATTGGTCGTCATCATGATCCATGAGGAAAACTCACTGACTGACATTTATAAAAGGCATTAATCAGCACCAGTTCCTTCTGTCCCCCATGTGAAACAATTCATCACACAGATAAATTAGCAGTTAGCAGATTTAATATCCCTGCTCAGAATCAGGGAATTTAGTTCATTATCAATCAGTCTGTTGGTTGTCTCTGGGCTGACTGGGCTATTAATCAGGTCTGGCTCAGAAAAGAGAGCATTATGAAAACTTTGCTGATGCAATAAATGTCTGAAGTTATTTAAAGAAATGTAAACCAGTTGCCAATCAGAGCTGCATTCACTGTCTTCATTCCTGTATGAAGTTATTCATTACGCACTTGATGTGTGAAACTGTTCAGGCATGTATGGGTTAAAAAAAACAACAAAACAATGTGAAAGGTCAAACAAAATAGTGAAAACTTAGTAGAGTGGAGAAATAGAGTTTTCTTACCTTCAGCAGTTCCTTGTTGGCGAACGCCAAGATGCCCTCAAAGATGACAACATTGGCCCCGTACACCGTTTTCTGTTGAGATGAACAAATTATGGAGGACAGATTTAATATTTTTAAGTCTAGCTTAATGCTCACAGGCCCATAGATATGTGTTGAAGGTGTTTACAGATGCCAATTTCCACATGTTCACACTGGCCATGAGGAGGTTTCCTCCATGTCACAGTTATCAGTTCAAAGATGGTTGAATACAGCCCTAGTTCCAATTGAAAGTGCGTCCTCAAGTTAAACCAAAGCTAATGAGACTTCTGATGTCTCATATGTTGACATATGAAAAGTCTTCCAAAGTTGCAGACAAAGTGAGTCATAAGATGTTATAAAGCTATCCTGGAAAATCAGACGAATCTCTGAGCTCAGGTTTTATTTGTTCTGGCAGAAATGTCAGGTATGTCTCCCGTTCAGACAGATTTCCACGTCAGGCCAATTATGTCTAATATGTGACTGGTCTTACAAGAAACAACCAAGATGACATCAGAGAGACCACAGAGAAATATGCCGTGGGTAGGCCAGAATTTTTACACATCTGACTCTGTAATTAAAGGGTTTATTTCAACCAAACCTGAGTTGGTGATTGTTGGAACATTGAGAAGACAAACCATGACTGGAGCCCAACCAATATATTAATATGTTGATTGATATTATTGGCAGAATTTAGCCTATTACAGATATATCTGTATCTGCCTAATCGTTGCACAATAAGTGCCACTACATATAGAGGGTTATACGTTATAATACAGAATATAATACATGGGTTAGTTTAAACTTTTATGGGGATTTAATTAATTATAGACTTCCAGTGCATCCATCTTAATATCAATGTCAGACCCAAAAATCAAGTATTGCTAAAGGCCCCAGCCAAGATGGTTTAGTTGAGAGTTATCACATTTCTGTTGAGGAGTTTGTTTTATGATGATCTTCAAGGTAAAATTAGCATTTTTGTTAATGGAGTCTAGCGGCTTTGAAAAGAGCAACATAGCTGCTGTTTCTGGTTAAACAAAACGTTTTTTCTATGTTATACTTCTAGCAAAAAGATCTGTCTCTGTAGGGATCATTTTCATAATCCTGTCAGACACTCAAAGTAACAATCTCAGTGGGTCAGTGGCAAACACAAAAGCTTTTCGTGGACTTATGATAGTCGGAGGTTGTTACATTGCAGCCTGTTTTCATACATGCCGATTGAGGCAATCAGCTGAACTAATTCTGAAACTTCTTACATTTAGATGTATGCATTTATTCACATATTATAGATGATTAAATGATTAATGAAAAATGGCAGAATAATTGTTAGTTGCAGCACTATTGATCAGTTGAACATGACTGCAGGATTTCATAGCCCCACAAACACAACCTCAGCACACAACCATGTTCTTCACTGTTATCTGATGAACCTCATTGTGAACCTGCTTTACTACCGTGGAGAGAAAGCGTGTCTGAGAGATTAGAGATTAATCACCATCTCAATCAAAGAGAAAATGGTGCCAAGTAAGTCACAATCCTATTACCTTCCTCTGGCCAGCTTCATGCTAAGGTCAATGGACTGGACACTTGAGTATTGATTGGAGAAAGAGAGAGAACCAGCTGATATACACAAAGCGAGGGGGACAGAGATTGTCCATGCGAGGCTGTGTGTGAAAAGCAGAAAGTGAAGTCTAAAGAAATGGATGAGTGTTTATCGATTTGTTCATTTCCCTGGTATTTGCTGGGAGATGATTTAGTGGCTCTTTAACATGTTTAAGAGAGAAAGACAGAGAGAACGTGACTGTTTTACCAGAGAAGAAGAAGCAACTCTTTTCATCCAGCGAGTACACAGTATATCCAGTCTGAAGCTAGTTGGCCCTTTTCAGTGCTAAACTCCCCTGGGGGCCTGGGGCTTAATTACACTCACCCCAGTACAAAAGGCCCATAAAATGATTTCAGAGTCGTGATAGGCGATTTCCCGTGTGGTGTTGTGCCTTTCAGCCATGAAATTACATTGCAAGGAAATAGAGAGGGGTTGTCAGAGTGCTACACAGCTAGATTGATTCTTCACAATGCTTCTGGGAGCAAATTTGTGCTCTTTGCTTGGGTTAATGTCTTGTACATTAAATCCTTAATAATTAGCAAATTAGCAAGCATCTCAGTTGGCACCAGCCCAGACAACTAATACATCCCTGGAGAGAGTTCAGGGATTTGTCACCACAATGGTAATTTTGTCCTCTAAATTACGAGAAATGAAAGAGAATACAGTTGACTGCTTTTATTTTGGTGAAACGGATTATCTTCTAAAATTTAAGTGAAGTAGTCGATCCCATTGAAGCTTAGGTCCTAATTCTTTAACTACGAAGACAGCTTTAGAGATATTTAAGCCACGCAGATCTGATTATCAATTCTGCTCCAACCAATGATGATTCTTGTCATGCATGTCCAGGTAAGTTTTTTCCCCAGAGTCGATTAAGTTAGTGAGAATGTCTTACCCATTCTTTGCGCCTGCTGTGAGATGTAAAGTCGTAAACTGGGACTTTGATGCTTTTTCCTTTCTTCAGCTTCCTCAGGACGTTGACCAGCAGCTCAAAGTCAAAGGCATCAGGGTGGTCAAAGTTATACTCATTCTTAGCTGCAAGCTCCTGCTCCTCTTTACTCAACACCTAACACACAAACACAGCACAGACGAAAAACAAGATATCAATCTTTTCATTCAGTCTATGTCCTTTGAATCATATGTCAACTGTAATTATTATAATTATTATAATTTAAAAGTTCCCATGGAGGGAACAGTCATCAGCTGGAATTTGGATAAAAGACAATGCTGATGTTTTAATACTGAAACTGGTGTGAAATCGTGAGAAGGTTATGCTTGATGTAGCAAGAGACATTTCATACAGGAATTGTTGAAAGAGAGAGAAAGAAAGAAAAACATCTTAAGTTCCTCATCTGTTAAATTAAATATAAAGCATTAGAGGTCAGTTTTCTATCTCCACTTATTTTACTCATTAGTGTTCAATTGACTACAGGAATACAACAACTAGGTCTCAATCTATAGAGACATGCAGACCTAATGGGCTCAATTCTGTGAGTAAAGCAAACTGAATACACAATCGACCTCTCAGAGGAGAGAATGGAATAAATGGTATGAGCTATTGTCCTCAATCGGTTATCAATAAGCAGCTTTTACTTATTGTGCTGAAATCAGCAATAATGACAAACAAGCATGGAAGGAGCAGCTGTTTGATTTGACATCAGCTTAATATTCAATTTACACTGACTGGGTGTTGTCAATCAAAAGCTAATTAATCATTATGGACCACTGAGTTTAAAATGCTGAGCAAGTAATCTGAACTATGATTGGACTGATTAAACTAATTAGTTTTTACATCTATGCACTGCTAAATGGCATCAATCAAATTATTTACATTTTAAATGACAGTTTATAGAGTGATGTTAACCGGATTGCGTACCTTGTAGAAAGAGTCCATGGAGAGCAGAACCACCCAGGGAACGTCCAGTGCTTCAATGATCTTATTGGCAACTGTGGTTTTACCAGAGGCACTTCCTCCACACAGACCTCCAGGAAGGAAACAGACAGAAACACCAAACTGTTACTGATAAAGAAAAATCGGAAAACATCAAGAAACCAAGCCACATATTTGTCAGACTGAAACAGCAATGACAGATCATGAGAATGATAATAATTACCATCAATTTCCTATGTATCTGGCTGACCTATAGAGCAGTGATTCAAAACATTTTTGAAGCAAAAAAAAAAACAAAACAAACTTCTTCTGCCATATGTGATAGTTACCTGATTCAATTGCAAAAATAAAGTTAGGGTTAGAGTCAATGTATACATCTTTGATTGTATATTTATATTCATCAATATGTAATTCCTGCTGATTTGACGGGGTTGTTTCATTTCAAAAATCAAAAGATGTTGTGTTGATGTGAGTGATTGTGTTAATCAAACACCAGATTGTATTGATAAATCCATCATTTTTCTAAGAATTATATTCGATTTAAAGAATAGTCATACTCTTGAAAAGATTATGGGCAGAATTAAGCATTTTTCAAAAATCTGAGACTTTGTACAAACTCTTAAATTGAAAATATTTGTGATTTGTACTGTGCCAGTCAGCACTTTTTATCTGAAAATCTTTAGTCAACTATGATGGGCATCTGTTTCTAAACTAAGGGGTTAGCTGATTAATTGAGATTAATCAAAGCTGAAAAATAACCGTTGCCTGCAGTCCTATTTATATAGTGTTTATAACAGTGTTTTGCCACCTGTTATCATGCACATCTCTTAAACTTTTGAACCCTTTTCCATTTCAAATACATAGTCTCAAGGTCAATATTACCTTGTCGACATAATTTCAGTCTTCCTTTTAATGTCAGGGAAATTAGTCATTCGGAACATCTGTAGCGTTGACTTAATAGCAAGTGTCATGTTTAGAATAAAATGGCAGTGTGAAAATCTGCTTTGTTGGTGTTTGGTTGTCACCATGTTTTGTGCTGTAAGCAGATGTAAGAAACGGCGGTCTGTAGTTGACCTCCTGGGTTAAAGACCACAACAGTAATCCTTCAGGACAGCAATGCTGGGTAATGGGGCAGAACAACATACTGGCCGACTGGAGAGAAGGTGGAAAAAACAGGATGCTTTTGCTGTGAACGTTTGTGTGTTTGTTGTGCGCACAGTAACAGAAATAGCTTACGGAGCTACTTCAGTGGTATAAACAACTCTGAGTGAAGTGTTGGAGGGGATTTCTTTACTCAGATGAGAACCATCAAGGTCAAAAGTGCTGATTGAGGAAAAAACACTGCAGTGCTGCTCATTTCTCTGTATGATTACAGCTCCAGAGGGGTTGTAGAAATACTGGCTCTGACTTACAATTGATGTATTAAAAAGAATTAAAATGCTATTTACTGTGTTCATATGGATTTAGCATAGGTGACACATTTTTAGTGAAGCCTGGCAACTGAAGCGGCTTGTTAAAGCAGATAAAACTGCCTTTTCTATTAGCAATAAAACCAGACTGAGGAGGTAGAAAACAACCTCTGCTATCTGTGACGCTTCACATCCTGTCCTTACGTCCCCTCTTCATCCCTACTCTTTTTGCTCATCTGTCCATCCATCTTTTTTTCCATCCCCATCTCCCCTTAAGCTTTTCTCTCTCTCAGTTTCTCTATCTATCGCTGACTGTTAATACGTTTTGGTTTATCCTCTCCAGCCATGATGTTCTGTCCAGTTCCCTGCAGTTACACAGTCTGGTCCTTTTTAACCGGAGCCACATCAACCACAGCACAGCAGAGTGTGAAATTGTAACCAGTCACTGCGGCTCATTGACAATAATAGATTGCCTACTAAAGATAATGTCCACCTCTCCCTGCATGTATTCCCAGCCATGCCAATCTGATGTGTTTGAAACCATGTAATATCAGCTCAGTGGAATTCAAACACACACACCACACATACACTTACAGATGTGTACACACAAACACACAGTCTCTCCGTCATGATTCATTTTACTGCTGCACTGTCTGGGGCAGATATTTTACTTTGCTGATCAGCAAGATACTGGCCCGAGCATCATGAACACTTAAGACTGCTGACGTATGCACAACTGTTACCCAAACTGACAGTGTTTTTATATTTGTGATTTGTACTGTGCCAGACAGCACTTTTTATCTGAAAATCTTTAGTGAACTATGATGGGCATCTGTTTCTAAACTAAGGGGTTAGCTGATTAATTGAGATTAATCAAAGCTGAAAAATAACCATTGCTTGCAGTCCTATTTATATAGTGTTTATAACAGTGTTTATAACTGTCTGGGGCAGATATTTTACTTTGCTGTTCAGCAAGATAGTGGCCCGAGCATCATGAACACTTAAGACTGCTGACGTATGCACAACTGTTACCCAAACTGACAGTGTTTTTTGACATATATAACAAATATATATAATACATACAAATATATATGACAAATAGGCCCCCCCCCCCGGCTGACGATAACGAGCATCCGTCTGTCCGTCCGTCCCTGCAATACAATCATGCATTTCATTCTAACGTAAAATCATTTATCCAACTGTTCTATTAGATTTTGTATTATTTGTGCACTTGTGTCTCCAAACATGATGCAACCTAATGGTTTGTTACACAAAACTGTATGGAGAGGCACTGCTAGAAACTGTTTGCAAAATGTCAGGCACAAAGGTGGACAACATGACAGCTCCCCAAAAGTTATGGCCAGTACAAATGATTGACATTATGATTGACAGCTAGGCCTTGCTCACAATTAAGTGGATGGGTTTACCAGCAGGACCTTGACCTCATGGCATCACTGCCTGATCACTCCTGCGCAGCGACTTTCTCCATCACCATCGGCTCAAATGGCAATGCTCGTATTTGGAATATTTTGGCCTAATTTTTGTTCAGTGGGAGGTAGGTGAAGACGCATCATCCATATTTATGATGTGTGTCAAGTAGACATACAGTACAGAAGAACAACAGAAGAGACTGCTTTTTTAAATTTCTTACCAATGACAAATGCCTCTTTGAAAGTGGTCCCAGTGACATTGTACCAGGGAGGTCTGCCGGCGGTGTAGATGGTCCGTTTGTTTGTCCTCAGCAGCGGAGGCTCTGTCTTCGACTGGCTTGTGGTCCGTTTTTGTGGTGATAAAGATGGGGTCAAAGGGCATCGAGGGACATGTTCTGAGAGGCTATCCAAGGAGTCATCCCCACTCCCACTGGCGTTAAAGACAAGAGGACAACCAATGCAAAGATCAGAGAGCAGCACATTGACTATGTTCCACAGGTTCAGCTAACAAGTTTTCTTTTTACTGTTAGAAATAATCATAAAATACATAATTACAAGTGAATGGTATTTGGCTAAATAACAGGAGTAACATGAGTCTTCACAGCTAAATGGATCTGATTTGGCTCTGATATAGTGACTAGTTGCATGCTTGATAACTACTTTAATTTGTGCTGGTTGCCATCAGAGATGCCCTGTTAGCTCATAGTCGGCCCCATGCTGCTGCTCCAATTCAGGCATTTAATTCGGTAGCATCTGCAGTTTCCACAAAACTAATTTTAAGACCGGTTTCACAGTCAAAAGGCTACTTTTGATTGTAAGACCTGCAAAACGACCACAATTGATCCGCTTTCCTTTTTGGCTTTTGTGGACCTGCATATACTCTGCTGTCCTGTAGAGAGATGAGAGGGAGTTTGTGTACTCTTGTATCTCACTCTAAGCTTTTCTCTCCACAGTGAGGTCTCTGCTGTCGGTGTGGTCGAGGGGGAGGAAGGGTGAACTTTCCAACACTCTCCAGGAAATCACATCGCTGCCCTGGAGCAAAGCAAGAGGTGGGGCCAGTATTCACATGAGTAAGGCTGTCATCACTTGGCAGGGACATTTTTTGACTACAATCAAACTATCGTACTTTCATAAAACACTGTCTGAATAAAAAATAGTAATCTAAAGGTGCTTTGTTTATCCAAAAATATGAATATCTTGTATTTACAAATTATAAGGTCTGCTAGTAATCCTTCACTTAATTTAGCCTGTTAAGCTCTGCTCTTTGAATAGGCAGTTTTCCCCACACAAGTACTTTTGGACAACTTTATATAAACAAAGTTAGTATAAATAGAGAAATAAAGAACTACAATAAGTTTTTGCCACTGTTACTGTCAGGCAGGGGTATTTATTTGAGGTCACAAAATGACGTTTTCCCCCAAAGGCCTGGATATTTATTCAGAAAAACAAGTGTTTAGTGTCCATTTTTAGTGATGTTGTTATCTAATTAAAACTTAATCTAAACTTGGACCAAAGCTAACAGGGACAGCGCAAAGTCATTTGTAGGCTTATTTTTGCATTAAGAATTTCAGGCAAGAAAAGTAAAGAAATATTTCAGTATGTTCAAACTACTATAGATCAATGACAGAAGCATTTACAGAGCTTCTGAAAACAAAAATCATTTTGGCCAGACTGTGATAGTCATTTAAGAATAGTTTTACATACTTTTCAAGGTATAACAACTGGTGAGATAAGATCTTTTATGGACAATTTTAAGTACTTCCTTAGCCCTTTCAGTTACTAGTTTTGTAGTGTCTAGCTGTGGGTGTGACTGTGCTGCTGTAGTAACTCAGTTGGCAGTTCAGAGAGGCCAGTATTTATACAGTCTGTAATTGGATCCCAGTCCTCCTGCTTAATTGTCAAAATATATCCTTCAACAACACACTATATTCTATCAAATTGGCTTCTCTGTGTAAGTGGCCATACAGAAGTGCAAAGTAAATGTAAATATATGCTTGTCTACTGCAGACCTGTTCTTGAGGTAATGATAGGATGAGGCTTCTGCGGTCTTAACACAAATGATATCTCTAATGATTAACAGACCCTGTAATAGTAAAATGCTGACTGTAAACCTGTTATTGTAAAAAGTATCTTGAAAAGACAGTGGAGAATGCCTCTGGTAACTTTGTCACGAGTAATCATAATTGGGCAAGCCAAATTAGCTGAAGATCAAGCATTAACAGTCATTTTTAGCCAGTCAAGCACATATTTACCTGACCCATTTGAAATGGGTTCGTGCATGACATAATACAACAGAGCTCAAATAACCACCTGGGTTCCACTTAGTTTGCCCCCATTTCAGAATAATCCTTAAGGGAGATGTCTGACCGTAATAGTCACACACCTACCCCTAACAAAGCTAACAGGACAGGTGTTCAAACACAACAAGGTCCGCATGGCGGCCAGGCAGACACCTGACCCCCCCAGCACATCATCAGCGTTACGTGTTATCAATGAGCGAGTGTTAGCCACGAAGTAGCATTAGCTTGCGTTAAGAAGACAAGACCAAGAGTACACTCCAGTTTCTATCGAAACCATTTACATGTTTCACTTGTTCTTACCTGCCCATACATTCACACAAAGCAGAATAAAGGGAAGTTTCGTCTATGGTTAGTGGTTGATATGCCGAATTTATCAGGCCAGGTTGAAACGCTGTCAAGTAAAGCTACGTCCACTGCAAACGTTTGCGGACACAATAACTCGTATAATTGGTCAAATTCTCACAGAGGTTTGGCATGACGTCCTCAATGAAACAGAATAAACCGTTATGAGCGCCAAGTGGAACCAAGGGAAGAAAGCTAGTGTTAACATAACTGTCGCTGGGTATAACACTGCAGACGAACCTGTTACAAATATTTTATGAATTAGCCACAGCCACCTTATTGTTGTTCAAGTATTATTGGCAATTGTCCGTCTCTTTGTCCTTCGCTTTTGTGTACACGCGCACACAATGCGTAGGTCTGACAGTGGAAGCTAGCCTGCTAGCCACGTTAGCTAGCTAACGAGAGCCAGTTTCACCCCGTTACTCCTTCACAGTGTTCTGACACAGACACAGATATGAATACTTCATGTTTTACCTGTCGGACCTCGACATGGATCTGTCTGTGTCCATTCCTTCATCTGTCTGCTGTTCGTCTGGTTTACTTTCGCTGCTTGTTGTTGCCATGTCTGCTCGGCGGTGCGGCGCGGAAACCAAACACTGGTCACGTCACGACGCTAGGAGACGTATACTGATGCTGGATTTATGGTAATCGGACATTGCGATATTGTAGCATAGAAAATATGTTGATGGTCTCTTATGATTTAAGTAATAAAATGAAATACAGTTTAAATAACTCCAGTGAGTTGAGGGTTAGGTATAGTGTTAATTTGCCCACTTCTGAGTGGTCACAGAACATTTCCTGTCAGGAAATGTGAAACGCTTCTCGGTAGCTCATTCCGCGAGATGATAGTGACCAAATAATCAGTGGACACATTCATCACAAAATAAAGCAGGCAAACATGATTGACATCAATAAGAAGTCCGTATAATAACAGGAGTTTCTTAATGTTATTAAATAGGCTGTCATCCTAAACTTTAAGGTGAGCTATGTCGCAACAACACAATAAATGTACTAGAGTTCTCAACTGTTAGATTGAAATAATATTGTAATTTCGAATTAGAATTGATAAGAAAACGTACTATGTGTTTATATGCTTGTTGTTATAAAAACATTGCTGACAAATGACGAGCAGAAAAACTTAACTTCAGAGCAGCTGATTTAAACCTAACGGATTTACGTTTGTCCCAGCAGTGCTTGAAAGCAGCATTGGCGCGGCGGTCATCAGCGACGAGCAGTGCCGCAAATCCACGTTAAACCCGCATTACATTTAATTCTTGGACGCTATTTCACATGGACTTTACACTATCAGTTAATAATTTACACACTTACATCTTTGTCTTTGGCTGTTAAAAGCCATAATTTTGTATGTTTTATTACGCTGAACGGATTTCTCAGTTATCATTCAAATAGGCCTAAAGCTAAATTCTTAAGCCATGTTTACAAGATTGACACCAATAGATATACATATGTAACAGACATGCACATGCAGTAGTATCTTTATTATACATAATGACTATGCATCTTAAATTGGGATCTTTTAAAACATAAATTTTCTTTTTTTAATTTTCTTTTTGAATGTTGGTTTCAGATGTTGAATCATTTTAGGCCTATTCTTTAACCTGACACATTTGTAGTTATATACATAAACGATAAAACTGCACTAGCACTGATTTATTTCCTTATTCTTGTTTGGGAATATGGTTTTAAACTCTCACCTGTTTGTACATTTTTAGACACAGACACATGCGTTATTTGTTTTCATTTCAAAAATCGTATAATTTATTTTTTTATGACTGGATCTGTGATAAGCGTGGAGCTTTTGATCTGATAAAGCCTGTAAATCAGTCAACATGGCATCTGGATCAAGGATCTGAGTAACCGCAATACATCCTCATATTTCGCGTAAATGTAACTAATTTTTGGGGAAACACGTGAGCCGAACATTGCACAATAATCTAAATTTTAACACGTCATTGTTCTTGCGAGCGAAAAAGCCTAAGCACGCAGCCTAATGCGTGTCTGTGAATGAATTGATTTTCGTTCACACTGATGCCTGTCCCATTATGACTTCGCCCCACCGGAGGTCCTGCTTGCACCATGGGCTGCGCTGAGGCTCCTGTCCTGTCCTGTGCTGTCCACAGACAGCAGCTGCAGTGCTCAGAGCTCTGAGCCTCGTTATCACTGTCGCCGCAGCTCCGTGTTCGAGGCTACAACTCCAGCCCTAATTAAAAACCTCCCCTCAGACGCGGCTCCCTCCACCTCCCGCCTCTCCGCTCCCGCTCCTGCTCCCGCGCCGCAATGAAGGAATTTATCCGTTCGGTCCTGAAGCCTCGCTGCTCACAGGGATGAGGTCTCGGCTGACTTTTCCCCGCGTCGAGTGAAAACATCGAGGGAGAGCGGACCTGTCGATTCTCGGCCACCCGGCAACTCCTTGCAGCATCCTCCGGAGAAAGAACGAAGAAGAAAAAGAAATCACCTGTACTTCTTCTTCTTCTTTTTTGTTTCCTCTCAGACGGGACGCAGACTGACTGCAGGCTGAGTGATAATAATCTCAATAATAATAAGAATAATTGCAGTATTAACATGGATAATAACGCTGCGAATTCGGAGAAATCTCAACTGATACACGAGAAGAACGCCAAAATGTATTCTTTGAAACTGCAAAGGTGAGGACGTGTCATGTGTTGCGTGACTGCGGCTGCATGGAGGTTAAGTTACCTGTGAAATGTGACATTGTGCATGCAGTTTTTAAAAATATTTTTCTTTGACAGGAAATACTCAAGTTTAAAGAAAGTATGACATTTATTTATTTATTTTAATATCACAAAGTGTATTTTCTGCTGATCGGTGCAGATTACATCTCACGCCGTGAGCCGCTCGCGTGTCCCGAGCGCTGGTGTGTGTAACGCGCGGTGCGTTGTTACCGTGGTGCATGTTAAGCAGGGCTGCCGGCTCTCGCGGGCTGTTTTATGTGAATGAGCAAATTCATTTCCATGCTTGGCTTGTTTCTGGACAGCCTGTGACAAATGGCCCCGGGGCCAGCGCCACCGAGCGACGCTAAAAACTCATCATCTGTCATTAGGAAGAGGCACGAGGCAGGTTGTCCCCGCTGCACGTCCGGTCCGCGTGAGGAGGGGGACGGAGAGAGAGGGAGACCGCCGAGACTTGATAACACAGTACAGACATGCAGGTGTTTTTTTTTTTGTTTTTTTTGCCCCCTTATTTATTTATTTATGTATTTATTTAAGGTGCTACAAATACATCCGGAGACATTTATTATCCTTAATGCGTTTATGTGATTATGTTGTTTGGCGTTCAGGAAGGAGTTTAGTTTTAAAAAAATAGAAAATACAAAAAATACAAAAAAAAAAAAAAAAGAAAAAAACTCACTGACCTGTAAAAAGCATAACATTTATTTATAGCAGAGAAACTACCATTTTTATTCTCCTGTAAAAACGACAAAAATCAGCCTTAGTAAATAAAATGTAATATAAGCGGAAAAACAAACGGGCCTATGTGTAGATTTTGTAAATAAATTCGTAAAAAAAATTAAAAAAATAAATAAAAGTTATTAAATAAAATAATGAAAATAAGAAAAATGCCCTGTTTTTTTGTCACTAAAATACCCCCCAAACAAACCAAATAACGCAAACACATGAGATGGACTTTCTGCAACAGATTCCCTTCAGCTGCTGCACAAACACACCTGGCGGGCCTCAGCATCCTGCCTGCAGCCTCCTGTTCATGTTAGAAATATCAGCTCACAAGCGGGAAAATAAAACCAATCGGGGGCGAAAAAAAACATTTCTTTGTCGTCACATCTTTTAAAACGAGGCCTCCTGACGCACCTTCTAATCAATAAGTGTGACAGGCTGGGCTGCGGACTCTGAGGCGGCTGGAGGCGGTCTGGGATCTCACGTCAGCTGCTTCGCACTTTTCAGAGTCGGTCAGTGCCCCGCGTTTTTAACGGATCTGACGGGAATCTGATGTTTGAACGTTTTCTTGGAACTGCCGGGCTGCAGATGTTTTGGCCTCTGAGAGCTCCAAGAATAATTTCTTGCAATAATTCTATCAAGAATGATAGAAATTATGATCAGGGTTCAGAGAGAGAGAGAGAGAGAGAGAGAGAGAGAGAGAGAGAGAGAGAGAGAGAGAGAGAGAGAGAGAGAGAGGTGCATATGGCACCACATTTAGGATTTCATGCACCATTTGCACCGCGCGCGTGTGTGTGTGTGTGTGTGTGTGTGTGTGTGTGTGTGTGTGTGTGTGTGTGTGTGTGTGTTTACTGTGTCATCTTCGGCATTTTTCCAGCTGGCAGTAAAGTGGTTTATGTGGTCACTGCTGGAGGAGGAAGTAATCACATTTTTTACTTAACAACCAGTAGCTACATTAGAATACACTTATTCCATTACAAAGTAAAGTGCATGCACATTTTTACCACAACGTACTTATATTACCAACAGAGATATGTATATTTTATATCACTGGATTACAATTACTGATGCATTCATGTGTAAGCAGTCATGGAAAGGAACTAAGCCTGTTTATTTAAGTTCTGTCCAATTTTGAGGTACTTGTACTTTACTGGAATATGTTTTTTTTTCCCAGCTACTTTATAATTCTGTACTTTTGCTCCAATACGTTTATTTAACAACTTTAGTAACTAGTTAATGAAGATTACAGGCTGTATCAGAGTCAAAGAGCATTCTTCAGTAATCTTTTGATCAGGTGTCATATAAAAAAAACACACCTATTCTAATGATTCTGATCAGAAAAATACTGAATATTGGATATGACAATCTACAAAGACAATAATCGGTCAACTCAAAGTATATGTATATGATATAGATATAAATATATCTATAATTTACTACATTTAATATCAGAAACGTTAAGACTTTTACTCAAGTACTATTAGTGTGTGAGCATCACTGATGTTGCAGCTTGTAAAGATGGATCCGATAGTTGACTTTTATTTTGTGTTGTTCTGATGGGTCTCAAATTGTAGCAGAGTAGAAGTATAAAGTAGTGTTAACTAGAAATACACAAGTTTGCCAAATCTGTACTTAATTACAGTACTTGTGCTTATTTCCATTCCATCGTCGTGTCATCATTCTTGGCCCAAAATGTACATGGAATAATCTATAATATACTATAATATTCATGTTTGAGAAGCTGAGAAGAGTGCGCTCATTGCAGTTTTAAGCATGATTAGTTGATTGATCAATAAACACCATCAATAACCTAGGAACCCCAAGTGGTTCTTATTAATGACTTACACCTGAACTAAAAAACATTATAAATGGTTGACCAACATCAATCAATCCATTTGTACTCATGAAACAATGGTGCCGTTTCGTCAGCGGTGAAAGTATCTCATTTACAGCTGCTCTTTGGAGTACTCATACGTCTATGAGTATTTTTTCAAGTCAATTATTTAACGTGCTTACTGTACAGATTTTCAGTACTCTTTCCACATCTGTTTTTCAAAAGTATATTTAAAAAAAAACAAAAAACAAAACAGCGGAAATACCTCTCTGTCACACACTGACAGCCAGCAGGTGTTTTCATGACGTCCGTATGTAAAGTAACCTTACTGACAACAAACAAGACTTCTGGTGTACAGATGTGGGTCAGTGCCAGCTCTGCCAGATCCCATGGGAAATTCACAAGTACACAAAAACAAATGTTTCGATGCCCCAAAAAAGAGCCGGATCACGTGGACTCAACCAGGACATCAACAAAAACCACGACCAGAGACCTCAACCATTTCTAACCCAGGCACCGACCAGCCAACCAAGCAGCCAGGCTAAACCCTCCAATTAAAGCTGTTTTCTAACAGTTACAAAAAAATATAAATCTGGGGTAATGTTGAAGACAAAATAAAGCTGCTATCAACAGATTCCCTTTCACATCACTCCTTGTAGCTTACCATCGGTCTCAGTGATGTCACCCAGCTGTATTTACCAAAGCCTGTTAGTTGGATCGTTTTTCTCAGTGATAATTGTGATATTTCTAGCAGCATAATTGGCCGAGGGTTAATGCGTGTCTGGCAGGAGATGCTGGATCCCTCACTGCTGCTGCAGCTTCCACAGAATCCCCCAGATAACAAACAACCAGTGGAGCCAGACCTCTCATGGACTGTGGTTACCAGCCCGGTCCAGCTTGTACTCTAGCCAAGATGAGTTCAACTTAATGTCCCTTAAGAGAGTTAAGGGACTCTAATTGCTTTAACTAGATCGTTTTAAAGCAGCTAAGCACATATAATAATTGGCAGTCGCTCACCATCTATAGCCCCTTTCATACTTCATACTTTAAATTTTCCATTTCATGCTGTGACAGTCACAGTTGGAAAAGATGGTGTTTTGGCCTAAAAAACCTGGCTGTGTCGGCACAAAATATGTAAAAATATCCAGCAGTTTCACGCTTACAAATGTTGAAATGTGGTCTCGAACGGTGGTCTCTCACTCAGCAGTTGTCTGGCACAGCTGCTATGTATTGTACATATGTTGAAAATGAAAATTTGAATGTAGTCATGGTTTGCGGAGGTGTAAAATTCCAAATTCTATTTTGGCAACTGGGCTGAAGAAACACAGAGACAGTATGTAAAGACACATACTGACCAAAAAGGACTGAGATCGACTTGGGGAAATAACTCTTAAATCAGCATATTTTTAAGACTAACATCCAAAACCGAACATTGAAACGCTACAAAGTAATGATTATTAGGCCACAAAGACATTTCATAGCAAGTGCTAAAATGACTGTAATGATTACCATCGAGTACCAGCACTTATCTCCCAGCATCCCTCCTCACTGCAGGCATTGTTAAATATACTATGTTGCCGCAGCTGTAATTAAATGCTCGATGGTTAGTTCTGTTTTCAGTGGACAGGTCTTCTGAGGTCTCTTCATATCACATAATTTCACAGATCACTGAATATTCTCTCCGGTCCTGGCACTGCTCCTTACGCCAAGTGTCAGAGAAAAGAGCCAACAGACTCCACACACCTGCCCTGTGGGATATTGACTGACAGATGAACCCGAACATTTAGGAGACACAACATAACCTCAGCCAGAGAAGAAAGTCAGTGCATCAGCTGAAACAAACCTGACTGGATACATTATGTTACTGTAGGCGGGATGATGACCGCAGAAATCATTAAACCGCTAACTGAATGTAACTGTAAAGATCTTTATTACCTCTGGACTGCTTATCAGAAGTGGTTTATTTGGAAGTTAGCACTTAAACAAGAGATAATCAGTGATGACAGACATCAAAGAAGCAGAATCTCCGAAGGGTGTAAAAATCATTAACTGCACAAGTCCGAGTGCATTATCTTACCTACTTAGTGTATATTCAGATAACAGCATTTGCTTATTTTGTTGAACCTTCTGAACATTATAAAGAAAGTGTACATGTGTCCAAACCCCAATCTTAGATGTAACATTCATCAGGCAGACACTATTCTAAAGATTGAAGATACATATATGGTGTATTTATTTCAGATTACACTTATAAGACATATGAGATGTACTTTGTAGCAAATTAAATTATACAAAAACTAGAAACTATATGTTCTTTGATAGACAGTAAACAATCAAAGTAACATCCCAAATACACTAATAAGACGTGAAAAATCAAAAATGTTCTTTATTAGACATAATAGTGTGGAATCAAAGTTCGTTTTTTGTAATTTTAATGATCTAAGAACATATTTAGTGATACCAGTTTTGTGTAATTTGTTTTTACAGCTTATGTTTTATTAGTACGTGCTAAAATTAAGTTAGTCAACATTTATCTGATCATTTTACAAGATGGTTGCATGGCAAGATGAAGCTTCTATTCCCTCAACTCACAAAATAGAGATGAGATGGATTAATAAATGAGTGCAGTATAAGTGGAGTGTGGAGGGTGAGTTATTAAGGAGGCTCACAGCCTGAGAAAAGAAGCTGCTCTGTAGTATGGCGGTACAGCAATGTATACTTTAGTCTTGCTTGGCTTCAAAGTGACCACAATGACCTGGTGGCAAAAATGAGTCCGTTTCTATGGAAGCTTATGAGAAAATGACCCTACTTCTCACTTGATTTATTATCTCAGTAAACCGTTTCCTAATGAGTTCATGGTCTCAGTCTCTAGTTTTCAAGTCTTCTTCACTACAGCATGATATTCATTTTAAATAAAAGATCAAAATAAAAAATAAAGCAGGGTATGATTTCGGGTGTGACTACCTTGGGATTGAAAAGTTGCTACCTTAGCATGTTTTGGGGTTTTCAGTCAGAGCCGATCAATATGCTCCCAAACTGCATCCTCTCATCCAAATGTGGTCACTACTGGCACCAAAAAAACAAGATGACTATGGCCATAATGCCAAACTTCAGGCTTTAAATTGAAGTCCACAAAAAAGGCAACACACCACACCTGGTCAAAACCAGGATCACCTCATATCTTGATCCTCTCATCAGAGACAATATACAGTATCATACCTGCTTTGTTTTGCAATAGAGCAAACTGAGCATTTGTAACGGAGAAAACATCAGTGTGATGCTCTGTTCAATGAAAACTGACTGATTTGAATAGCCATTTAAAAGTGTCCTAACCCTCTTCATTTAAGGTTTAGCAGCCTAACATGACTTTATTTTTCTCCTGACTGGTAATTAGTGAAGATTTAACAGTGCTGCTAGGGTAGCAACTCCAGCAGGTAGACAGCTTTGGCAGGAAAAGTGTGTCCAGTTTGAGTAAGAACTAATTACCTCATCAATCGAAACTCTCACTGCGATACTTGTTACCCCTTCAAACTAATTAGGCTGCAATTAAATAGTGTGCATTACACGTTATACCTGTTTATGATAATGGGTTGAAAAGATGCTACATCCATTTTAAGATGCTAGAGCTCACACTGACATGTTTGTATGTGGGGAATGTCTCTGCAAGCATAAAATGAAAACGGTTATTTGATATTTTTACCTTTCGGATGTTTGATGATATTGAAGATATTTCTCAGGAATGCCTCGGCTTCAAACAAAGGACAGACTCACATTAATCAAACTGAGGTCCCAAATGGTTTTCTATTATTAGAACGTGTAAAAGATAATATGTGCAAACAAGATTAGGCATTGTCCAGCTTGTATGGATTTTGTGATACAAAATATGATCTCAGGACAGGCTCTGTACTCAAACTACAATCAGTTTACTAAAACTTAGATTTTCTTGGCCTCTTTAGCTTTATTGACAGAACAACTTGGAGAAATGACAGGAAACAGGTTGAGAGAGAGGGGGAGTGACACGCAGCTAAGGGCCCCAGGCCGGGACTAAACCCGGGGCCTCTGTGAGGACAAAGCCTCTGTACATGGGACGCTCGCTCTACCCACTGAGCTGAACGGCGGTCCAAACTTTAAAACATTTAAACAAATTTTTAAAAAAAGACATATAAATGAAAACAGTAAACTGAATTAGCAGTCATAGCAATGACAGATTGTTGTTCAGCTGCTAATGGAGTACCACAAAACTCCTGAGCCAAAGAAAACAGCAGCGGCGGCAACACACTCCTTTAGCTGCTACTGTTAGCATAAAGCACACACGCGTTTGGCAGCTTTTTTCATTCTGACGTCCATTTGTGACTGTTCTTTTGCTTGTGTTGACATTATATATTATACATCAATTAGAGTTGTTTGTTTATGTATTTATTAGTCTAAAAAGCTAAGACAGCGCGTAAAATGTAGCAAGCAACTAGCTGTTAATTCCCCAGCTGGCTAGCCAGAGCTACAGCAGTCAGTGTAGGCAGGCAGCACACGCTCATGTGTTTTGTAGGAGGTGGGATTTGTTTGGTTGGATAGACTCAATATTTAGCTTGCTTTTGATAGTTCTTAAGAGTTTTACCAGCCCCAGCTTTAACATCAGAGTGTTAGCATTGTCATTGTGAGTATGTTAGCAGGCCAATTTTGTTAGATTTAACACAACTCACTGCTAAGTGCTACCTTACACACCAGGTAGCATAGAATATAATTTTGCTTTTGCTGTTAGGCAGGTGGATTTTGATTGCATTGCTGTGAAATGTCAGAATAAAAATTGATGAGTTTCAGGCCAAAGATCATGTAGTCATTTGGCTGTTACATGGATAAATTAGTAGAAAAGTGGACATTGCTAAATGTCAACAAAAGGATAATTGTTTAATCTTTGAAACTGTTCATTTATTCTTTAGAAATGAACAGAACATCTCAGAAATATTTAGGCTTTATAGAAAAACTAAAGAAAGAAACACTTTAGCTATGTGAAAACACGGTTAGCTAAGTTAGCTAGTGAGATGCTAACCAGGGAGGTTCTATTTTAAACAGCAAATTCTTCTGCCTTGATAATGTTGTAAATACATTTGTTTTACCACACAATGTCTTTATATTTTGTGCATATTAGGTGTGTGTGTCTTCATTATTGTTTGTGTTGCTGTAGTTGTTCATCAGTGTTTTCATCATCTGCATTTGGTTGAGCATATTTTTGCGCAAATGTTTCAAAGACTATGAGTCTCGTCTGCTTTTTTTTTCCCCCCTCCATAAGAACAAAATACTCACCATTGAACGTAACATTGCCCTCAGGCTTCAGAGCACTCGAGTGTGTATACTATATACGCTGTGTGTATGCAGGCTATGTGTGTGTGTGTGTGTGTGTGAGTGTGTGTTGTGCTTCTGTCCCTGTGTTTGGGGGGGTGTTTGCTCTCACGTCCCAGTGGTATAATTGAACAGAATCTGTTTTCCACTCGGCTGCATCTTTTCGGGTTGGACATCCCGTAAGACTTTAAGTGTGTGTATGTGTGTGTGTGTGAGAGAGAGATAAAGGCTAACAATGAAACACTGGCAATCTCCCATGTGAAGAGAGTGACATTAAGTGTGTGTGTGTGTGTGTGTGTGTGTGTGTGTGTGTGTGTGTGTGTGTGTGTGTGTGTGTTTGTGAGTGTGTGGTTATCTGAAGTGAGCCCAAATTAGTTTTTTTCCACCTCATTACCCACATCATCGCAGCTCTCCCTCACTGCACTTGGCAAGAATAGCAACCTGGGTGTGTGTGTGTGTTTGTGTGTGCATGTGTGTGGAGAATGGAGAATTCAGCATTTTGCTCTGTTCTCATGATTAAAATCCAGCTCATTGTAATGTGTCGTCAGATGTGAAGAAGCCCATATCTGTAAGTGTAATTCCCAGGTTGAAACATTAACGTTCACTCTGAACACGTGGCAACGTCAAAATAATCTCTTTGTCGTCAGATATGCTGTTTGATATAGAACATGTAGAAGAATCGATCAATAATAATATCTGACCTAGCTCTTCAATAAGCGGTTCCGCATACACCACACAGATCGGTTAGTAACAAACCCCTACGACTGGGTGCAGCAAAATGAGATGCTAACTGTGGCACACTAATTCAGTGCAATTAAAATAAATTCAGTTCAATTTGATTCAATTCGATGGGCCTTTATTTGCATAGAAGCTCGAGAACAATATTGCGGAAGTATAAACGTGCAACAGCAATATGAGCATCAAAAAAATTGCCATGAAAGGCAACCATGTATTGTTGTTGGAAATTTGAATTTGCAAATGTAATCATAACCGTAACTGAGACAACAATATTCAGTTTACATGTATTTTAATTATTTTTTGAGCATCAAAACCCCCCAAAAATGATACATTTAATAATCAGAATTTGACACATTCGGTTCAGTAACATTCAGAAAGCACAGAAGAGCGTTAACGTCAAATTGTTATATTGTTATATTCCCCTTGAAGTTGGTGGAGGGCTAAAACAGTGAAAAAAAGTGAATCGCTCGGCCAGCAGAAGTCTTGAGAAAGATCGGGTTATTTAACACTTACAGGAATGGACATTGTTCCACCTCTGTCACTGTTTTCAGATCCATATTGGATCCATGCTCAGATTTGGCAACTACTCAGATCGGGTGATGACAAACCTCCAATTGGGAGCAGATGATGAAAACTCCCACTAACCATCAGTATGTTGTCATTTTAGCATGCTAGCATACTGATATCAGAGTTTAGCACAGAGCATCACTGGGCCTAAGTTCAGCAAGCTGCTTGCATAGCTGCAGAATATCAGCCTTGCTTTAGTTTCCTCGTCAGCCAAGGATAAAGATATCTATAATTCAACGGCAGTCTAGGTCTATATGGCATTTTGCTGTCTGGACTGAGATTGGGCTGAAATTAGTTGAAAAGTGGAAGTAAGTCTGATCTCAGAGTCATGTATAGTTAGGGTCTGCTTGATGCACTAACACATAATTTATTCAATTAAAATAATTTAGGCTAATCATACTATTATAAACAAATATAGCCCAGTATTAACCTAAATGTCTCAATATTTACTGACTTGCAAATCACCAAACCTATGCTTACTGGGTAAAAGCTAAAGGAAAGAGGAGTGTTTTCATTCACACACCCCACCTCACTGTCGGCATCAATCCATTTCACAAGCTTCTTTAGTGGCTGACCGATCTCACCGTTATTCCACTTTACCAAACATTGATTGTAATCCACTTAATCAGAGGAAGATCTGTTTCAGTGTATTGTAGCTTCAAACAACATTATGCTCTGCAGCAACATTTACTCGAAAAATCAATTCACCCAGCGCTCTAATATACTGCAGAATGGAGTCTGTTACTGAGTGACAGTGACAGAAAACTGGCATTACTTCAAACCGAGGCGGCTTTAACGACTGTTCGAATGTTAGGGACGATCCATCTGTGACCTCATGAACACGTCCCTTCTGCATCCCTGCAGCGCCTTCCCAGACTCCAAAGATCCCGACTTCCCTTTCAAAAACGGAGGCATGGCCGGCGCCATCGAGCTGAAGCGACCCGTCGGTGCCCACTGCCACGGCGCCAAAGCCCTGGTGTGTGAGGACAGCGTGGACAAGCTGTTGGCCAAGAAGAAACTCTACATCGCGTCAGCCGTCTGCCTCGTCTTCATGATCGGCGAAGTCATAGGTAAACGTTTATACGCTCAAACCTCAGGGAGGAAAGAGAACAGGGGGGTTGATTCTCAGTGACATTCATTTTCACAATGAGAGGGGGTCAACACAGCTACTCCTATCAATTCTATCACTATTGATGAGCAAATCAACCTTCACTGAAGTTTATCTACTACTGCTACTATGATTTGTGTTCTGCATTTGTCTTTCTTAACAATGTTAATGAAAAATACATTGGCTTTGATCAAGTTTATCCCCAGTTCAAAAATATGGTAAGGCTCTATATCAAGGTCCTTCTAATAAATGTAAGTTAAACTACTGAGTAAGCACTTACTTTTAAGCACTCATCAGCCTTTGAGATTCCAAAAAATCCACGTTTGAGACCAGAGAAAGGACAGAACTGTCAAAGATGTTTCACCCATGTTTGTTTGTCCTATGAAAATGTGCTTATCCAGTCCTGTCTTGGAGCACTCATAGCTGTGTCCCATCTTGTCTCAATTGTTATGTCTGGCATCACTAAATAAAGAAAATGAAAAATAAAGGAGCTCCTGCCATCTGACACACATCAATTTAATCCCACCGCGGTCGCTCGTTGACAGGCTGGCGCAAATTTGACCCTAACAACCAGGTTTTGGTGTGGTGCACTGACGTACGTTGGCCGAACACGGTTAGTGTGTCTTCCCATATTCCACGATTGTGAGGTTTTGACTTTGTGCACAAAACCTGGAGAATTGTCTATTCTCGGGCAGACTCACTGCGCAGTTAAGTTTAAGACACTGCCATTCAAAAGAGAAAACGTTCATACCACACATCCATAACAGAGATTTACCTCTTCTGTTTGAAAAAAAAAAAAAAGAAGAACTTATTCAGGCACTGATAGGACTGTGATGTAAATACTGCTCTGCTGACATGTTGATTAACTGCACGTTTCACCCTAAAACAAAGAAACTACAAAGCTTCAAACTTTTTATACCCAGGAGTGTAAAACAGCTGCCAGTCACTGGCTGATTTCCCGGATGTTTATGACGATGTAAAATAATATTGCATCTCTTTTACCCGAGGCAGTACTCTGTGTCTAAGAATTAATACATTTCCTGTTTTGTAGCTGCATTAATTTACAGATTTAACAAACCTTTAAATGGGCTGAGATGGATGTTATTAAGGGTGGAGGGTGCTTTCACGGATGGTGGCACACTACTCATCAGCAGGATTTCTTTATAACTTGATAAAAGCTGAATACAAAAAAAAAAAAAAAAAAAGAGTCAGCGCGGCTAACTCATATTTCGTGGTTTTGTTCTGGTTTCCCCCAGGAGGCTACCTGGCTCACAGCCTGGCCATCATGACTGACGCAGCCCACCTCCTGACGGACTTTGGCAGCATGATGGTGAGCCTGTTCTCCCTGTGGATCTCCTCCAGACCGCCCACCAAAACCATGAACTTTGGCTGGCACAGATCAGGTCAGGACGACGGATCAGACACCTCTGGGTGGATGTGTGGAGTGAGGCAGGAGGAGAAGAAGATGAATGGAGTGTTCAAAGTGATGGATGATACTGGATGATGAGCAATACAGTACACTTAATTATTGATATTTAAATGTGATAGTCATCGATTAACAGATGGGTGGTGGAAACACTGCGTGGTTAAAATCAGCTCCACCTTCAGACAGGAGTGTCACTGTAATTTTTCCTGAACTTTTTAAGCAGGTGCTGCACAATTTTCAAGCTTATCTGGCTGTAACGTTCTTTAACTGAAAGTGTTGTTGTCAACATGACAACATGACACAATGATACTGTTATTTTTCCTTTCCTGAAAGTGGTGCCTGTTTACAACACAATCGCCACAACAGCTGCTGACAATGTACGTTTTACTTTCTGTTCTGCAAACCACGGATATATTGAAAGTTCATATTCTCTTTATGTTGCAACTTTTATGTTTCTTTAGGTTCAGTTTTTAATTTGATGTTGCGACAACGCTGTGGTCACACTCTAGTTAGGTTTAGGCGCAGGTTAGGGTTAGGTAACGATCATGGTTTGGCTTAAAACACCTGGTTTTGTCGCCACAAACATGGCTGAAATACATCAAATCAGTTTGGGATCCTGGGGCTTCCGGAGGCTTGGATTACGGCAGACAAGCTGTATGTATGGATGTAATAACTGAATTCTATTTTTTTCTTGGGTTAACTTTCCCTTTTATGTGACCCCTGTCTGACTCATCCAGACAGAGAAAGTTGTTGTTCAGCAGGACAGTAATCTCACTGGCATCACTTTACTAAACTCTGGAGTTTCTTTTCCACCAGTTTTAAAGCCCATGGGTAGGGGAATCTATACTTGTAAGATTTGTCAAACCCTTTAAAAAAATAAGCTGCTTTTAAACTACATTCAAAGCTGCGATTGGTAACACACCTTTGCTCCATGTGTCTAACACTTAACTCTAGTTTGATGATCTGCCTCAGAGCGATGCTGTCTGTTATTTAACTTCACGTCCCACTCTGGGTTTTAAGATGGTGTTTTGCGATGAACTGTGCTACTATGTGATTAAGAATCCTCTCCCTCCCTCCTCGTCTCTCCACAGAGATCCTCGGGGCGTTCATCTCAGTCATCTCCATCTGGATCGTCACGGGGGCCCTGGTGTACTTAGCCATCGAGAGGATCGTACGCAACGACTACGAGATCGATGGCCACGTAATGCTGGTCACCTCCGGGTGTGCCGTCATCGTCAACATAGTGTGAGTGGCTCTCGGCATAACGGGTGTTCATATGGTGAATCACGTAGCTACAATAAAGGCAGAAAATCTGCCCACAGGTCCATGAGATATTTTGACTAGAAATTACACAAATATATATACGGGGTAAAATTTTGAGTTTTTGCAGTGACAGGCAAACAATCGTGTCCTCCTCTCTGCAGCATGGCCTACATCCTCCACCACTCCACCACCTTCCACGCCCACGGCAGCGGCTACCACCAGATCGACGAGGACGGCCACAGCCCCGTCTCTCACGGACACTCCCACGCGCTCCTCGGCGGCCACGGCAACACGAGCGTCCGCGCCGCCTTCATCCACGTGGTGGGCGACCTGCTGCAGAGCATCGGCGTGTTGGTGGCGGCGATCATCATCTACTTTCGGGTCAGAATCAGCACGCATTTGTGAATTACCAGTGTGAATTCCTTGTTATTTTTGCCATAATGTTGGATTTTGGCTGAATTTTGACTCGTTTATTGTCTAAAAACAGGTGCAGGAGCTTTTCTATAAAATTCACAGGCAGATTGTGAATAATTTTCAAAATTTCCAGCATTAAAATACTCAAATTGGAACATTTTAACCTGAAAATTCCTATTGTAATATGTCTTGAATTCATCTAATGATACCTAGAAAAGCATCATGGTGTCCTGTAAACATATATTTTATGCATTTAAGCATTATTGTGGATGAAAGGGTGACAGACTTCCATCATCTTACAAGATGTTCCCTTGTTTTCGCCCTGGGCACTTTAATGGCTTGTGACAGTAGGAAAAAAACACCATCTGATGCCTCTTTGCTCTCTGTAAAGTCTCCATAACAGCTTTTATCCCTCTTTCAGCCCGAGTATAAAGTCGCAGATCCCATCTGTACGTTCCTGTTCTCGGTCTTCGTCCTCTGCACCACCATCACCATCCTCAGAGACGTCTTTAGGATACTCTTGGAAGGTACCTGGAGATAAATGAACAGGTTTTTCTTTAAGGATGGGAGAGGGTAATTTGTGAGAAAGTTATCCTCTAGTGTGATTCTAGTGAATAGTGAAAAAATGCATGGTTGCGGCATTCTCCTAAACAACTGAAGGAGCTGGAGATTTATCTTAAAATGTAAAAAAACAACTCCCTAAAAAACATGGTGAAAAATGTTTCCCAAAGATGACATCCTCAAATGTCTTGTTTTGTCCACAACCCAAAGATTTTCATATTGCCGTCATAGAGGAGGAAGGACACCTTAACTTGAAATTAAAAAAAAATAATACTTAAACCGCTCAATGGATTACTTTGAAAGTTAGCCATTGATTGAACAGCTGACAAAAAAAAATGATTAATAGATTACTTGCAGCCCTACATGTAGTTTCTTGTTATTTCTTGTTTTTTCAAGTGCTGTATCATAGTCAACTGGACTTGTTTCAGTTTCTTGAAGACGTTTCATCTCTCATCCAAGAGGTGTCTTCAGTTATAACTAACTGGAGGGGAGTTGCAGGCTTTTAAACTCTGTGTGGGAGTGTCCTGACAGAGTCCTAAAGGACATGTGTGAGCTCTGAGTTTTAGATACATTAGAGCCATTCCTGGGTCGTTGGTCAAAGCAGCCTTCATGTGGCTTTCTAATGCTAGCTGAGCCCAGGTGTGAATGGTTGTTAAGCTGTCTGGGGAGAGAATTCAGTACAGCATTGTAGGTGGGTGATAAGTAATGTCTTAGACCACCTCTTCTGTTCAAAGGTGCTGTTCCGGTTTGACATAGATGGATTCCTTTACTCCTCTTCTCTGACAGGTTTCTTATTTCTTGCCTTGTCTTCCTTACCTACATTTCTTTATTTTTTCACATTTTCAAAATAAAAATCTCGATCTAATCTAACGGCACATGGGTTGCAGTGGATACGACCATCACACATAGCTGGGGTCTGTTTCGCCCCCGCGGCTGCGATCAAGCTGTCGAGTTTTGACCTGACTGACAAGGTCACATGACGCTTCAGGCTCTCACGTTTTGTGAGTCCGCAAGTAGATCTGCAACATATTTTTAATGTACCGAAGGCCGTCACGTGGAGGGTAAATCTCCGCACACATCCGTAGACGGGCAGGGCTCGTGTTAAATTACATAAGCTCTGCGTTGTACATAAACACACAGACTGCGGTCGGCTGTTTCGACTTCAAAGTTTATGCAGAACAAAGAACGAGAGCGCAGATGGTCACGTCCCGGGGATGTCACGTCAAGATTTTTGGGGACGTTTGAAAATTCTCTATGCACATCAATGAACTTCCTTTCAGACGCCCCTCTCAAAAGCAACGCCGGGGGCAAATTATTTAGAACAGTCAGTAACAACGGAAACAGGCCGGTGATGAAGGAATGACGAAGAATCATGTGTTTTATATGACCTCCATGTGTGTTTAGTGAATACATACTTCAGTCACGGCTTTGTCTTTTGGCAGCAGTGGAATCTGTCCTCAGAAATTTTGCCAATTATGAAATGTCAAATTAGACTTGCAGATCAGTAAAATTAAAAAAAGGGTTACTGGGAAGATGAACAGGCTTTTTATCATCCTCAGAAAAAGCCACTGTATGCTCTGTAGCCATACATAGCAGACTGTGTTTAGCATAAAATGACAGATTTCGGGGGCTGCTGTGGATTAATGTGCGTTGTGTTGTCTTTCAGGGTCTCCTAAAGGAATCGAGTTTAACTCTGTGAAGGAGGTGCTGCTGTCTGTGAAGGCTGTGAAGTCCATGCACTGTCTGCACCTCTGGGCTCTGACTCTAGGCCAGGCTCTGGTCTCTGTGCACCTGGCCATAGGTTAGTGAACAGAACAATACATGCCTTACACTAACTAAAAATACAGACAGCCATTCTCAGCAATTCATTTGTATCTCGCTGTCATGTTACAGCCTTGTTAAATTAATCTTCTAAGAGACTCACCATGTTGTTTTTCCGCAGAGGAAGGCGCTGACGCTCAGTCCGTGCTGCAGGAGGCCACCGACCTGCTCCACACCAAGTTTGGTTTCTACAGCATCACCATCCAGGTGGAGCTCTACTCTGAAGACATGAGCCACTGCTCCCACTGCCAGGACCCCAGCGACTGATACCCACGCTGGACGCCACCAGGCCGGACCCAACAGGACACGGAACGGGACTCAGGCACAACATTGTCATTCCCTCTGGGTGAGCTGGACCAGTGAGGGCTGTCTTCACGCCGCAGCCCACTCTTGAAGGACGGGAAGAGTTTTTTTTTGGTTGCGTTCGCCGTCAAGTCACAAGAAATTAGACAACAAAATCATCCATGTGTTGGTGGTCAGAGTGCTGACACTGGAGCTCCATGCTAACACGGAACAGGCCAGCCAAACCTAGCAGCTCCCCTCAGAGTCCCTCTTCAAACAAGGCGCGTGTAGTGTTCAGCTTCTCAAGGTTATATGGAGCTTTTAAGAAATAATGGGACAATTCAACAAAAGAACTGCGGTGAAACGTTACACCAAGGTGTTGGCTCATAAAGAAATCTATCAAAACTAATAGACCCGTGAAGCCTGAAGGAGACCTTTTCCTAAAAAATGCGTTTGTGTCCTCAGAAAATATGCAAAAAAGGCACAAAACTTCGTCCGTCTTACCTCCATCTTGTCATTTGAAATTCTGAATCCTATCACAAAAACTACTAAACGCAAGGTAACATTAGTCCTACATGTGAAATGAGTAGTTATTCAGAGATGACAATATTCTCAGTAAAATGTAAATCTATCTATCTAGAAACTCATCTCACAGATAGCTCACTGCAGCTTGTTTTGTGTTGACAACATAAGTCTTTGGAAACTTAATGACAAAAAACATCGTTAGGGTTAAGAAAATATCTGGTATTCTTGTTTCTGTTGTCCTGATATCTCTACGAATGTACTTGCTTTTGTTGCCACTATCAAAGCTGGAAATTATCCAGAAGTCTCATGAAAAACATCACATTTTGCTGCCAGTAATTTGGCTGAAAAAATGTCATCTTATAAAAAATCTCCAGTTTTGTGGCCCCCTTGTGTGACTGGAAATTGCCCTGACATCCACAAAATACTTCTTTTTGTTGGCACTAATGTGGCTGGAAAACGTCTCGACATTTCAACAAAAATATCTTGTTGAAGCTATAAATGAATACATGAACCAAACTTTTACTTTCAGCCACAAAGCTTCTGCGCATATGATGTCAACAGTCGGTGAGTCACGTACCAACACCGACGCCGACTTGCAGAGTCTCTTATCTGACTTGCGTGGTTGTTCACATGGACTTTCCCAGTTGGTGACTAATTTTTCGGATTATTCCGACATCACATGATGAGAGTAGCTGCTGGTTAAAAACACTGCCTAACTTTTTGTATTTCGTGTAAATTAGGGAAAAACTGCCAAGTATGGAATTGTTCACAACTACTTTACAGCTTTGGGTCTACTACTTATTTTCTACAATAACTATCCTACTAATATGTTAGCATGGAGCATACAATCAGTTGACACTGAATGTGCTGAGCTGTTAGCATGGAGCACCTGATGGGACACACATGGATGACTTTGATGTCTGATGTTCATTCACTGTCATTAAACTGCTGACCGCTAATTATATTTTCGAAGCTTTTTTTTTTTTTTTTTGCTGAAAATGTCTTTGTTGAGATAAAATCATTGCAAACACTGAGGTAAGGTAACATCTACCATACCGATAAAAGTTGTCTTTTAGGGAAGGAAAGCGTGACTGATGCCTCTCTAAAAATCTACATTTTGTACATAGTTGGTTGTTGCCATGGGAAGATCGCAGGCTGAGGGCACGAGGACTTTTAAACCTGCTAATTCATCAGTGTCATGTTAAACAAATGAGAAAGTACGGTGGTGATTAAATGTTTGAAGACACCTTTTAATCCATAAAATCTGCACTATTTGTTGCCAAGTTGACCCCAAAGACAGCAGCTATAAAACTGAACACAAGACTGACAGATACATCAACTGAACAGTCATGATGTCGGTGCAGCTTTTCAGCCAGTTGTTACAGATATAGTCGAGATAGTTCCAATCTTACCCCTTTTCAACCAAAGTGAAGTAAGTGCTGGTTCTGGGCCGGTGCTAGTTTCGGTTCAAAAGTTGCTTCAACCCGTGAACCTTTTAAGAACCAGTTTGTCTTTCCATGGGCATGAGAACCACCGAAGAGTCACATCATTTGGTCACTGTACACATTTTCAAATTTCCCAGCATCTTTAGGAACAGAGATGGCGGGCTAGGCTCGGTGTCACTCTGGAACCAGTTTTCCTGGCCAGGAACCAATTCTTTGGCTCTGAACTAGCACCTCCTTGGTCTAAAAGG
This sequence comes from Acanthopagrus latus, assembly GCF_904848185.1. Lineage (NCBI taxonomy): Eukaryota > Metazoa > Chordata > Actinopteri > Spariformes > Sparidae > Acanthopagrus > Acanthopagrus latus. The sequence continues at coordinate 6,961,072 of NC_051060.1, read as the reverse complement.
GTTGACACTGGTCTTAAAACCTGAGGTACCCTGGCGTAACCTGTCGCAGTACTACCTTTACACATCGCACTGTACTGTGCTCTTCATCATGCTCATCCTCAAGTGTCTGTTCTGTATGTAATAATTCAGTTAAATCTGGACTTGACCAATCTCTCTACTGTACTGTGCTGTTTTATTTGATCACATCATGCCAAAGATAGTCTGTCTTCATGGCGGAGGGGTTTGGATGATCATGAGAGTCAGATGTCGAAGACTTCAGTGGAACAGTGAGGATTGACTTGACTTGAAGTTGATGTGTAAGATACCAGCAGCGTTAAATCCGAACTCATTAAGGGCTATTCTGCTGATAGTAGATCTCCTGACAGTTTTGTTGTGGTACAGGCATTCTTCGGTTTGTCAGGTCACAGAGAACTGCCTTCAGAAGTGTTTCCATAATAGTGGGCAGGGTATCGATTGAGCGGGAGGAAAATGAGTAAGTGTCAGACTGAGAAAGCATGCGGCTGCTCCCACTGTCAACTCCGAGCGGACGCTCAGGTCTGGGGGCAGAAATGATTTAGTCCTGCAGTCGGACGATTAGTTTCAGCTTCTCGCTGTCATCCATCCCGTCTATCTCTCCTTCCTCCTTTAGCTCCGATGTTACTCATCCATCGACTATATGTGTCTGTGTTCCCTGACCTGTCATCCATCCATCCATCCATCCATCCATTGAAAGTCTTTGTAAGTCCTTTGGGATTGGTTGCGTCAACAGAGCTTAAGCCTGAGTGTAAATCTGATGCCTTCTCCATTGCAGGCGTCAAAATCCACGTTGTTCATTGGACTCATTTCTGCAGCTCCTCTGCTGTTGACAATGCAAATAACTCATTGATTTACTCATCTCAATGTCGCCGTGATGTTGCTGTAAATGAGAAATGATATCAATCAGCAAGACAGTGCCGCTTGGGGATAACCAAAGTCGCTATGGCCTTCTAATGGACGTACATCGCTAAACCTGGTGTAGTTAAAACTTGGCTTAAGTTTAGATGGTTCAACCAACGTAAAGTCCATTCTCAAAACTGGTCTTGACAAGCTGTCCTGGCTTAATGAAGACCAGTGGATCTTCCATCCCTTCCCCGTACCTTAACCAGGACTGCAGGAATCATGTGTTGTTGCATTAGGACCGGTGTTTGATCCCAAATAGCCCCAAAACTCCTGAGCAAAAAAAAAAAAAAAAAAGAAAAAAAAAAGATTCCATAAAACGGTGGATAAATTCTGTTGAGCATCACAAACCTGCGACAAAATGAATCGTTTCACTGTCAGAATTTGATCCGTTCAGTTCAATAAAATTTAAATACTAGAAGACCCACACAATTTAACCATTTTATCTCTATTCAAGTTAGCCAGCTCGGTCGGCAGAAGTCTCTAGTGTGTAAACTTTATGGGCCTCACAACAAGGAAGATCCACTTTTTTGGCTTTAAATCGCCGCTGAGCAGCTTTCATAGGAATAAGCAACACCCTTTTAATGTAACGTCCTTGATTCAGCCCCAGCTATACGTGAAACCGTACAGTTCAGCTTCCAGCTCTTCAAACAGTGCAGTTCAGCTCCCGCTTGCCCACCCAGCAATGCAGTTCAGCTCCCAGCTTTTCAACAGCCAGAGATCCCACCGCAGTCCCTTCAGAAATTGCGTTCCCTAGTGGAAAGGTTGCTTGATAAGCAGCAAACCCTTTGGAATTCAATTCAGTTTTGGGTTGATGGTGGTGCTAGAAGGAAAAAGGAGAATTTCTGGGTGCCACAGTTATTCCCAGCATGTTTCAAGGAACCAGCTTTGGCGGTTAAAACTCTGTACTTGGGTAAAGAGAATATTTTTGAGGTCATTTTGCACCCATAAGAAAAGCCAACAAGCCCGTTGACATGCCTGTAATGTTTCACAGCTACTATAAAGTGTTGATGTTGTTAGTTTTTCTCTCCAAGAAGGGACAATTGTACAATGTAAACGCCTAGTTGACATCCATTCTGATCCAAATACTTGCATGGTTGTTCGCTGTTATTCAATATCATGTACAGTAAGACGTTTCTTGTTCAACTGCCAATCAGAATACGTTGATATACCATGCGGAGGATTAATCAAAGGAAAAACGTTGTCTTTAAAATTCTATATTTTCACCAATTTTTAAGGAGATCCTGTATATTTAAGTACGTTTTTCCAAAAATATATGGACCCAACAGCTGGGTCCATATGGAGTTAAAACAAAGTGAATGTAATAAAGACCAATGCATTTTACTGTACTAGTTTTGATATACATGCACACTGAAGTTCTCCTCTCCAGGCTGTGGTGACAAACTTGAGCCAAAGTCTTTCTTTACAGTCGGATCGAGCTCATTTCATTCCAGAATAACAATGTTCCTGTTTGTTCACTACGGAAGTCTAACGTTTGAGAATGCTCTGTATCGTGCTGTCGATGTCGTTGTGTGACTGTCGTTGTAAATATGTCAAATATTGTGTATTTTCCGTGTATGATTTTGGGTACACATGTGTAAATACGTTTATCTCCCTTGTACAATCGGTCTGTGTTCTGGTGATGTTGCATAAGTCCGCGTCACATCTGTGAGGTTTGATATTTCATTTCTATGTGTGGCAAGAGTTTTTTTGTAAAGTGAAATAAAAGACTGCAGATGACGGATGGCGATTCTTCTTCTCTCTATATCCTGATGCTCTGCTGCTTGGAGCAGCTCTCATCTTTCTTTAGCCTGATAGACAGTGTGCAACTGTGGGGGTGTTATCCAAGTCTAAGTTGCAAAGGATAAGTCGATTAGTTGGTCCAAAAACATTTGGTCAGCTATTTTGTAAAAAAGGTGAATTGTTTCAGTCATTTTTAAGGAAAAATGTAAAAAACTTGCTGGTTTCAGTCTTTTAAATGTGAGGATTTTCTGCTTTTCTTTGTCATTCGTCACAGCAAATGAGTCTGTGTGTTTTGAACTGTTAGTTGGACAAGAGAAAAAAAAATTAAAATGTCTTTTTATGGAAAGGATTACTTGATAAATGTGTAAACAACAGTCAGATTCACAGGTAATGAAAATAATAATAAGTCTCAGCTTAAACTAGGTCACTTAGAGGCAGAATTTTAGTCATTTTTGACCAGAACTCTATTTTGTGGGGTTCGACTGATGTCTTTTCACTGCCAATACCGATACTCCTTTGCAGAAAAAAATCAACATTAGCGTCAATACGCTAATTGACCTATAATTACTTACTGTTTTGTATTTGGGTTTTAGATGATACTAATTATTCTGAAGCTAAGTAGCTACCACTAAACAAGTTCAATCAGGCAGACACCGACTCTTGGCAAATCAATGTCACCACAAGATCCAACAGAAGCTGTTCTAGGGCTTTCAATTACTTGCTCTTCCCCAGCAGACTGAGTTTGGCCAGTTGTCAATAACATGTTCAAATTTCAGCAATCAAGTGGCGAAGACTGATTTTTAAGACATTCGCGGGTCGAAACATCGTCAGAATGAAAGACAAATGCAGATGTAGGCAGCGGGCGGCTGTATTTTCTGACCTGGTTGTGAAAAGTGGTGAAAGTGGTAAAACTGCATCTGCTGATGAAGATCATGTAAAAGAGTGTAACTGACTTTTAGAAAAGTTTTTTTTCCTCCAACTGCCATTTCTGAGGCCAGGAATGGACTTTCAATCTCAAATTGAATAATTATTATTTTTTTTTTATTACAAAACATTTATTATAACTAACATTTCCAAAAATAACCACAGAGCAGAAAAACAAAGGAGCGGGTGCTGTACATTCTGATACTTCTATATGATTTACAGGTTAACAATAATATTGTCAGAACTGACAACATCATCCTGTTGTCTACTAAACATCATTCTGAAACTGTCAATGACATTTGTGAATAATTTAAAAAACCAAACGGATCAAACCCCTAATTTAACTTAGAGGAACGCATGTTCAGACCAGCTCCAAAAAAAAGAGACAGCTGTCTGCGAAGTATAACATTATCCAACTTGTTTTGTGTACTGAAAAATAAAGCGGTTATACATCCAAAAACAACAACAGCAGGAGGTTCAACAGGTAAAGAAAGGGACAATGAAAATGTGTCATTTATAAACATTACATCCAGCAGAGTTAGAGTAAAAAAAATTCAAGTATTTCCTCTCAGTTACATCCTGAGTTGATAAAAGACAAAAAAAAAATAAAAATAAAAATAAAAATCACATTACTTCAGCAGCAAAAATTAGCTTTAACGTAAGCTCCAATATGTTTCCCAGCTCGCTGCTGAGGTTTTGAAACATCAACAGTGATGTGAGAGGAGATTTGAGGGAAACTATAACTGCAGTGGAATGTGTTGCTGCTCATCAAAACTAAAAGCTTCATCAAAATCGTGTGCAAAGGAAGTCTTAAGGCTCAAGGTTTTCCAGCTTCTCATGTTTTGCAACTTTCTACCCTCCGTTTAGTGACCAGAAACAGTTTTTGTCTGATTTCCACACAAATTAGCGACACACTGGAGAATAATGAGGGATGTCTGACTTGTGGACTTGAAAAAAAAGGACCTATGAATGACTTCTCTTTAAAGCAGATGATTTTATAACAGCAAACGCAGCTGATAATTCACATTTCTGTTATCTGCTCTCAACAACAGATGTGCACATGCAATTTATTTGCCAAATAAGAGAAACTGGAACAACCCGAAACCTTACTGGACTAACTTAAAGGTAAAAACGGTGGTATGTTTCAAGCAAGGCACTTAACCAGATGATCACACTTCCTGAACACAGAAAAAAACATGACGATCGACAAAAAGGTTCAAACATTGGAAACAGAGATTTAGACTGTGGACGTGGTGAGGCTGTAGGAGGAGGGTTTTACCGATGGCTCTCCAATAAAGGAACACTTCACCCGAAACTGAAAAATTCATTCATTATCTATTTCCTCCCCCGTGCTGACAGAAAGTCAGGTGAAGTCCGCAAAACATTTCTGAAGCCTCACAGCAAAACAGCGATGCAGCATTCTCCTAAATGACTGAAGATGTTTTAAAATGTAAAAAAAAACAAAACCCAAAACATAACTAAAAACATAAAATGGCTCCGTCTGGTGCAATCCATGTCATCAGAAGCCCAGAGATCCCACATGTATTTGAAAAGATGTTCACCCTACTGATGGCCAAAATCTTCACTGTAGCTGCTTAGCTAAAAGTGTTAGCGTGCACCCTGCCTGAAGCGGGGCTTTGCACGTCGAGGGTGTAAATAACATCTTTTCGAATCAATTTGGGAGCCGGGGCTTCCAGAGAATAGTATCATGCCAGGAGACCTGTATGGAGTCATTTTATCTTACTATTTGTTTTGCTTGGTTTCTATTTCTTGAGTCTCCAGCTACTACAGCTGTTAAGGAGAGTGCTGCAATGCTGTAAACTTTCTTTTATAGGGCAAACTGTTCCTTTAACTTGCAACAGGAGTTCAGTCAGCGTGGCACTGAGCTGCTGTTGACAAAGAGCCACAACACCTGCAAATAATTTCACTTCTCCTTCTTCACTTTAAAAAGTTGAATTGTTCGACCATTATGATCATTAAGTTGATGTTGGCTTGGGACTTGAAACAAGATTAAACCCAGTTGCTAAAAAGTAAATGTGTACGATAGTTTACTGTATGTGCCGATAAAAACACTGATATTGTTTCAATGATTCTTAAAAACAGGTTTTTGCAGCTCTGCGGATCGTGAACCACGTGTGACTGCGGGATCCACCTTGAAGTTGAGCTCTTGCTATAGATGGTCGGTCACAGTTTGGTCCTCCTCGCCCGGGTCTTCTGGCGTGTACAGTGCGTCGAACTGGGCCTGGTTCTTTGTTATTATTTCCTGCAGCTGGGGGCTGATCATGCTCCTCAAACAGTTCAGTCTGACCAGCCCCGTCTGGCCTGCCGACGCCACCCAGGTGTGGCAGCACATGTTGGGGTTGAAACGCACCTGAGGAGAGGAGGAGGTGGATGAAAAGTCGCTCGCAATATCAAGCAACGGTCTTTATTTGTAGCTGCGGGACGCTTTCATTTGAAGTTCGCACACGGAGGTCAGTGGAGAAAGAAAAGACACAGTGAGGAATTATAACACGCAGGTATTCTCAGTGTGACTCAGCTGTTGCTCTTCCTGAGTCAACGCCACATCCTGCTCCTTCCTGTCTTTACTGACGCTCATCCATCCCCCCCTTCATCACTACAAATCCTCCTGTTGAGCCTCCTCTTTTATTTTTTCCCTCCCTCTCATCCAGTCAGTCTCTTCCTCTTTCTAATCCATCTACCCCCTTCAGGCCTAAAGCCGGTCAAACACCCACTGGCGTTTTTGTTTTCCAGAGTGTCCCACGAAAGTGGCCGTCCATCATCTCATCCCAGAGGGCACGGCGGCACCCTCCGCTCTGCCTCTCTTAAAATTAAACACATCAAATCCTCAAATGGCCGCTTTCCATCTCCCCCCCCTCCCTCCTTCCACCGAGGGGTGACATTTTTCTCATTTTACACATCATTACATTCAGCCCGTCTTTATAGCTGCCCATCAGAGGAGGAAGAAGGAGGAGGAGGAGGCTTTTCTTACATCCCCTCACCTGTTTCTATTCTTCATTGTCCTAGTGTTTATCTTTCTCTCCCCTCGTTTTTCACGTCGAGCTAAAGAGGAGTCTGATGATGCCTGTGTGTGTGTGTGTGTGTGTGTGTGTGTGTGGATACCTTGTGAAGTGCAGCCAGTGGCATATCATCCATGTTCAGCTTTGCCTTCACCTCCGTGTCTCTCATGCGTTTCCACACAGCTCGCTTCTCGCTCCCAGTAAAGGTATCCTGAGAGTGGGAGAAGATGATTAGCATATTGGTTCATGTACCGAAGGGATGAGTCTTAATGAAAAACAAAATGTAAATCATTACTAACCAGTGACAGATTAGTGAGTTAAACATTTAAATCCTTTTAAAAGACTTAAAGGTTTTTCTTCATTTTTATGGAAATGCAGTGAATCACATCAATTAAATAATTTCATGGGTAATTTCTGTAATTTGATAGCGACTTCAAAATGTGGGTGTAGGTTTAGAAAGTTCAATAAAAACCCTGAAAAAGAAAATAATTTCAGACACTGTACAAGTCAGCTGATCGTTCATACACATGCACTAAGTGTCTGTAAGTGCAGCTGCAGGGTGCCAGTAAGCCAGCTGTGTCATATTCAAAGTACTATTTTTGTTTTTCTTGGGGCGCTTTTGACAGTGATGATTGAAACTGAGAGCTCATTTTGACTGATCTGCAATTCCCCTCCAAAACTGTGACACCACTGATCCATAAAAAAACATTTTTTTTCCCAATTGGATAAAAATAAAGTTCACAAGGAAACATGAATATCATGAATAAATGCAGCTATTACCAAATACAGGAGTAGTGGTGGCCGATAAATCACATATTATGGATTCCCATTGTAACTTTCTAATTGTTTCCTACACCTACAGCTGGGTATCTGGTGAAATGTTGATGATGCCTACATTTTTGCGCAGATAACAAAACATTTTTTTTAATTTCAGAAACACTGTCGCTTTGTGTGGTCCGAGGTGAGACAGACTTGAAACTGACCAGTCACTGATGCTTCTGCGTACTTGAATTTTCAATTCCTGGCTTTGTCAAAACCAACAACTACCAAGTATCTCTTTCATTTCTTTGATTCTAACGTTAACTGCCATCTGGTGTGAAGCACTTTTTGTCTTTGTTTTTGAATCGACCCACCAAATCATTGTCCATTAGGAGGAGGCTGTATTTCCTCACAGCCTCTTTGTACGTCTGGAAGCGCAGAGGAGGAGCTCTGTCATTTCTACCTCGTCCTCCGTCTCTTCCGTTCTCATTACTGTTCTCATTTCCTCCTTCAGATCCAGCCTCCGCTCCCTCCGTCTCTCCTCCGTCCTGCTCTTCATCAGCATCCCGCTCCTGCTCCTCCTCCGCTCCTCCCACTTCTTGATTTTCTTCTTTAATTGTATCATAAGGCACCAGAGATGTGAGGTAGACGGGCTGAAGGGAAACACAAATTTGCTTCTGGTTGAAAAACTGAAAAACTTAACTAAACTTAAATAACTGAAAAATTCATCATTAAATCCAACATTTAATTGTGAAATGTATGTTTTGACAGTCACAACATCAAATCATTATCTGGAAGGTGATTACACAAAAGTAGAGGAAAGAAAAAGAGAAGTACATCAGAGAGAATAAAATAAAGAATAGTCAACTTACAAAACGCCTTTCCAGCGTGCGTTTGATGTACTGAGGAGTGTAGGCTATATGAGGTAACACGGAGAAGATCACCTCACCAAGGCTGTCTGATGTCAACACACAGTTCAACCAATCACTGTAAGATATAGACTGCAACAAAAGAGAAAGAGACAAATCAACATTAGGATATTTGTCACTCCCCACGTGAATTACTGTCTTGTTTAAGATTTTGCAGAGAGATGATGCGCTTTGACACGTAACTTCACTAAAAAAAACTGGTTCTAAATTGCTTGAAGTGAATGTAAAATATTTAAAGGTAGTTTGAGTTATTAGACTAATCTAGCTCTGTAGTTTAATAACATAATGCCAAGGATGTATCGGTTGAACCTCCTGTAGTTCTGTCAGCACTCAACTAACAACACTGAAAACACTATGAAAAGACCAAAACCAACACTGAGGCCAAAATGTGTCCAAAAATGATATTCCCCTGTGAAAAAGAGCCACACTGTTGTTCAAAAACACATAAGCGAAACCACACTGTCGCACTGACGGACATGTTCTTTCATAACCTAAACAAAATGAATGTATACTCACTAGAGGGAATGTGTATTAATCCACCACTGAAAATAGTCCCAAATAAAACTCTATTTCCTAACAATTGTCAAAACCTGACGTGCCCAGCTGTTTCCTGTTTATGTGCCTCGTCTCAGACAAGGCAGGCAAGTCAAGAAGTGCTGAGGGGAACTAATGCACTGCTGGTTTGGTCTTTTCATTGGATTATTTGACAATAAGAAACATTCAGAATAACGGCAGCCTTACGCTTCATTTCAATAAGCGTTGGTGTTGTGCACCACAATTCTCTCTGTTTCATATGCACATGGAACATCACCAAGACAAACAGAGGACCAATAACACACGGCAGCAAAGAAGTAAAGAGGCTGCCTGACAGACATTAACATTATGCATTCACTCTATTTGTTAGTGTGCTAGCATGCTTTTATCTTAACACACTGGATCTCGCAGATAAAATACTTTCAGGTTTACTGCATTTACACAGAGCTGTTTAGATATGAGGCGCGATCGTTTCATAGTCTGGATCAAACAGATCAACTGGATGTTGTTTAAAAGTGTTTAGTCCAAAAACTCCAAAAGCTCAGTTTCGGTTTACATCAGACATCCCTCCCCCATGTGTTTGTCCATCCCTGCCAACATTAGCGTCATGGACACATTTCAAGGACTTCATAAGAGCGAAGCTAATCTATCTTGTGCCCCGCGGCTGATTTAGGGGACGTCAATGACTGACTGACGGTTAAAAGATTACAGCACAATCACACTCACCCACAGAGTGCCTGTCCGTGGAACAGAGAAGATGGAGCGCATTACATGATCGAAGTAATGGACGCCATGTGAGCCAATCCTACATAACATAAAACAGACATGACAGGTAGGAAGACAGGAACAGAGAGAAAGAAATAATGATGCATCCTGAAATCCAAAAAATTGCCCTTGTGTGCAATCTCTAAATAAACTTCAAGGAGAAACCAAACAATTTTCAATGTCAAAGTCAACTGTACCTGAAAGGACTGGTATGTAACTAGACATTTATAAAACTTTAGTTTGGTGTAAATTTTACTTTTGGAGTTTTATTTTAGAGTTGATTATTCAGCTGATCAATTGGTCAAACTATTTTGACAACTGATGAATTGTTACAGTATTTTTTTGAAGCAAAATAAAAAGCAGAAATGCCCTTTTCAGCCACACTTGTTTTGATCTGTTTTATATCAAATTAAATTCAATAGCTTCTGGTTGTAAACCGACAAAACAAGATATTTAAAGACATCGGCTTTGATTTTGAAACTGGAATAATTTTAGGACCAAACAAATAACTGATAATGAAAATAATGGATACTTTAAGCTTAAATTACTTTATATAATTAAAATGCATTTCTCATTTTGTCTATCAGTTTTTGAGGTGGACAAAATCCCTTTTCTCATCCATCCAATGTAAACTGCAAATTCACATTACAGCTGTCATGTGATGACAGTTACATTATACACATTTGTAGTTGTACGACAAGCACAAAACAGTAAAACTCTCTTACGCTGCATAGGCGTTCTCCTGAGCGATCACGACACCAGGTGCGTTCATTGGCCAATGAATTTCATTGGTGAGATTGCGTTTGAGAACAGTGACGGGCCTGTAGAGCCTCCTCAGATCCCACGTCTTCACGAAGCGGTCCTCACCTGCTGTCGCCAACAGGAATCTGACAGGAAAAGAGAAGGAACTTTAAAAACTGAACAGGTAACTAGAATGGTACTCTGTAGACTGAATCCCTCTGCCAAGACCCCACAGTCCTCTGTGATTCACTCAAGCCTAATCCAGTATAAAACCTGAGTAATTTAATTAAAATATTATTTATTTTAACATAATAGAAGATTTTTATCATAATCGATTTATAAAATCCAAATTCTACTCATGGATAACAGCCACCTAAATCTGCCTGAGGTTTTCCATCAGGATCCGTGCTTCATTCCCCGAGAAATTAATGAAAATGTCACCTTCTCTTGCAATGGTAAAGAAACCGACAAAAATAACAGTCCCTTTATTTGGATCCACACAAAAAAGTTAATGGGGTCTGTTATGGGCTGAGACCCATCGTCCATCGAAACTTCCTGGAAATCTGTGCAGTAGTTTTTCTGTTATCAAACCAACCAACAAACATCTTTGGCAGACGTACAGTAGTGATACTGATTACTGTGATGAGTTAATGTCATTTGGTCTCTACTGAGTACATACATTTACTTGTAAAGCAAAGCTTCAGCACAGAAATGGAATGCATCGCTCCCCCCACATTGATCAGATCTGACAGCTGTGTCTGCCATAAAACAAATGAAGATGGAGCAATCAATACAACCAGATTTCACTGTGACAAAAACTGTGGGGTGTGAATGTGGGGAGCAGAGAGGAGAGATGACAAACTGTTCAGGTGTGAAAAAAGAAAGGAAACGCAGACGTGGAACAGGGAGAGGGAGAGTTTTTATCTCTTTCAACACGGCCATGTAATTAAAAAGCAGTGATCCAGACAAGATATGTGTCCTCTCTGCTGCCAGGAGGGTGACTCTCTCCGCAGGATTAATCTTGTAATTCACGTACGCACCTCAGTTCAACTTTAGGTTCATACCATCTACGTCAGACTTTAGAGAAAAACAACTTTCCTAGAGTGAAGCACAAACACAGCAAGTGATAAATTAAGGAAAGAATAACATGTTCATCAGTTTGGTCTCAGATCTGCCCAGAGATGAACAATCCTGCAGTAATGTTAATGGCGACATTAATTACCTAGAGAAATGACTGAACGGTATACAAGCTCCCGGATCACTGCTCCATCAAGGCAGTACAATGAACAATAGTGCAAAAGCAGTACACAAGATGAAGTTGAAAGAACAGAAACGATATTGAAAACATAACATTTTTTGAATAAAATGGAATTTTACAATATTCTAAAATCAGCTCGATGAAAAACAGGTTGAGAATGTTTCATCAGGACTTTAAAGTTACAATCGTTTTATAAGAATCTTCCTCTGAGTTGGAAAAGTTTATCTCTACCTAGCAAATCAGACTACATTTATTGTAGTTAACATTTAAGTATAGTGTGTTTAGTGGGGAAACTACAACAGGTCACAATCCCATGTATTACCACTGCTGGGAAGTTCTGAAGGAGAAGCTGGAAAATGTGACATGTTACATTTCTGGGGAGGTGGAACGATGAAGATACAATGCAGAAGCATAAATCAGGCTTAAGTGATAATATCGTTACTGGGATAGGATTATCTTGTACTGGTGATAATAACAATGTGCCAATAAATTAAAGATGAACACATCATGAATGATTCTGACTGAGCATGCTGGCAGCTCTCAGTGTCCACTCTGGATGCCAAACTAATTTTAGCTAACATTGACAGAGAACACTGCTCAGCACTGAATGTGAACTCGGAGATGATCAAAACATAAGTGAGGTGTAATTGTTAGTGTTAGTGGTTGGTAGGTACTCGGTGCTATATGGCTACAGCGTACAGTGCTGGAAAATGATGCTAAGGCTAGTTTACTGACAGACAGGCTCATCCCTCTGTTGGTCTTTGTGAACAGAAAAAACAAAAAACAAAACACATGCAACCTTTACTTTCTAATGTACAAGATAACAGCCAACATACGTTTTGTGTTGTATGGCTCCCTCACAACATAAATGGTGATGGAGATATTTAAATCTGAGAAAGAGGAGCTTGTTAACAGCACCGACCCTGCCGTTGATTTTTGGGAGATGACTGGACTCTGGACAATTTGTAGTTTAAAAAAGGGATGCTCTGCCTTGAACCCTGTTAGGCCAATACTCATGATTAAAGTTAAAGGGATTGTACAGAACACCAGCAGAGTTTTCAAGCTGATGCTGACATCTCATAGTTTGACCTGATGGTCAATAAGCATTTAAAAAATGTTCTGCAAAAGTGTTTTTCAGCATTTCTCCTGGAAATGTAATCGCAGCGTTTTTTTCAATAAATTGTCGAGACGGGAAAGCATTTGCGGAGACATTTACATCATGTAACACCACAAGCCAGATTAATCATTTTTTAGGTGGGTTGTCAGCTCCTTACAAAATGATAGTGCAGATTTTTTCTTGCTGATTTAACAGACTTCAACTACTGAGGCGGTTTAGCTGGGAAAAAAGAAGAAACTCTTTAACATCAGAGGTCGATGATATTCTGACTGGCCAATATCAGGTTTTTAATAGGAAGCCAATTTCGACTGAGGACATTGCTTTAGCCCTTGTCATGTCAGTGAATCCTTGTAGCAGACATTAGTGATGTAAATGACCCCTCTATCTTTTTTCTCAGCTACACATACATCAACTGAGTAATGGAGCAGAGAGAGGTTTCAGAAGGATGACAGCGTCTCTATGAGGGTTAAGGTGAAATGATGAGCTATGTTCTTATATCACATATCAGATACTGGCCAGTCAGTGTTCTCCTCTGTGCACAGTCATAGTCACATACAGTGTAATGAAGAAGTTATGAGCAATGAAGGTAAGGCTAATAAGGACAGTGTCATTTTGGATCACGAAATTACTGAATGGAGAGACCTAAAGAGGCAACTGTTTAATCCTTTAATGAGAGAAATGGTGTTATTAAAACTCACTGCTCCATTTCACTTAACTGAACACAGTACATAGCTAAAGTCCATTTCTGACTTTCTAGCACAGTTAATTAAAAAAAACCCAACAAAAACAGAAAATGTTCTAGTCATTTCTTGACAAGTCTGAGTGGAAAAAAAATAACACATGGAGTTCCACAGGGGTCTATCATAGGCCCCTTTCTGTTGAATCTATACATGCTTCCAGCAGCTTAAATCATACAAAATATCAAACGCTCTTGCAGCTTATCATATCTAGGTACCAAAGACCTTCTACTGTTTTAAATGGTATCTGTACTCAGCCAAAGGTTGTTTATCAGGCAGAGGAAGCATAACTCTGTCGCATTACTTTGCAATCATGGGTAAACTGAGTGTTTTTGTTGTTCAGTAACTCAAACAGAGTAATATGTCTTCCATATAGCAGATGACGTCTCATTAATTTCAAGAACTAGGTAAGATTCCTTAATATCATATAAGCAATTCAAGCTGGTCAATTGTATCGCTTGGAACAGTAACTTGCCTGGAAATGTGTCTTTGCAGATCTCTCTCACAAAAGCAATCAGCTATCTGCACCTTATTTGTTATATTAAGTAAGTAAGAGTAATTTATTTGTGTCAAATAAAAGACAATAAACGCCAAAAAATGTAATAAATAGCAACACAAAGAGATTGAAGGCTATTGTATGAATGAATTGCTTTTTTGTGAAAAACTGGTTTTATTTTCCTCCTTCAGTGCTATATATAGGCTGTACTGTCTGAAAGCCATGGAGTAATTTGGGGAATATCTTACACAAGGTTGTAGCCTGAAGGTCAGTGGATGCTGACTAGCAGAGAGATAAGTTAGGATACCTCTTCTGAATAGTGATGGCTTTGAGAGGACATGGCTTCATGCCCGGCCTTGTACCCCACATTTTGAATTAGTGCCTGAATACACTGGAGCAAGGGCTTTTCTGCCAAACTTCAGCACAACTTTCTGCTCCCAAGATTTATTGCGCTGCCTTTGGCCGCGCGCACCAGAGCTGCCTTTTACCCACATTTTAAGTGGCTGTGAATAAAACTGCCAAACTAAAGTAGACGGAGAAAAAAAACCTTTAAAAGATAAACGAGCAATCAGACAACGCTGCAGTCCATGAAATTCTTTCTCTCTTCTGTGACAGCTCTCAAAAATGCCTATGATTGTTCTCATGAAAGAGTTTTTCTTTGCCTGCATGAGGCTGTTTCATTGCCGAAACTGTTTTTTTGTGATTTTGGAGTTATACAAATGAACTCAATATATCCTGATTTATAGCATGTGAGACCAACTGCCATATACACTTGTGCTTGTGCCTTCAAATCAATTTAAGCTGTTGCAACGACATCTATTCTGCTTTTTCAAAATGCTGATTTAACAAATTATCCCTACTTACTCACAATCGTATCACACTTACACTTTTCATTATTCTATTCATCAAGCGACAAACTGAGTAGTTGCAAGGCAGATGTTTATAATTTTTGCATTCTGGTGTCACAGTATTTTATCAAGTGACCAATATTTTTCACAATATTCAATAACACAGAGCTGTCATGGTGCCGACATTTGGCGAGATGGGGAACCACTGACAGACTAGCGAAATTCAAATGTAATATTTGTTATGGAACCCTCTCGATCCCAGAGCGGCAATTCCATATTTCCATAGAAATCCATAATTTTGAAATTATTCCCAGTGGATCAAACACAAGGAAAAATAAAATCCTGCACTCGGAATGAATGATAATATTGTCTATCGTAATGTTTGGGCAGGATAATATCGTGATACTAAATTCTGGATATCCCCAAAGCCTACTATCAATCGAATTGATAATCTGAAAAGTTTTCCTTCATTACACATTTGTTTATGACCAATGAAGGTAAAGGTGACATAATGTCAATGCAGCATCAGCATACAGGTGAGATCAGAGTAGAGCTGCAACGATTAGTCTATCAATCCTTCAGTAGTTTTACAAGCAACATGTGAAACATTTGCTGAGTCCAGCTTCTTCAACATGAAGATCCGCTGCTTTCCTTTGTCATTTCTAACAGTTAATGAAGACTCGTGGTTTTGACTGTTGGTTGGACAAAACGAAGCAAACTGAGGACGTCACTGTGGGCTCTGGGAAACTGACGAAATTGGATATTTTATGAACAGTTAATCAACGATGTTAGAAAATATTTGGTAGATTAATCAACAAGAAAAATAATGATTAGTTGCACTTCTGCACAACTTACAGTGTGCAAGAGCAAATTCTTCAGAATTTTAATTTCGGAATCAAAGTGGTTGATGAATTAAATCCTGTGTCTAAATACTAAACTTTCATGAAAACCTATCAACAAAGTCCAATGTGGGTAAAATAACCAGACATCAATGTCTAATATTGAAAATCAAATACAAAAGTGCTGAATATTGATACAGCGACAGCTTCGACACTTACACCTCAGAAAGGGTGGATGTGAATGTTAGATGACGATAGACACATAAATGTCATCATCAATTTATCTACTAGCGATGATTAATCTATTAATTGCGAGTGCCCTGATACAATTTGTAGCCCTAGATCAGAGTGAAAGTGTCTACCTGGAGGCGGGACAGAAGGTCATAGCTCGGACGGCGTGGTCGTGAGCCAGGAAGCATCGATAGGGCAGCAGGCTGAGCGACTTGTCGGGCTCTCGCACTCGCAACAGCGCAGACTTCGAGCACAGATCCCACAGACCTACTGAACCTGGAGGACACAGAGAGAGCATGGATGTAACACACAACACTGTGTAAAAATAGAAAACACCAGCTCAAGTTGCAGAAGCTACCGGTACACAAATCAAGATGAGAAGAAAATCATAAAAAGAGGATCATAAAAGAAGACAGGATGTGCTATTTTGACAACAGCAGCATACAGATAAACCTGAGGGGATTTACACCGTGCATTTGTTTTTTCTTTCAAACACTGATCCAATTCATCAAAAGCATCTCCGAGGAATCAATTCACACCGTCATAAAATCCAATAGCCATTATATCGTGCGGTTTTGCAGGCAGCCAATCCATAGACAGGACTTGTCCACTCCTTTCATGGCGAGGAGCTTTGAAGGAGCCGAGCTTCAGCGTTAACACTCCTGCTGCCTGCAGACAACGAGAGGGAGGAACAAACTCATGTTACCGCAACATCAATGTTAACAGCAGGGTGGGACAGTATGTTCTCCTGTAGCATTCTGATGTATTTTGTACATATTTCCTGAACTAAAGTGTGGGCAGAGAGAGTGTATCAACATAAACGGAGGATTGTGACAGCAGGAGAGAGATGAAATGAGGAAAGAGAAAGACAAATGTTTCTTAATTAAAACCTACCTGGTAAATTGGCAGCTGTTGACCGGCTGTGGAGAGAAACACAAATTACAGTTAGAAATTGTTGACTGGTAACAACTAAAAATAAGCATGGGCATTTTGAGATAACAAAAAGCTAGACTCTCATATTGACCGTAAATATGGAAAACATTCAGTCGTCGGCTGTGTAGGGTCGAACATGTTTAATGTTCAGTGTTTTTCTTTTGCGACTCCGGATGACAAGTGTTAACATATTAAATACAATTATTCAGTTAGTGGAAATTGTTCTATTTTAAGCTCAATCAAGACTCACTCTACGTTTTGGTTATGTATTTGTATATATACACTGTATGTATGTTGCAAAGCCAATTAATTTTGGAAAAGGCTGCTGCAATTTGAAATGGGAGAAAAAATGCTGTGTGAAGAGTATGGCTAAATCAGAATTTAAATATGAGCTACACCTGTCACATGGATGTTATCTTATTTGATCTTCGTCTTTTTTGCGTCCGTTGTGTTTCGCCGCAGGAGAGTTCATCATGGAGTGAAATGACCCTGGAAGTATCGAAGTGGCAGCCATGATTAGAGCTAGTCCTATTATCTAAATGCTAAGGAAATGGGCTTCAGTGCTTCCTGTTTTATTTCCTTTAAAATAGGGTACACTGGACCATTGTTCACGAAAGGAAAGGAGAAAATGTTGTGCCACAAATACTTTCAGGGAAAAACATTTACAGCAATGCACCAACCATCCGCCATCACACAATCTGTAGCCTGGTAGAGATACAGTTGTATTCTCTTAGCACAGCAGATGTCGTTTCCAATGTTGTTTTCCATTAAAGTCAAATGTCCATTATAAACTACTTGTGACCACACCCAGCTGTAAAATATCATTTTACAATAGCACAGTATGTAAAGTCGATGCCTAGACCTAAACAACCCAACCAACGAAGCAGAGCAGAGGCGGAGCAGGGTGCGTCTCAACGAGAAAAGCAGTGGAGTCAATATGGCGCCCAAACTTTGCTGACTTAAAGAATGTTAACATTAAGCTAAGAGTAAAGCTGAGGCTGAAGGGAGCTCCATCACCACTTTTAGAGATATCCTGACATGAAATGAAGTGTGGAAAAGGGATCAATAAGCTAAAAGGTACAATACATACAATGTCTGCTGAGCTGAGACACTCTGGACTAGACTGTCGGAGAGACAGACCAACGGACCAACTGATATTGCCATCTGTAGAGCCCCTCCCCCGGTGTGGTTAAAAATGACTGGATGTTAAGCACCACTTTAAAAGTAATTCTGAAGTGCCTGCCTTGACGATCACTGTTGTGTTTAATAGATGTAAAATCCGATAACGAAAAAAAAAAAAAGAAGGTGTTGGACTGTTCCCCATCATTAGTTTCCTCACCTCCTTCGGTTTAGATTACTGAGAGTTCAGATCAATACAGAGTCCTCCTCAATCCTCCTCCACACTTTCCATCGACTCTCCTCGGCCTCAGAAAAACACACGCTCATACTTTTAAAAGCCTCTTATGTCCTAAATCAAGCGCGGACCACTGTTCAGACTGGGGGAAGGTTAACCGTTAACGAGAGTATGTCGACTCGCGTCTTCATTAACAGGACTGAAAAAGTATTCAATATTTAAATGATCATTCAACATGCCTATCTATCATGATACTTTGGTGCCGATGTGTTTGATATGTAATGCGATTCAAAGTATCACAGTTCAATATTCATGTTTTATTGGACATTTTCATTAGCTTTCCAGTAAATAAGTGGAATCATACACAACCAGAAACTATTTCAGGCCTACTCAACATATTTTTTTTGAAGGGCACACACATATACACAGATGTTCAGGGAAAAAGCAGCTGCTGCCAGTTAAACAGGTCTGCTGTATGTCATGAGTAAATAAATATACATCACATGTGAGTCAGTCTGAGTCTTGTTTCAACTGCATCTTAGCTTTAATCCATGCAAAAAAAAAAGGTGCATTATGTAAGAATTGGGCGCCTGTTGAATTCGTACTCCTCATCATCCTAACAAATTAGCTTGCTAGCTAGCAGTCCTAACTGCATATTAGGTGACAGGACAGGCTGGTTAACATGCTAACCTCAGTAGATATCTCTGCAACACAATACAAAGGTGCCTTCGACATAATGTCATAACTTTTATCCACTTTTTGTGATAATATCACGTCATATTTAAATGTTTTCAACAAAAACAATCCACCATCCTTTAGAAGTTAATGCTACATTTAGCTGTTCCTGTTAGATGAACAGACATAAACCCTCTTCTACTCAGTTACAATGATGTGTGCATTATTTTTTCATTAAAAAATTCTGCCAAAGTAAATCATTCTGACAACGTGGCTTCTTATAATTCTCCATTTTGAACATACTGCAGGCAAATTTTATGACCTGACGCTTGACAAACCAATTAGATTTCAATGTACTTAAATGACTAGTATAATTTTGTGTTTTTTGCAAAAGTGTGTGCATTCACTGCTGCAGAACTGGGCCTAGTATGAACTGTAATGATAGTATGGTATAACTGATGATGGTAATTAGCCAGCATCGTATACAGACGGTTTTGTGGGAAAAGTACAACACACAAAGAGGCGCTCCAGCGTGGCCTTCCTGTGACCTCCTTCCCCGCCCAATCCCGAGTAAGTCTCGGATGATTGACAGAGTAGGGATACAAGAGGTGTCAGATACTAGACCTGAAATTCATAGCTTCCAACACTAACAACTGGCTCGGTGATGCATCTTCTTTGTCATTTCAATTATAGATCCTTGTCTGATGGAGAACGGCGCTGTAAATTATGTGCGTTCACTTCCCTCCCTTTTGTCTTTTTTTTTCCTCTCCACGCGATGCCTCTCCACCTCCAACACCCCCGCCCTCCACTTCTGCAGCTTTGCTCATCCACTTGCTCGTTCATTTTGGCGACCGGACAGACAAAAGCCATTTATAATTATCTGTCGCAAACAGCACAGGGCTGGCGGAGAGAGACTGGGATAGGCATACAAACACACACACACACACACACACACACACGCGCACACACACACACGCGCACACACACACACACACACACACACACACACACACACACACACACACACACACACACACACACACACACACACACACACACACACACTTTTTAGCCAATTTCACCTTTAACCCTTTTAACTGATACTGACCCTCATGGAAATCCTTTCCACCCATGGTCATGTTAGATAGCTAATCAACATTCACTTAGCACTCATCACGTCAGGCTAAAATAAGTGCGGAGCTATGAAGCAACTCGATGGTTATTTTTCACTTGGTTGAATGTACGTTCACTCTCTCCATCACTCCCCTGCCTCTCTACTGTCAGTTCAAGACACATTTACCCGTCTGCCCATCAACATGATGAAAGGTATTTTCCAATCAAATAAACTAAATGTCAGCAGCTCAAAATCACACCTGACAGCAGAGTCAGATTGCAAATTATTTGTTGAAAGCCTACAGAAATGTCCACATCATGCCTGCATTTGAAAAGTGCTTTGTTTCTGTGAATGTTTTGCTTCAGGCTGGTAGACAGAATTTGATGTGATGGTTGACTGATCACATTTTTGATGTGCTTCACATGTGCACACAAAGGTTTCACATGGGCATGTATGTGGGTTTAAATGTAATCCCAATGGGTTTCTAATGTCATCTCAATGGTTTCAAATGTGGTCTCATAGGTTTAACATGGGCATTTGTGTGGGTTTTTACATGTAATCCCTTAGGTTTAACATAGGAATTAAGATGAATATAGGTAATTAAATGAGTTTCACATGTAATCCCATACATTTCACTTGGGAATTGACATGAGATTCACATATTATTATTGCTTTATTCCCTTTATATCATGTCGGACTTTAAAGGTGTGGCAGCAGCTGTAATTGAGGAAATCGAGGTCCTTGAATGTTTCTTCATTCTTTCCTACAATATTGATAATAAAATAATGCTGTATATATCACAGGCTGAAATCAATAGACTCAACATATGACATATGACAACATTGAACTGAAGTACATTTTGGCCAGCATAAAATTAGGTATTCAGTATTTCCCAATGAGAAATATAATTCCTAGAAGTGTGGAGGAAGATCTGAAGCAGTGCTTACACCACCCAGTTGGGAAAAAGGAAAAAAACAAACAAACCGAGACCCTGTTCAAAAGTTTACTATTTGGCCAAGTGTGTGTGTGTGTGTGTGTGTGTGTGTGTGTGTGTGTGTGTGTTTAGGGCGACCGTATCTTCAAATGTGAGCGCTCTGCAACCTTTCTATCCAATAACTATAACCTATGGTCAGAAGCAGGGGGCTGATGGAGTAGCTCTCTGGATACGGGACCCAATGACCCTTAGCTACAAAATAAAATGGAAACCAGGAGCCATGAAGCAGCAGGGAGAAGGGGAGAAAAAGAATGGAAATGTCAGGTTTTATATGGCCTTTTATGTCCAAACTGTGCAGGAATCTTTTCTTAATTGTGAAACCAAGCCAAGTGTACTACAGTGGAGCCTATTGTAATCCAGTATACTGTGTTTCAATTACATATTAAACACATGAATGACTATGCTTGATCACTTTCATAATGGTGTCCTTAATAATTGTAAAGGGAGTTTTGTGTTCCCTTAGATCCCTTCTATAGATTCATAGGCGATAAATGGGGTTGATGTGATTGTTTGATCAAAAATTTAATACCAATTTGGGCAAGTTAAAGAAGAATTTAAATGACTACAAGGAGTTTTTAAGTGGAAAAATCATGAATCAGATTAATACTGATGCCTCTATATGACCATCTGTTAGCTGTAGGCTAAATGTAAGCTAACTGGGGCGTATGAACGGCTATTGTGTGAAGTTTATTTAGTTCCACCCTCATCATATTGCTGTGTTTAAAAAGTAGTGTTAAAAATATGTTGCGTCTTTTCTTGGGTTGATTTGTTCTCCGACAACTAATGCACGTGCTAGCCAGATCGGTATCTTTGCGACGGGAGGCGCTGGTACGCCAAAGGTGCCGCCAGAATCACCAAAAACCTAAAGCCATTTGTAGCTTCTTTAAGTTTATACTCTGGGTCTTGAACAAGATGCCCGTGGTACAAGGGGAGTTATTGTCTGTTTGAAAGTTTTTGTTGTTTCAAAAGTTTAAATGTGTCTGAAAATACAAATTAACATGAACCCAACCCAAAGCAACAATATACAGTATACAGATACAGTATTCTCGTAAGATACAAAGGACTGCTAACTTTTTCAGCAAGAAACTCTTACAAACCCGGACATATCCATCTCAGAATGGAGAAGGTGCAGAAGGTGAGGCTATCACTCTTAACATAACCCTATTACAGCTTCTGTTAACTTGTTTATACACGCTGCCATGGGCTTCCCTACACTTTTTGTAGGATGGCCAATAAAAAGATGCAGATCCAAAGAATTGGCAAATTTGCCCTCAATGGATATCTATTCAGCATCACACACAGATGGAAATATGTAGCGGTTTAATACTCGGGAAGAATAAAATTCAGCAAGACATCCTCAACATTTTCAGATTCTCCTGAAACTACAAATTTGAGGTACTACGTATCCACACAAAAGGTTGAATATGAGTATTCTCTACTGAAGAAGCGGCACTCTCACTTCACAACAACAAATATCATCCAACCCTCAGGTTACATTGTGCTACAGATATGCTCCAGAACACAAGGCTTAATGGGATGTGTGAAGATTGTGTCAGCTGTGATGTGATGTAAGGTGTGTGAGAGTTCATTTTCGAAGTGTGCGCGGTTCTGAAATGCTGTGATCTCAGAATGGTATAATGTTCCATCAGATTAGCTTATACGACTGTGCAACACAGACAGATAAACACACACACGCGCACACACACACACACACACACACACACACACACACACACACACACACACACACACACACACACACACACACACACACACACACACACACACACACACACACACAACCAGGTTTCTGTGTATGATGGATGTGGCAGATAAACTCCCCATTAATCTCATTCATACAGTCTTCTATCAGCAGAGCCCCAGAGGCAGCTGACGCAGTGATCTGAATAGACCAGACCACAGGCTCCAGCATCTATTTTGTCAGCATATACTCACACTCCTGGGGAGCGTTCTGTGTATGCATATGTGTGTGTGTGTGCGCGTGTCTCCGAGAGGAGCAGTTAACTACTGCTATTCATAAAGCTGCATTAAACAGTTTGAAAGACCCTCAAGCTCTAAATATTCACAGGCAGGCGCACGAGGAGGCCGTGGGGTCCTCACGGATGCTGTCCTGAGATCCTGTCCAGTTAACGATGTCCGAGTCTGATATGATGGATGCGGTGCTGTGTGATTGATTGCATACTCACTGAGGAGCTAATCAGGTTGTGTATTAACGCCTGTAACCTGAAATCATTCTAAGGAGACTACAGCTAGAACAATTTAGCGATTAAATCGATCAACAGAAAATTAATCAGCCAGTATTTTGGTGATCAATACATTGTTTAAGTCATTTTGTCTGTCAGTAATTCCGAAAATTCATTTGCTCAAGCTTCTCCTGTGTGAGGATTGGACATCAGTATACAGGTTTTGACTAAAATAAGAACCAATTTCACCTAGTAATCAAATTAGTTAATATGGAGGTATTTAGAGTGACACTCAGTAGAGTGCATACCTCTGCCAAGGCCCAACGGTCCCCTTTTATTCAATCAAGCCTTAATCAATATCAAATTGGCCAAGTGCTTTCTCATGGCAGAAACGTTGCGCCTGTATCTGTGTCTACATCCCTTCATTTACCTCTTGAGCTTAATCAAATCTGACACGCTCACATAGATACGATTCTTGTCATCAACATACCCTGAGGCATGATCATCTCACAGTGTTAAAGAAGGTGAGAAAGAATTCCTGGATATATCCCTTTATTCGGACCTGCACCAAAAGTTAATGGGGTCCACTCTGGGTCGGGACCTGCCCTCCATCTAAGTTTCATGGAAATCCATTCACTAGTTTTTGTGGAAACCTTCTGACAAACCAACCAAAAACCAACAAACTTACTTGGTGGAGGTAATGAGATTTTTGATAAATGATCTTCAGAAATGTGGATAAAATTACTAAGTTGGCCAAAAAACAACATTAGAGAAAAGTCGGATGAGTTCAGAAAATTACATCATTTTACTGTAATGCAGACTGTAAAACTATAAGATAAAACTTATATCTTATCGTAATACAAGGGATATCCAAAACGTAAGAAGATATATGGTGCTAGATTATGATTAAGATACTCTCTAATATAAAATGATTTCCTCCACCTCTATAATTCCACCAGACCTAGCCACCAATTCTTTAAATCTGTGTAAAATCAAATGATGTGAACAGTATCACTGATTATATTGGATTTTACAGTCGACCCAACACATTCAAAGTCACGAGTTCCTGCAGGTTATTAGTGTGTGTCCTCTGCCGCTCCCAAGAGAAATTTAAGGTAACCGGCCAGTGGATATCAGATGTGTTTCATGGCAACTCCAAATGTCTGAGTCACCAAATGGATCCAACTACCACCAAATCACTCTCAGGGTGCTTCAAAGTGACTGTGACGCCCGTAAAAGCACCTTATCTCAATCTCTATTCTCGCCTTACAGTGGTCACAACATGGATGCGAGCTATGTGTCAGACTCTTCAAAGACACAATAGATGGGTGCATCTGTGAGCTGATACAGAAACTCATTAAGGTGTTTCCTTTTTACTGGTGTGTGAGGAAACAGTGAGGAATCTGTGTAACATGCCGCAGCAAACCTCATTTTAATCAGCAGTTGGGTGGAGTTTTAGCGGCATGTGAAAAAATCCATAGTCCAGCTGTTAATTTTTACAATGCTGCCATGATCGGCTGCTTTACTGCAGTCCAGTGTCATCTCAAGCTTCAGCAGGAATCATTATCACGCAGACTTCAGGCTTCATAAGGACAACACTGCCCTCTGCTGAGCACTGGAGACAGTTCATTTTCTTGGGTGTCTGAATCTACTCAAGTCAGAGTTGTGTGCTAGTCAGAAAGGTTTTGTATATTTTCATTTTTACAGCTAAAGAAAATTGTAGCACCAGCGTATGACTGGTGCGATACTTGTTATTGATGGTTCTTACCAGTGTCATCTTTCTTGTTTTTGGAAAGCAGAGCCTCAGGGTGGGGCAGGCTGTAAATGGTGACCACGCCGGTGGAGGTGGCAACCGCTAGAAGACCCAGTCTGGGCAGGAAAGGTTCCTGGGGATGTAGAGGATTTCAGTTAATTTAATATTGTCACAAAGTATCAGCTATAAGGCAAAACTAGACCACATATGTTAGTAATGTCAATCAAAAAATCGGTGGAAACCCATTTTGAAAACAAAGCACTTTACCTTTCTGCCACAGCTGGGAGGCTCCCAGCCTCCTGCAGGACACCACTTTAGATGCCAGATGAAGCCTTTGTCCTGGGCCAAACCATAGGCCAGGGCTGGCTGGGAGTCTGGTCTGCAGAGACAGAGAGGGATAAACACGACAACAGGAGATGTAACTTCTATAACAAAGATCGGGGAAACAAAACGTTGCAAAGGCATGTATACATGTATATTTTTTATTTGGTAAGAAAGACAAATGATGGGTTGATTAATAAAGAAAAGTGCTGGAAAACTAAAAATGAACTCTTGCAGTGACACAGCCATTCAACACAGATGCATGAGTCTCTAGTGCAGCAAAATAATCTAATATATCACGATCAATCCTCAAATAACCCCTGTGCGCCCACTCCAGCTGTACCTGCTGTTGTACTCCAGCCTGCTGACGTTCCACAGCTGAACGAGTCCAGGCCCGCCGTATGTCTTGTTGACGTAGTGCTGGTCATCCATCCCTCGATGACAGGCCAGAGCTATGTACTGAGACGCAGGAGCACCATCAGGTGTGGGACACCACTCCAAGGCCCAGACTGGCCCGCCTGCATACAGCACCGTGTCCCATCGATCGGGGTGAGCAGGTACTGCTGTGAACCTGATCAGTTCCACACACAGAAGGGACTTTACTTCAACATGCCAAGTCAGACTTGATCACTGAACTGAGATCAAAACATCTTTCCACTTTTGTTTTTACATTCTCCACATAAAACGAAAGAAGAATCACCTGGGTCATATTTTGGATCAATGCTTTCTAGCACAGCACACAACACAGCAATTACTTAGCTAAGAGAAACCTTTAGCAGAAGTGAAACATGTAGGACCAAGATTTATTCCCACAATCAATCAAAATTGCTGGAAGAAATGTAAAAATAAAATACAGAAATAAATGAATAAAAAAAAAAAAAAAAAAAGGAAAAAATAGATACTAATTTAAAGTTTGGCTGTTGCTCAGTCTCACCTGTGGAGTCTTTGCAGAGGCGTTTCCTCCTTACTGAGACCATGTCTGGACACTTTGAACGCAACTGACTGAAGCTCCTGAGGCAGGTACTTCTCCACATCGCTGAATAACAAATTAGACACACAAATCTTTAATAGTTAACTTAAATATGTTATATCTGAGTGCCCAGCACACCTGACACATATAGCATACTTCATAACCCCTAAAGGTGCTGTTACACACCTGAGAATATTATTCTACCATTTAATTACCAGGTGTGTATAATAGATGACTTCATGACACACTGGCCAGATATGTTAGAGAGAGTAAGATATTCATATCTCAGTTTAAACACTGTGACAAAAACCTGGCTACAAATGTAATTTAATGTAATGTGGTTTATTCTTATAGCACTGAATTGCAGAAAGTGTTCTACAATGAAAAATGAAACATTAAAATATGGTAAAACATTTTGTTCATCACCTTATAAGCCTCCTCTCTTGCGGAATGCCTGATTATATCTATGTATGTGAGTAACTGAGTGAGTACCTTTGTGGTACAGGATGCCAGTCACTGCTGGAGGGGACCCATGCTGGGAACACCCAGCTGCTCAAGTGCTCCTCCCGGCTGGAAAACACACACGTGAACACGTCACAATATGTCACAAACACACACCAGGGCTAAAAATAGTTAAGTCACCAACTGCTGGGTGTTCCAGTGGTATGTTTTTTCTAGCGATGCATTGTACAACAGCATCAGTGAATTTGTGAAACAACGTCATCGCTGAGCTAACACGATAAATGCAATGCCACTCACGATTGCTCAGCACTGATGATTACTCAGCAGAATGAAAGAAAACAACACTTATCTGCTCTGGCAATAACTAACAAAGATCTGCCCTTTTAATCTTGAAAAAAAAAACAAAAAAACTTTTCATTCATATTTTCAAAAAACAAGGTGACAGAAACAACCGGACTTAGTGTCGAGTAAAGCTACTTACAATTTCTTGTTTGTCTCAGCGGCTTCCCAAACGATTCTCATGAGGCTGGTGTTCAGCCCGTTGGGGGTTTTGGGATTTGGGCCAGACTGAAGGAGGAAAGGAGAGTTTGGATGAGTTTTGTTGGTCACTTCTTAATAAAAGGTTCTGATAAGGGGATAGTCATGTTTCCTTCAATATCAGGTTAACACATAATAAAGAGACACAACAGAGATATAAAAAAAACTAACCCAGTTCCTGTTGACGTGATACGCCGCTGGATTTCTTCTTGTCTTATACTCCGAGTCCAAGTCTTCTACTTCTGTTTCTCCTTCTTCTTCATCATCATCATCGTCAGCTTCGATCTCCTCAGCCTCGTCTTCAGCACCTGGGACAAAGTCTCCATCGTCCGTATTATCGCCGTCAGAGCAAGCGCGTTTCCTCTTCTTTCCTTTACGCCCTGCAGGAATGTAAAGAAGAATGATGCGTGCACTGTTTGAAGTATGGGAGGATTACATTCTTTTACTAAAAGCACATTATGTCATTTCAGCTGCAAAGCAAATCAAGGATGTAGCTTGATGACATCTTGAAGAAGCAAGGGATCGTGGGAGTTGTTATCTTCTACCGCCGTTGCAGACGAAAATCTACCAAAAGTTAAGTCGCGTTCGCCAGCTTTCTTCCTCGCTCTCTGATGTATCATCTGATTTTTCCCCAAAAAGGTCCAGCAACAGGAGTAGTTTCACATCGAGATATTGATAAATATCACGATGCAGCAAGTTACCTGCAAAATAAATTGTCAGACCTGTTTATAACTACACGTATTCTGGAAATGGTCAATGGTAATCGTAACTCAATGGCTGAAACCAGTAGAAAGCCACACTGGCTACATACATGATCTCTGCCTCTGGCCTGACCTCTGACCTCTGACTGAAGCTGCCCAAATTAAAGAATAAATAAGTAAATGGCTCAATAAGAAAGAAATCTGTCATCAAATGCAACAAAAATGAAACTAAAAATAAATGTAGGCATTAATAATTGTTGACAGTGTGTGAAAAAAATTGATATTTCTGCTTAAATTTGCTTTCATATTTTTACCTTTTATTCATTCATGCTTTTATATTCTTTTGCAAAATGGAAAGGGAACGGAACACAGAAGTCAACATTTAATAGAATATTAATCAATTTATAGATCCGCTTTAT
Organism: Acanthopagrus latus; assembly: GCF_904848185.1. Taxonomy (NCBI): domain Eukaryota; kingdom Metazoa; phylum Chordata; class Actinopteri; order Spariformes; family Sparidae; genus Acanthopagrus; species Acanthopagrus latus. The sequence continues at coordinate 6,932,782 of NC_051060.1, read as the reverse complement.
TTCTTCATGAGTTTCAGCCCTCCTCAGTTTTGGAAACTGAATAAAAACAACACCACTGCCTTGATCATGATGTCAGTCTAACTTACACATCCACCGAGCCCATCACTGACCATCTTCTGCATGACATATCTATACAGATGTTTGTGCTGAGCTGTGAAATCCACCGTACCTTTGTTTCCTCTGAGGCTTCTGCGCCCCGTTGTTGAGACTGCTTCTGTTTGGGTGACATCACTGTTGGCCCCCGCCCGGGAGCCTGATTCATCACCGGGGTGACTGAATACCTCTTTTGCCAGAATTTGGAGGTACTTCAAAGCCCTGGAGAAGATTTAACAACATCTCTTATATAACGACGACTTTGCTTCATGTTGTGGAGGAAAACATACAGTAAACTTAAAGACAGACTACATGTGACTCACGCTTTAGCAGCACCTCTCCTGCGGCGACCACCCGGTTGGATCTCCTCCTCAGGTTCTTCTTCAGCCTCCTTACATGGTGGTTCTCTAACTGGTTCCACTTCCTGCACAGGACGCTTCCTGACATACTTTCTTTTTGGTTTCCCGTTTTCCTGCTGCAAAGTATTTGAAACTCCATCCTCCTCGGCTGGGAGGTCTCCATCAGCGGCGGTAGTTTTCTTGGCGGGAGTTTTTCTGGCTGGAGTTTTTCTGGCAGGAGTTCTTTTTGTTGGGGTCTTCTTGGCCCTAACTGGCTTTTTAGGAGTTTCCTCTGAGATTTTATCATCAGACTCTTTAGGTGTTTTGTCGCTTGCTTCTAATTCCCCATCTGCAGCATGTTCTGCGGCTCTCGTAGCTTTTCCACTCTTGGCCGGAGTCCTTTTCAAAGCTGCTCTTCCTCGTCCTCCTGAGCTTTTTCTCTGCGGTCTTCGCTTGGCACTTTGCTCATTAGTCGCCTCCTCAGTTTCGTAATCTAAATATTTGGGATTTCTCTTCCGCTGTCGTCCTCTGGAGGTCGGTGTTAGATCACAACACTGCTCTGACAGCTTCTCTTGCCCTGTGAGGAGAGTGAGATACTACTCAACAGATGTACAGTACACAGCATTGTATAAACTGTAATCAGTTCAATAAATACAAATGCAAAATGCGCCGAAAAGGAGAATTAAAACATATAGCTTCACAAAAGGACCCATCGTCTCTCTATTCATCCTTGTCAAATGTTGCTCTCAGCTTAAACAATTGCGTGCAAAAAATTTAACTACATGCACTGAACACCCAAAACAACAGTTCATGGTGTCAAACAATGTGATGAGGGATTTCAAAGATAACACATTGTTGTTTAACGGGTGAAATCCAAAATATGGTTGCAAATATCTCTACACAAATTTTACAAAACAATGTATTAAATCCAGGCAGCTTTCTAGACTGCCATCATCCGTGGCCTCACAGCTTTTGCCTTTTTTTAGAATTCTGTACTGCGTTCAGCAACACAGCGGTGCGAGTTCACTGAACAGCCAAATCTTGCCAGAATTACTGAAACAACATCCAGTGTAGCATTAAGGTGCACAAAGTCACAGGAACAAGTAATGAATGTGAGAACAACAATATCAATTTAAAGGGGTCAATGGACCATTTGCAGGCGCCTCCATAACAGCACACAGCTGACAGACAGCCTGCCACTCAGCGTGCTCTTTGAATAACTGAGAGCTGTCACAACCTGTGACCTCAGCTCCAATTGCTACAGTTTATTTCCAATTTTCATTTGTTTTCAGTATTTTGTGGGGGGGCTTTTTGTTCCTTTACTTGTTGTGATAACTGGAGAGTGACACCCGGGCTCCTGGGGTGTCCCCCTTTGCTACAGTATCTTCACATGAATTCCACCCACAAATAAGTTCCTAAATGTTCCCCACATGCATGACACCCCTATATTATACAGTAACCTAATTCAGTAACATAGTGAAGCAGTTCACACTGGCTACCTTGTTCAGAGTCAACGGGATCCATAGGCCCTGGGTTTCTGGTGTTGTGGTTGTCTCGACTGATGCCTCCTCATGTGTGGAGTAGTTCCTTCTCACTCTCGCCTTGGTGCTCTTCAGCCAAGAAACAGAAATTAACAAATACAGAAGACATTATGAACCTAATCACAATATCTATAAAACAGTACCCCTGGAAACATGGAACAGACAATCATTCATTTCTCAAGGTATGTACAGTGACTGTACACACACACACACAGTAGTATTTCATCATTACTATTTCATCACCCCAGTGTCTCCTCCTTTAGGCTACAAATGGTCACGACTGGGCAGCCAGTAATAACATTTAACATAACCAGAAACGTCTCTGTTACTGTATGTGTTACAAAGGTTGACACCGTGCGTTAGATAGTTTCGAATAACTAACGTTACCGTGGAAACGTGGTGTGTCACAGAGCCAGGCATACTGTCGATATCGCGGTGTCTGACACTGACAAACCAAACCTCATTCGATAGTGTGACAGTTTAATGCTCTCTGCCGTGCTGGCAGCTGTACGCGTGTGAGAGATACACAAACGATTAAAATCACTGATATTCTTTAACCCGCTGATAAATTCGGCATATGTTTCGAATACCAGAAATAACGAGAAACAAGTTATCCGAGTAACACACTTTAGTTACTCGTTTGTTTTCCCAGTGACTCACATCTCCCTCTAGCCACGCTAATGAGCTAACGCTACACAGCTAAAGCTAACATGCTAAAGTAACTGTAGAGTGTAGCGCTTCTTAATCTCACGGTCGGAAGCTGTAGTACCTTATTAATCAGCCTGTTGACAAGCACACTTTGTCAGGAATACTATCACCACCGTTAAAAACTCACCCTGCGCTTCGCAGAGGCTTTCTCTACGGTGGCGAAGGGTGAAGCGCCTCGGACCAAACCCGGGAAGCTAGATCTTCGCCACTCGGGATCGAATCCCAATCTTTGCTACCGGGGATAACACTGTCAGAAACCGCCGATTGTCCCGACATATAAATCTTGTCGTTTTTGTTTCACGGATGGCGAAATATCACCATCTCCCGCGGTGTTCCCACTGACCCAGGCTGCTGAAACTCACATTCCGCTGACATCAGACCGCCATGTTGTTACTGTACAGACATGGAGATCACACCGCCCCCTATCAGCGGAACGTGGGATTACACCGAATAACAACTGACCGAATATCAGGTGGTCCAGAAATACACTGAACAAAAGGTCAACAGGTCAATGTCAATAACACTAATGATTTTTACCTTTACTTTTTCTCCAGTATGACTTTGGGGTACATCTTACAACACTGTATGAACTTTGCTGTTGTTTGGTAAAAGCCAAAGATAAAATTCCACTGAGGTGGATGTTGTGGAAATGTCTGACTATTGCACCTTAAATAAAAAAAATTTAAATAAAATGGAGTTTCAAAAATCTAGTAGAGTTCTACAAATGATCTTTTATCATCTCCAAACATTTTCAGTGACATTTTATCAGTCCAAATTACATTTAGCAGGCTTTTGTTGTGACTTACAGTACTTCATACATACCTCTATACTCTGATGGCTGCCATAGAAGGTGCTGACCAGCACATCAGGAGCAGTTTGGGGTTCAGTATGTTGCCCGAGAACACTTCAGCATGTCAACTGGGGAATCAAACCAACAACCTTCTGATAACAAGATGCTGGCTCTACCCATCAGCCACAGCCGCCACTTTACAAATTTCAGCTATAGTCGTGTGAATTCAACATGTTGGATGCTTTTTATTTTGTGTAAATTAACTACGGTAAATCTTATACATTCACAAATAAATCCTCAGTTGCTTTTTGGTGAGAGTTTCACTTTAAGGCCATGAGTATAATCATGTATGTCTACCGCTACGTGGAGCCCTTTTCAACTATGTCAGACATGGTATTTATTACTTAATAGCAACACTATACTGAATAATATTTACCATGTCTGACGTATTTGAAAATCATGGAAAAACATCCATATTTTATGGACATAATCATGTAATCCTTGTCATTGTGGCCAAAATCTAATTACACATTTTTAAATGACGTCATTTTTGTGATGTGATCGCATAACATTATTAATTTTAAACCGTCGCTATTAAACCCTGAATACTGATGCTTGCATGAAAGAAGGGAGTCCAGTCATGAGATCCAGGGACATGAGGAGTAACAGAAGGTGTAGCTGCAGCTCTTTGTATTGAGCAGGCAGGACAGGTGAGGACCACTAAAGGAGGAAGGCTGAGGAGCACAGGCCAAACAGGTAAATCAAGGAAAGGAACTTTTAAGTTTTTTCAGACTGCTGTTCATTGTCTGTAACTCTGACGGTGCAGCACTGAGCTGTACAGGGAGTCCTCTTCTTCCTAAAGGAGGGTAACACAGTGTAGCAGCGTGCGTTTACCAGGTAGCAGTGATAAGGACATATGGTTTAAGTTAATTAAGACACGGGTCAACGAAACATCTTCAACTTTATTTTAAATCAACATGATCAGGTTGTTGAGCAAGTCAGTCCCTGTGCTTGATAGACTCCAGTCACTTAAGTTGAATTAAAAGCTTTTTCCACAGATCACCACAGGGGGCGCAAAACCACACTGACACCTGCACAATGCACGTGCTCCTTTTTACCCCTGAGTCGAGGGCGGCTGTAGTTAAGTCCCAGCAGGCAAAGTCAAGGTTACCTGTGAGCCTCATTCTAAAAGAAAGTTGTACTACAAATCTGATTATAAACTTTTCACGTTCTTTGACTCCTGCAGCTGAAAATGTCACCCTGCTTCACTCGACTCAACTTCTACCACAGGACCAAAAAAAAGAAAAGAAAAAAAGAAAAAAAAACCACTTCCAAGGTGTGAATGACAACACTGTCTAATTCTTGCTATCACAGCATCACGTCATTATGTGTGAAACTGAAGTGGAAATATATTTCAGTCATGCTGATAAGATCTGGCTGTGCGTGTTCCTTCTCATGCTCAGACACGCTACAGTTTAATTTAGTATTTTGTTCATTTGATTAGATTTTCCTTCATGATCATCCCATTTAATATCTGGCTTCATTGTAGTAACATGAGGCAAAAACAAAAGCATCTCAGTTTACAGATATCTTTACTCCATCTTATCAGGCTGCAGCTCACAGGACAGGTTACATGTGTGGATGCACCAACTGCCAGCATTTACTGCATAACATGCACAAATGTACCTGCAACAGAATGTTAGTATATAGTGACATGATTAATATGTGCAATAATTACTGTTAATGCCACTTTTTCATTTCACATTTTTTAGGGACCGGGAACAAACCTTTGCATGTCGCCACCACAAGGTGGTTTTGTTGAAGCTTCACCCACAGGAAGTGACAGAACTCAGAGGAAAACAGTTCTCATGAACAGAAGTGAGCATGAAGAGAGCAGAAAGTCTCTCACAGCTCCCCTCTGCTCCATTTGTCTCTCATCAGTCACTACTGTACATTGTCTTTGTGAAATAAGGTCCCATGAGGTCCACCAGGGCCCGACTTCACCTCTCTGTAATAAACGGTCTAAATACTCAACATGATACTTCAGTAAGTTCTTTGTAATTCATTTGCAAAAACATTCACAATCCTTTCTCTGTTTTGACATCACGAGTTACTGAGCGGAGATTGATGAGGGAAAACAGAACTGAATTGATTTTAGCAGCAACATAACAAAATGTGATAAGGGTGGAGGTACCTGAACACTTTCTGACTGCACTGTGTCTACACACAACACACACCCTCACTGAAGTACAGGCACTGTGGATGCAAGAACTGATGGACGGCATAACATGTACACATTAGCTAACAATAAAATGTTATTGTGGTGTAATATGATTAAATCCAATGATCTAATGTTTCTTGGATGTGAAGTAAGGATGAAGAACGAACCTTTGTGAGGGAGATGAGCTGATAATTTATTCACAGTGGACAGGAAATGTAAACATGTCAAAGTAACCTGTGGTCAGCGTCACTGCAGTGGTTTGAAAGGGAAGTAAGAACAGAGTCAGAACTATTTATACATATGGAGTAGGAAGTTTGATCAGAAACAGAGTGGCAGAGTGACAGGTCACACTCTGCTCGGTGTTCTCAGGTTGTTCTGTGAGTACATCTGTGACTTTCTATGTGATTTTCAGTATCTATATCAATGATATATGATCTGAGCAGTGTTGGGGAAGCTACTTTGCAAGTGTAGCTTGTAAAACTACATGTAGTTCAGCCTGGCAGTAGTTTGAGCAAACTACATTTCTACCCCTGGAGAAATGTAGTTTGTAAAACTACTGCTAAAAAAAAAAAAAAGTAGCTTTAGCAACTACTTATACTCATTATACTCATTTAACTCAGCGATCAACATATGATGCATATGAAACAAAATATAATAGCCTTCAAAAAATTAACATGCCAGCAGAAATATGCCTCTCGACTCAGATTTTATTTTTTAAAGAACAAGAGCTGACACTTTTGGTCAACATCACAGGAACTTCAGAGGTACTAACACTTAGGCACAAACACGTGAACACGTAGGTTGTGTCTGTAGATGCATCTATATCCAACATGTACATGCTCTAATATGGCCATGGTTGGACTGGAGCTTTTGGGGGCACATCGGGGGTAGTGGGAGGGTTGTCCATGACGTGCTTGTGCCGTATGAGTGCCGCCTTCCTTGGTACAATGACGCATCTGAGTGCTGCCAGGGCAAGCCAATCAGAGGCAGCGTTGGCTTAGCATGACATGACATGACAAGCAAAATAACATTTATATTATACAGGTCTTTATTTAAAAAAAAAGAACAAAAATAAATTTCATATTATTGGCCAAAATTGTAGTTTGTAAATTGAGTAGTTACAATTGAACTACTAATTGAACTACTTGACGCAGCACAAAATATGAATGTAGTTTAACTTCCAGCAAATGACAGCAGATTGTAGTTAAGCTATGTTGTTCAACTACATGTAGTTTAGGTCTCCCCAACACTGGCTCTAAGGTATTATGTTTATAGCTGAGGAATTATATTTATTGCTTATTTTACTCGACCTCTAGATATTAAGTGAGTTTTTAAACCTCTGTAGCAGAATATCATCACAGAAATGTGTGATGCTGTTGACTGATCAACAGTAGTTGCCACTGATGAAACTCCAGCTGGATTTTGTATTTGATTCTGGTCTAATGAAGTTTTCATCTTTATTTTAGTGCTGAGTACACTCCTGTACGGACATGCTGAAGGTGACTACTTATCTTTTCTGTGTTTACTGATTACTAGTGCATTGCCCATAGGAGGTATGTATTCCTATAGAAAAGTGGGAGGTTAAGTAGCGCTTTCATGGATGGCCAAATGAGAAATTGAAATTTTTGACTACTTTTGATTTTACCATTATATTTCACCTTAAAAACTATTTACCTTGCCTTGTTTGGTGTCATTATTTTCAGCACAATGTCACCAGTGTGACTGTACAGTTATTTTTTTCATTTTGACATACTGTATTAACACTATGGACCTAAAATCACAAAATAACATAAAATCAGAGTAGGAAAAAGTTAGATTTTTTCCTGTGAAAACCACAAATATCTTTAACAAAACAACTGCATTAGTTATAATGCAAATATAAATTGTTGTTTGGTAAATTTGTGCATACATTTTTGAAATGTACAAAGTAATATGTAACTATTCACATTTAAATGCAGGCAGTGCCTCAGGCTCAGGGCTCCTCAGCTCATTCCTGCCTATTCCACAGTCAGCCATCTCCTCCTTGTTTTAACTCACAACACAAAAAAAAACGACTACACTACACACTAAACACACTACACTAAGCACTATATAACATACAAACTATACACTCCAAACACGCTATATGTCACAAAGCTCTCAACTCTCAAAGGTATGGTAAGGTATGTCATGGAAGTGAGCTCTGCAGTGATTGGCTCTGGTGCACACGTGGTTATAGTGGCTATGGTTAACAATGCTAGCAGAATTTGTAAAGCATTTCTGAAATAATTTATTAACAGTATCTTTGTAGTCCAAACAAATGCAACATTGCACACCCTTTGGCCCACGCAGCAGCCATGTTGAAACTCTCAGATCAGTCTAATCCTGATCTGCAGAGATATTATTTGAGGCACACACACACACACACACACACACACACACACACACACACACACACACACACACACACACACACACACACACACACACACACACACACACTCCAGATGAGTAATTTCCAAAAAAAAAAAAAAAAATACTCAACAACTTCTCTGAACATTTGCTTAAGACAGCAAAAATCAAAATTTAGGACTAATTGACGATGCTGGAAGAGTAAAAGAGGAAATGTGATTTGCTTCAAATGACAAACTATCACGAAAACAATCAGAGAAGAAAAAGTGAGAAAAGAAGGGCAGAGTTTAGCTTTTCACATCAAGAAATTCATATAAATAAATAAACGTTGGTTTTCGCAACGAACCATCAGACATCACTGTGGACCCTGCAAGGGAAAACTCTTGTAAATGTTACATTTAGCTAAATAGGTAAATAAACTTTTACTGCTCATCAAATCCCCACTGTTAAACAGCTCGTATGTTGTCTGATAAATCATATGTGCTTCTTTTAATTGAGCTTTTTAAATAAAACATCGCTCTACCTCTGTCACAAGAATTGTACGTCAGGGATGCGATGACAGCTTCCTTTTACAAAGATGGATCACCTGTTAAAAATGACAGAACCCATCAGTCGTACACACCAGGAGAAATGAGAATCTACAAAGTGTCAGATATGGGCAGGTACAAGTGTAAGTTTGACGATAAGACAGAATCTGAAGAAAAAGAGCTGAGAGTGAAAGGTAGGGAGCATGTCTATTAAAGTTATTTCCTTGTGTTTTTGTTTTTCTAAACAGCAGGTAGACGTACGGTCACACTGACAGCAGACAGGACGATCATACCACTGGGAGGCAGAGTGACACTGACATGTTCAGTGAAGGATCCTGCTGGCTTCAGATATGACTGGTACAGAGAAACATCACACTTTCCTGGAAAAACTCGTCTTCCTAATGACAATGTTCATGAATCAAACAGAGTTATCTCACAAGGAGGCAAATACACCTGCAGAGGACGGCGAAGTGAACCAGATGTTGTCACACCTGAAAGTAATGCAGTCTTCATTGAGGAAACTGGTGAGTTTAGTATTTTCTAATGGAATAAACAACCTACAGTCTTTATGTTCTTGTTGTTATTGCCAAAATCACTACATGTTTTTATTTTAACCAGAATTTTAAACAGAACAAACGTTAAATCCTAATGTTTTAAAGGCGCTTATATGTTCATAAAGGCATTTTACCAAACTGTTTAAGTTGTTTTCTAACCTCCATCTCAGATCTCAGACACATACAACTTGTTTTCTGTGACAGAAACATGCAGCTTTTTCTTCGTCACTGTTCACTGCAGAGAACCATTGATGAGAAGGCTGATAATACACAGTATTCCACCAGTGACACTAACAGCAGATTAGTGCCAAGTATCACATAATCCTCTAGAAAAGAATCATGACAGTCATGTTACATAATCTGTTAACATAAACTGTAACAGATGCATCTTGTGCTCAGAGTGCAGACAGACATTAAAACTCTCCTGGAGGAACATGGATGCTTTTCATCTCACTCAGGACATGAGTAGTGGTGCACTGCAGCCTCTTGTGGTCCAAATGAGTATTACAGAAAAGAAAATTGAGCTGTAAGTTCTTCTTGAAAAAATGATTTTCACTTTGTTCGATACAAACAGAAAAAAAATCTGTCCTGAAAACATGTAATGATAACAATGTACAACATAGAAAATGGAGCAGTAGGAGGGAAATGTCTCACGTTCCCCTCAGGTCTCCTGTACATTGTTGTTTCCTTACTCTGAATTCTTGAACATGAACAGATCCAAACAAAGCTGTTGTGACTCTGCAACCAAACTGGTCTGAAATATACAGAGGAGAGACCATCACTCTCAGATGTGAGATCAAAAATGGAGGAGACACTGAGTGGGAGTATGAATGGAGAACAACCAGCTCAGAAAAACCTCCAAATCAGAATGAACACAGAATCAGATTTGCTTCTGCATCCCACAGTGGAGACTACAGGTGTAAGGGCAGAAACAAACATACGCAGCATTCTTCAACAGACTGGAGTGATCCCATCAAACTGACAGTATCACACAGTAAGTCACATCACTTTTCTTTCAAAGTGAAGATTAAACGGTTCATTAATCAACATGTTTTCATTCTGAAAAATCATTTTCCAACAGAACCCCTCCTCACTGTGTCTCCATCATGGCTGAGTGCTGCAGCCTCAGTAACTCTGACCTGCAGTGTTACAGATCAGTCTGCAGGATGGAGGTTCTACTGGTACCAGACTGTTCCTGCTCCATCAAACACCTACTACAGCTCTGAGCTGCTACCTGGCAACAGCAGTGGGACTGAACAGGATTCCTACATTGTTCATGGACAGACACACACAGCAGGATATGTGTGCAGAGCTGCTTTCAATCTGAATATTATGTTGGTAGGAAGTGTGCTCATTCATTTATAGGCTAAATATAATTGGCTATTTTATCATATTTGTCTTAAATCCAACACCATTTAAGCAGGTAAAGCACATCCTGAAAGGTTAGAATAATACTGAATATTACTCTGTATGAATTTGAAAGATGTGTGAGCCTCCTTCCATTTTGAACAGAGGGGGAACAGTATCTGACAGTAATATTTGAAGCTGTCAGGATGCATTCCCCCTGTTTTAAATGTGATTTTAGATTTTAACTTTAGATTTTGTTAGTATATAATTTTAAAGTCCTGATGTCGGTACCCTGGTGCTCTGCTGTTTGTGGTTATGTGGTTCTTTAGCCACTAAGGAGAGGTGCAAGTGAATGAGATAGGGTAATGAATCACTCAATAGACCTCTGAACAATTTGTCCCCGTCACTTCTGAAATGATGGCTACACCCCTGGTCATACCTTTTTATTTAACGTGGTGCTGTTAGAAATACTAGAATAAAACAATTAACTGTGAATGATCTATTGACAATCCCATAATGATGATGATCCCATAATCTCACATATTCTTTAATTGATCGTAAAAACACTGCTAAGAGTCAGTTCTTTAGTGGTGGGAGGATTGGGAGTGGGAGGGAGGACAGAAGGGAGAGAAAGAGGTGGGGGGGGCAAGAAGAGAGAGAGAGAGAGAGAGAGAGAGAGAGAGAGAGAGAGAGAGAGAATCCTTAATACCTGACATCAACCTCCATCTCTTTTTTGTTTGCTTTTTTTTTTCAGGTCAAGAAAGAAATCTGTACCAATGGAACGGACGACAACCTGACAAACTACATCTGAATACATTCACAGCTTCTATGTGATCACTTGTGCAGCTCTGCTGTCCAAATAACAAACAGTATTTTGTTAATCGTAAAGTTAATCTGATTAAACTCATTTAAAATAAATGTATCACATGGTTTTAATCTTTTGCTGTAGAGTTTAGGTTATCGCATGTAATGATTGAAATGTTTTGTTGTTTACATCCGGGATATTCTCACACCTTTGTTATTGTTTGTTGTTGCAAAGAGCAAATATCATGTGCCTCCACACGCTGTACGAGGTGACAGTGCATCTGTAAAGTCAGCGTCTTTTGTCGTTTCTGATCTGAGAAATAAAAAATATGTGAGAAATAAAATCCTGTTACGCATACAAGCATTTTTCCGCAATTTTTAAAAATGGCTTGATTTTCTCTGTATTTCATGTAGTCACATTTACACATGAGGAAAGCTTCAGATAAAACTTCTTTCAATCAGTAGAAAAGTTGAGTGTTTCCCATCATGCACTGCGTTCTGTGGAGGGAAGAGAAACACCTGCAGCTGCCTTCATGAATGGAAAAAAGTGGTCAAGTTTTCCTCACGTTTAAATACTACATGACTACATGGTTTTATTTGACTTTATTAATTTTTACCACCATAACGTTAGCCGAACTGACAAGAAGGGCCAAATAGCCAAGAGTATGCTGTAGACAGCGTTTCACACAAGTTTATGATGTTTCAAATGAGCATTTTCCTAATGGAATCTGGTGACTTTTTCCACAGACCACAAGAAGCAGTTTACTTTAGTTGCTGTTCACTGTATTTTGTTGAATTAGACACTTTTACATTGAAAATGTCATATTCTTACATAAACTTGGTGTTAATGATGAAATTCGGCATTAAATACAAAACATTAGTGACATCAGTTTGTTGCCTTGTTGCTGCTAAAGCCTGTCTGCTTTTGTGTCTGAATCGTTTCTTACCTCCAGCAGCTGCACCTCAACACATGTATTAAAGAATAAAAACATGTCACGTTTTACAAATACAGTAAACAGCATGTGATATAAGCTGTTGCTCGTGGTCCGTGAGGAAAGTCACCAGACTCCATTGAAAAAAAAAAAACACAAAATTTTGAGCCTTGTAGTGTCAAGAGAAATTTTACAGATTTTGTGAAACGCCGTCTACAACACATCAGAACACAATTAACATAATCCATTGAACATCATTGTTACTTAAGACACAGAGACCAAAAGGACCACGAATTAAACTTTTAATCATCTGTGGTTATAACACTGCTGGTACTAGGAAATAGTAGCACGTAACTCCTAAAAAACAAGTAATAACATATTAAATGTACAGATTTTTAATGAAGGGTTGGTTGAGACCATTGACTTTCACTTGAAAAGTCCCACAAAATGAAAAAGTTCTTTCTTTACAAATGGTACCAGACAACTAACTAAACCTTCACTCAGATCTGGCCTAGATCATATATATATATATATTTCATGTTTATCTTCTGTAAAGATGGTGATGGCACAAGTCAGGAGAACAGTTTTTCATTAGCTCCTTTACTGTATGGTTAATGATATTACTTCTATACGGTCACTGGATTAGGACATGCCCAAAAGAAATCCCTTTACACCCGGAGGTGTTCAGAACAGATCCTGATATCCACAATCTGCAGGGGGATAACTTACATTTCTGGCAATAAAACTTTAAGAAACACATCTGATGCCTCTTTGTGATGAAAACTGGACTTCCTGCTGATCACCGTTGATAACATTTAATAAAACAACATTGCTGTTTTGGTTCTCTTGGCCACAGTAGGTGACAACTCCTCCGTTGGCGCTAAAATATAAAAGAATACGGCACTGTATAGGCTTTCTATTTTGTCTAAATCTGGATTAAACAACTGTGCTCCAGCATTAAGAAGAAGAAGAGTTGCTACTGTAGGTAAAATAAAAGCAGGTAATGAACAGCAAGTCAACAGTTTATTCTATGAAATATGTCAGTTCTTCAATTACTGAAGCCGCGCTCAAAATTCAACACTTTTTAAGCTTTTATGAAGTTTTGTGGGCTGATCAAATGTTGATTCATGGACCACGACTGCTTTATAAAACACAGGTGAAGTGTCTCAAAGCTGAGCAGTGCTTTCATTTGTGCCATCAACGAAATCAAAGTGCATGCATGGTGATAAAGGTTTGGTCAGAAGCATAAGTGGACATGGGAAGTGTTTCAACGGCAAGAAAGAGGCCAGTGATGACAGCTTTTACATTATGAACCCAAGGCATTGTGGGACAATAATCAACAGGAAAACAATTGAAGAACAGATTGTAGTGATGTTTTTTTTTAGACATTCCTCAAATCCTTGTTTTGCTTCTTGTGAATTACAGTGATAGTCAGTCTTTAAGCCTCTGATCATAATTATAAGATTAGCGACTGAATTGTCACTTTTGTGTGAGCTGTTCCTTTAAAGTGAAATTAAAAGAAATCACAAGCAAGTGCACAGGGGTCCAAGCCCACAATGCAATCCAGAATCTGAGGCTCAACGATTTTGGGGCGATCACGATGCCAAGAGAGTGTCTGAGTACTTAAAATGGTGGTTTAAGTCTACTTAGCCACCATCAAAGTTGGACTTTCCCGCCATTGATGGTCCAGGTTGTAGAAACACCTTCGTCTGAGAATGACCACAATCAAAGCCGGAACAAAGATAACAGAGCTCGTACAACATTGGTGCTTGGAACCCTAACAACACATTGTCTCGAGCTTTTAACTAACCATTGCTGATGCCTTTATGAAACACTTCCCACTTAGGAGGAGGATTTCTATTCCAAACTTAAAAAAAAAACAAAAAAAAAACATGGACTGCTCCTCCAAAAAGGCATCTGATGGAGGGCACAACAGAATCGGATACAGTATGTCTTTTTCAGACAGAATATTTTCACATTGTTTTGTAAAGACAGATTAACATCCTCTTGGAAATTTTCTAATTGAAAACAATATTTTGAGGATTAACAGAAGTGCACAACAGAAGGAGGAGGGGGACAAACAAACAAGTAAATTCATGAAAGCAAAAAAAGGTGTAAAAAACACACAATGGTGTCAAAAGTCACAAAGAAATGACTGACAACCGACCAAAACCATACAGCACTATAGATACAAAATGCAAGTGTACATAAACATTAGGCTACATGCTATTGGTTAAATATTCAGACACAGACAAGAAAGAACAGAAAACACCAACCCTCCATGTTAAATGCTTGGTATGTTAGCTTTCCTTCATTAGAGTTAACAGTCAACTTGTGTCAACACTATAGAACCGTCTGCCCACCTGTCTGCATTCTAACACGACTGCTGAGCACGTCCATGAAGTTCCTGTCATATCTATTGGCTGACGTTTTGTGGTCAGCCAGTGAGAACCTGGAATAGCATCTCTGTGCTTACTACGTTTGGTGAACAGAACTCATGGCACGGAATGAACTGATTATTAAGAATAAAGGGTAAATGTTTGATCTCGAGATGGAAAAAGCAATTTAACAAAAAAACACCTTCACTTACAGGTCCACTTGCTAGCTTTTCCAGAGCTTTCAAATGTATCTGTCATCCCTCCATCGTGTGATGACTGTGTGACCCCCATCCGGTGAGGAAGACTGAACGATGGCATTAGGAGTTTCAGAAAAAGCAAGTAAGTGACCATTAAGTTGAGAGTTTTTGCTTTACTAAATTAAAATAGAGACTAAAATTCAGAGATTCCCAAATCCTGACTGCAGAAACACACATTTCAAACTACAGATGTTGTCTTTGCACACAGCTGGAGTCAATTTCAATCTGTAAGTCCTTTTATCAACGTTTATTTTGTTGTTTCCTTGGAAAAATGTTGTGAGG
The DNA here is from genome assembly GCF_904848185.1 of Acanthopagrus latus. NCBI lineage: Eukaryota > Metazoa > Chordata > Actinopteri > Spariformes > Sparidae > Acanthopagrus > Acanthopagrus latus. The sequence goes on along the minus strand of NC_051060.1, from coordinate 6,917,619 downwards.
TAGGCCAACTTTTTGGGAAACAAACTGGTGTGCTTTTTCCGAAGATTTAGACAAAAATATCGACACCACTTTCACGTCTGCTCCAAGTTAGGAGCTGTAGCCTGGAGGTTGTTAGCCGAGCTTAGCATGAAGACTTGAAGCCGGGGGGTAACAGCTAGCCTGGCCCAGAACTACAACTACCTACAGCTCTAAGGTTCAGGTTATATCAGGTTTCTTCATTCCTAGACAGATAACAAAAAATCATGGTATATATGCTCTAACAATTCTTTGAATAAAACAGTGACTTCTCAGTCTTGTTATCACAGTGAGGCAGTTGTGCTACAGCCAGAGACACTCTGCAGCAGAGTTTCAGCCAAAGACTATTCTCATTACCGATTAACCTGCCACTTACTTTAAGCATTTAGTCTATTAAATGTAGAAAAATGGTGAAAAGAATAATGCTCACAGTTTCCAAGAGCCCAAAGTGACGTCTTCAAAGTGCTTCTTTTGTCCAACCGAGAGTCCAAAGTCTTTTTATTTATTATCATAAATGACAACGGAAAGCAGCAAATCAAGAAGCAGGTACCAGCAAGTGTTCGACGTTTCTGTCTGAAATACAACTTAAACCATCGACTAACTGTTGCAGCTCTACTCAGCGCAGTGCTGGGTCAACGGATGGATTCTTACAAAAGTTGATATTTGATCTTCTCATTTCACGTTTAAGTGTTTCCCAGTCAGTTCCTAGAATTAACTATCACTTTAACATGTTTTTCCAATGGATCTGCTTCTGCAAATGGGACTTGCCGGTTTAAACGCTTGTAACTGCACTGAAGCACTACACTGACGCAGACAGATCCTCTCATGTTAGCAGCAGACTTGGCTCAAAGATGGCAGCTTGATGCCAGGTTGCGTTCACTATCAACGTAGGTCCAAAACATACATTTTGTCAAAACCGATGCGAATATGGGACTGGAAGGACCAGGGTGAGGGACATCTGAGCCAGAAGTAACTGAATCTCTTTTCTAACCAAAAAAGTGACACTTCCAGAATTGCTTAGCCCAGAAAAGGGAAGTAAAAGATGAGAGTAAAGTATGAAGTTATACAGATCATACTTAAGAGGCACAAAATCTTTTCAGAGAGACAGACTACACAAGTCTAACAAAATACTACACTGTAGCATCCTCTCTCTGTAGGTTAAAGTAACTTTTTTTTTCCCTTTAAGGTAAACATGAAAGACGAGAAGGTTTATCAAACGTTTTAAAGGAATAAGACACATTTAAAGTTGGTGAAAAGAATCTGTCACAGATAAACACACAGATAAACGGTATACTACATTTTCTCAAGGCTATACACTGACGACCATTTCAAGACGGAGAAACAGTCTCTAAAGCGGAAGTGTCTCATTAGATCCACGCCGACACAGTGAGCATCTTTTTAAAAACGTATCGATCGCCTGATGGATTTCGCAACTTTCTCAGCTGCCGTCTCCCCAAAGCCTTGGCTCGTTTTCTTCGCATTGTCACGATAATAAAGTAGGGACGGACGCCTGATGTCGTCTTCCTCCACCTCTGTTAGAATCTGCTCTGATGCACGACGAGTGTTAGTTTAAAGTGGGAATCTTAGCTGCAGACTTTTAAGTGTTCCTCTGTCGTTTCCCGGCCTCAGGGTGGGGCTCCATGACGCCGGGCCGCTTCAGGTTCCACTGGTCGATCTGTCCCTGCCTGTCCTGCTGCTCCACCTCGGATTCGCTGGACGAGCTGCCGGTATTGCTGCTGCTACTGCTGCTGCTGCTGCTGCTGCTGCTGCCGCCGCCGCCTCCGCTGCCACCGCCGCTGCTGCTGCCGCTACTGCTACCGCCTCCGCTACCCCTGCCGCTGCTGACGAAAGCAAAGCAATCCTTCCGCTTCCCCTCGGCCTTCCCCCTCTCCCCTCCTCCTCTCTCCCCCTTCTGTCTCCTCTTCTCCTCCTCCTCCTCCTCAACCATCCCGTCATTTTCCGCCTCTGGTTTCTCAGCCAGATCCATCTCGACTGGCGCCTGCTCCGGCTCTGGCTCTGGCTCCGGCTCTGCAGCTCTCCGGTCCATATCCACCCACATTGGTCCAGGCGGAGGCTCTAGAGGGGTGTAGTGGAGCATCGGCTGCTGGAGCTGGACGTCCGTCTGCGGAGGGAGGTTTTGCTGCTCTTGGTGGAGGAACTGGGTGTGGTGCTGGAGGTGATGCAGTGGCTGTAGAGGGTGCTGCAGAGGTTGGAGCTGGAGCGGATGCTGCTGTTGCTGCTGCTGCTGATGGTGGTGGTGGTGGTGGTGGTGATGGTGATGCTGCTGATGATGCTGGAGGTGATTGTGGTGGCACTGATCCACCATCTGCTTGTCCACGCTTTGGACAAACTCCTTCGACTGATTTTTGAGGAACTTCTCAAACTTCTTGGAGGCCTTTTTGTTTGTGACAAACCATTCCTGTCGACAGAGGAGGAGAGGACAAAAAGTTAGGACGGAAGCTCTCCGAAGAGATCTCTTGGTTTGATTAAATGTCCTCTGCATACAGTGACCCAAACAGATAGAGACGCAAGGTAAGTAATCAGGAAACAAGGCTAGAGATACGCAGTACCTGTGAATGGACAGAGTTGATGTGGTATTTCACTCCACTTTCAGAGTTGAACTCTTTACTGCAGATCAGACATCTGTATTTTCCAGCCTCGAAGTCGCCCTGAAATCAGATCCAAGGACACAAAAGATCCATGAAATGATTACAAGACCGGATATATTGTACTTCAATAAATATTCACTGCAGCTGTGGAGAATGTGGACTAGACTTTATTTAGGAAATCCACAAATTCTCAACATGTATACCTGATTCAAAAACATATCAACATTTACTTTACTAGGATAACCTGTACTCTTCTGCGAATCCCAATAAGCACATATTTGCACATCTAACAGATATATTATTTCAGAGATAAAGAGGGAAGCTGATGTACCCTTGTGCAGAGGCCTAGATGAGCCTTTAGTCCAGACACACTGGTGTAGGTGCAGCAACATCCCTGAGGAGGAGGACATAAATAATGTTACACTGACATATCTCCACAGCGTCGTGCCAGCTCTGGAGAAAGTTGTGTGCCCAATGCAACTTTTTGGTCCAGGAGAAAGAATAAAAAAGCTCTTGTTTGGTGAAACATTTGCATGAAGCGAGGCAAGTCCCAGTATTGACAATCTAATTCCAGGCAAAACAGAATAAGTAAGCTTGTCTACATTGACCAGGGTCGTGTTAGGGTAAGTAGCGAGCTCGAAGCTGTTAATGTTCTTTCCTGTGGTGGCAGGAATTTTAAAAACATTAACACACAGATAGCTGAAGACTGAAACGGTTGGCTGAAGGCAGTTATACCACCAGTCTACATCCTATATGTGTTCTGTGCTCAAAACAGATTTATAAAGAGTCTTTATCAGATTCTGTGGTATATAAATGCAAAATGAAATAATACTATAAAATAAAATATGGAGGACCAACCTGAACTTTACTGAAATAAATTAACAAATTATTAAGCAATTGACAAATTATACTAAACAAATTCATGAATGAATAGAGTGCAAAAAATCAGAAATTCTTCCTTAAACCTCAGCTGAAACTATGAGTGAAGTGTTGTTGTTCCTACCTGGTTGGGACACTGGACCTTCCTCTGCAGCTTCACCTCATTCTTCCACTTCCTCAGCACCTCCTGGCTGAAGGCGGGCAGGCCTGGTCGGGCATATTTTAACTGGGAAGGACAGCATGAACAGCAGGAGGTCAGTGAACGTGTGAATAGCAGTTTATATCTTCATTATGTACTGCCAAACCAGTTCCATGTCTGTTTTGCCTTCATTCCTGCTAGTCTGGGAAGAAAAAACACAAAAACACCCTCATCTATCCTCCGACTTGATACACATATTCAGGACAAACTAAATCTCCGCTTGCCTTTTTGTCATCTGGCACCAGGTCCGACTGAAACTTCCTCTTGGGCCAGTCTTTGGGCAGCTCGTTGTTGGCGATTTCGGCCAGGTGGAAGTTCGCCACCTGGGCCGATGCTCGCTGCACTCTGCCGCTGGGTGTCCTCTCCGGGTTGGCCTCCCTCTGGGCCTTCAGTGCCTCGTCTTCCTCGCTCTTCTGGGGCGTCTGGGTAACGGGATGGGAAACAGATACTCAAATATAGAACACACTTCCTTAACTATAATGTTTTTTTGACCTAATTTGTGTGCTGAATATGCTAAACTAAGCTCTTTCTTTGTTCTGACTGTAAATTCAACACATGACTCACAGGAGCGTGCTCTGACTTCAGGTGGTACTCCAGACCAGCCTTGGACTTGTAGGTTTTCCCGCAGTGAGAGCAATTCAGCAACATCTTCTCCAGCTCAGACTCCTCCTTCCCACACTTCTTCATGTGGTACACGTAGCCCATGATGCTGGTGAAGGCAGCGGTACAGCCCTGAAGATAAAGAAACATTTAACGTCGTCTTCTCCCATCGTATTCAAATGAATCTCCTTTGCTAGATGAAAGTGATTTACCTCTTTGGAGCATTTTAGTTTGCCCAGTCTCTTCAGGATCTTACGCAGTTTGTCTTTGATGACACGATCATCTAGGTCCTTGGCTTCTTCTGAGGACGGCTGGAAACAGACAGAGAGGCAGCAACACCGTGAGCCGTCACTCAAACTCCACCGAGCGTGCGTTTCAGTTACCAGTTTCATTTCTGAGACGTGACTGCTGTATTTAACAGGGATGAGGGCTGATCAGTCTCACCAGGTGACTGTGGTCGGCCATGATGTGATACTTCATCCCCGTCGAGGACTTCAGCTGTTTCCCACAGTGTTGACAGGTAAAGGGTTGCTGCACGCAAACAATTAAAGGTCGAATACATTATATTTTTGAACATAAATGTATCAGGAAACTTATATTTACTATGTGAAGATAAAGAGGAGTGATGGTTTCCTGAGCTGAGAATGACATCACATTCCCTCTACATGTGTCGTGACACGAGTCTCTCTCTGTCTGCCCTGTGTCTTTTACAATGTGACGGCCTGTTCAGACACAGCAGTTCAGAACACTAAAATAACTTTCTGAAAACATCTGAGGTGAGAAAACGGCTGGGTGGGAACACAATCTTGACGGATTCTTGACAGTTTTGTGAGCAGCGTGTGTTCAGAGAGCGCTCTCTTCTTATTCTCCCAACTTCATAAAGTGACTGAAGCACGCATTTGTTTTGGTCCGAGATACTGGTGCTTTAGTGTGATATCTAGTGGTTTTCAACTTTGTCTATTTAATCTTTAATCATATATACACAATAAATCTACGTGTTTTAACATGTGAGTAAATCCCAGTATATTGTGAATCCATTTCACCATCACATGAATGTAATATGATGGTTACAAGCGACTCAGTGTACTGGTTACTGATATTTAAGCAGTGTACGCACAGTGTGCATACACTAGTTGAACACTAAGTGCTCACCAGTCTGCAGTTCTCCATGTGTTTCTTCAGCCCCTCCACGGTCTTCCTGCTCACACTTTTACATTTTGGACAGGTGACTCTGCCTTTGGCCACAATCTGCAGCTGCCAGCGCTCCTCTTGACTTCCTGGTGAACGGGGACAGATGACGGGAGGTCAACTGGTTTTCTTACCGACACGTGAACAGCAGGGGTCGGTCAGCCTGTCTCACCTGGAGGGTACGAGGGAGGCTCCTTCTTGGTGGAGGGGATGGGGGGTTTCTGGTCCTCGCTCGCTTGAGCCGTCGAGGCCTCGCCAACACTGGCTCCATCTGAACCTGGAATATGTACATTTATATGCTTATATTTAAGTTTCAGTTACATCCTACAGCAGGAAAACGTCTGACTTTCTAATAAATTAGTCTGTGTGCTCCCAGAAATATAATGCATATAATAAAATAATTTAATATCAATGATTCTAACATGATTGTTTGCGGGTTCATAATACCAACACATCCGTTAATATGACAAAATAATGCGGTGCGATCAAACGGAAATCATATTGTGCCCTCTAGTAACAATGATGCTGCCAGTGGACAGACAAACTGAAAGCTTACTGAAGTGTCAGCAAGTCCACTTTGATGCCTGTTTTATCATTCCATGAGGCATGCTCTGTTTCTATGAACATGGAGGTGTCAAAGGATGTGTGTTTTTTGGACTTTACATCATTATCTATTTCAAACAGATTTTCCTACATCGTTGCAGGAAATAATCTGAGTGGAGGGGAGGCAATAAGTGTCCCAATGTTAGACTAGACGGTGACTTACAGGAGTCTCTGCCCTCTGGTGGCTGTGAGAAGTTATTAACGAATGGGCTTCGCTCCACCTCCACTCTCAGGACCTTCTTCATGTTCAAGTCTTCAGAGGAACACAATTTAAATACTATTACATTCAATTTATGTACATGCATACAGTATCAAAACACTTTCTTGTATTATAAAAGTTGAGGAGCTGTTCAGTCAGCCAATCAGGGTCCAGTTTTTATTCTATTTTATTCTCACTCAGTCACAGTTTATAATTGAGAGTTTCATTTAACATGAGAAAATGAAGAGTCTGTTGGTAGGTGAGACAATTTGAAGACGTCTCTGGGAAAACAAAATTCTTGGACATTCTATCTATTTACGATTAATGATTAACCATGAATACAATCGATAATTAAAATACTTGTTGGTTGCAGCCCACTGTGATCGAGTACCCACCAGGTCTCCAGACTCTGTCTCTGCTGGTCCAGGCTTGTTCTTGGCTTCGACCCGTTCCCCAGCCCTGCTCTGGCCCTGATGAGGCCCGGTCTCTTCCAGTATCCCTGCCTGCATTCCAGGCCTGATCCTGGCCTCGGTCTCTGCCGGCTGCCCATCCCTGCTCAGGACCTCGGTCCCGCCCTGTCATCCAGGCCTGGTCTGGTCCGGTATGGGCCCTGTCCCTGCCTGGAATCCATGTCTGGTCTTGACTGGAGTGTCCTGCTTGGTCTCTGGAGTTCCAGACCTGCTCCTGCGGCCTGTCTCTACCTGGGGCCCAGGCGTCAGGGCCTCTGTCCCTGCTGGAGTTCCAGCTCTGGTCCTGAGGCTGGGGCTGCTCCCTGCTGGCCTCTGGGCCTTGAGACCACGCATCCTTTGCCACCAGTCTCGGAGGCAGCCTTGCAGTGGGCGGGGCCATGGACCCTGGGTCTGCCCCATTTGCCAGACTACCTGATGACATCACCAAGCAGCTGGTTGTTGGGTAATCCACTGTTCCTATGGAGACACTCTGGAGGTCCTCGTACCTGATAAAAAACACAATACTCCATTTATTTCAACAAGGAAAGTTAATTAACTTGGGTGGACGTGACATTGAACTGCTTTTGTAGTGCTGTGTGCCCCTGACAATATGGATCAGCCTGATACATGGTTACTGTAAGAGGCATGTTTATATCTAACATTATTCGGAGCATTTGGAAAACCACTTGACAAAAAAAGGTCTGCAGCAAAGTCCCCAATTAGGACATCTCAGGGACGAACACAGCTCTTCATCTGACAGCCAAAGACCACGAATGACAGCTTGACTGTGCTCTGGCTCAGTCAAAAGCCAGGAGATAAACAACGAGAGTCTGATTTGATCTTGCTTGAAGCAAGGTTGTGTGTTGTTTTTTTTTTTTTAATTCATTAGACAGTGATGTGTCTTGCTTCAAAATGAACTGATTCCACTCTGGTTTATTCGGGATGAGAAATAAACAACAGGATCTTAAGATGAGGCAGCAGTCTAGCTTAATACTCATATTCTTTACTTTCGTCACTTTCCTTGTATAGGTAAAGCCTTTAGGCACTGAGTGCAGAATGATTCGTTACTTTAGTGTTGCTTGATTTGATAACTGTCAGTCCATGTTGAAAAAAACCAAACAAAAAACGCTGCATGTCGGTTTGATTAATATTAGAAAGGATGCTGAAAGAATTGCATCATGAGACAAATATTGTGATCTAGACAAGCAGCTTCATCTTGACGTGATGACAAAATAGGTGTTCTGGCTGACTTGAGGAGGTTTCAGCTTCTGTCTTTAATATATCATTATAGGGCCATTATGTATGAAAGAAAATCTATTTGCTAATGACAGCGCAATCTGTCGTGCATATCCACAAATCAACAGGTGTTTCTTACCTTTTTCTACCGTAAGTTCTTTTCATCTTTAGAGGATCTTGATCTTGAGACTCGTCATTCTAAAACATTCCAAGTACAGAACTGTGAGGTTGGGATCCAACAATGTGCATAAAGTTAACAGACTCTGAGTTGCAGGAAACAGAAACCACATCCAGATGCCTAAAATAAGCAGCGCCCTCCCCGATAACGACTGGAAAGTTGATTGAAAAATGAACATCATCACAAAAAAAGAATAGAGCAGGCATGAGATCGTTCTCACCTTGGGATATCCACCTGAATTTAATTCACAGGTTCTTTCTGGCATTCGTTGAACAACTGTTGAAGAGGTGAAAATTAATCCGATTCGAAGTCAGTCATGTGAAATTACAATGACAATCACCGCCAAATAACAATAATGTCAGGCAAATTAGTTTTTTTCTTTACCTGGACATGGCACTCCACTTTTAGGTTGCGACTGGGCAGATTTTCTCTTTCTTGGCACATACAGAGGTGACATATCCCCTCCACTGTGTGCAGGGTCCATTCTAGGAGAGCCGGCACTCTGCAGAAATCACCCCTGAAAACACGGGGAGGAGCATCAGGACACGTGTGTGGCAATGGGAATCGATCGAGGGTTCATTCTTGATTGCCTGTACAATATGCCTGGGACCATAACTAATGTCCTCATAGTTTATTTACTTGCCTCACTGAGTATCTAATTAGGCCAGTAATCGCCCTATGTAAGCAGACTTAATGTGCAAAAGACTGTGGAACCATGATGGCTTCAGGCTGGACAGTTAAAATAATAATAACAATAAAAAAGTATTAAATCATTTTATTATTGGCAAGGCTGGTTTTACTTGGAACACAGAGTAACTACATTAATTCAAGTACAGTAATTAAGTATAATTTTTCTTTTTACTTGCACTCTTTTTTGGCGACAAAACGTTAACTTTTAATACTCCCTCATTATTTATTTAATAGGTTTAGATACTAATTAATTTGCTGGTTCAGATTATCAACACAGAATAAAAATCAACTTGTGCATTATTACATGTTAATACAGGATCAGCTACCCAGCACTATATACAGTAAGGGCATGGGCCATTCTGCATAATGAGAACTTTTGGCAATCCAAGTATATTTTAATGCAAATGCTTGTACTTTTACTTGAGCAACATGTTCAATGCAGGACCTTTACAGTATTTTTACACTGTGGTATTGCCTTTCTCATTTCAGTGACAGATTTGAATCCTTCTTCCACTCTGCATATTATCTTCATAATGCATATTAAGATTTCTCTGTATGATAATACACGTATTAGAATACTGAGTGTTGCTATTAAAGTGCCAAACCCCGGCTGTGTGCGCGCCCGATGAGGCGTTCACTGCCTCGGCACCGTTATGTTTACAGTGCTGTCTTTCCATCATGCTTCTTGACATTTGAATCTGCATGACACGTTCAAGGCCACTGCCTGCTGCTTTAACGCTAAAAAAAAACAAAAAACAAATGAGCAGAGCTATCAAATAACGACAGAAAATGTCCAACAGTTCAACAAATACAGTTAAAGTGTCTTCTGTTTTTTTCCTCTTCTTCTCGGTGCAGAAAACCTCCTAAAGAGAGCCGCTCCAGGACTGAAGCTAGAGACTTCAAACCACCACCATCATTGTCCGTGGGTAAGAAAACATTCAGTTCTGCTCCTGACGACGACGGAGGAGAAGAGACGTAAGAAAACTGCAGCTGCAGCACAAGTGGTGTTAGCTAGACAACAGGCGGAGACACGGCGACCTGTCCTGCCTACCTTTCATTGTTACTTGACGAGTGGGAGAAATACGGGGGAGAGAGAGAGAGAGAGAGAGAGAGAGAGAGAGAAGGAGCCTACCGTCCTACAGCTCACTCCCTCTGCAAGGACGGTTAGCCTCCATGTCTTCGAGCCTGGCCTCCTCTGTCGCCTTTCCCCCGGCAGTGATAACCGCCAGGAAGGGCTGACATCAAGGAAGGCCCGATCCGGGTGTGAAAACACAGGGAGACGCGATCCTAAGCTGTGACAGCCGCTGAGCGCGAGCCAGCGCACACTAACGCCGGCATAATTGGAGCACAGTGTGTTTGTGTCTCGTGCAGCGGAACGCCCTCCTGCCGGAGAGAACAAATAAGACCCGCATCTGCCGCCGCCTTCACGGGCTGTCGGAAACGCCGACACTCCGACCGATATGTTGCAGAGCTGACCTACTCAACTGGCGGCTCCTGGGGCAAATGCGGTGCATTAAAAAACCTAATTAAGGCCCCTTGAGCATTTTGATAGGAGGTTAAAGAGCACATTCATTAGTTATGTATGTTGCTAAACGTATAGATACTTTTGATTTCTTTAAAAAAAAGTTTTAACCCATGATGCTTTAGCAGTGGGAATTTAGGAGAATTAAACTGACAGTCAGTGTTGTAACTTGTAACTTTTTAAAAGTAATCCGTTAGGCTGCATTCACACCATATCCAATGGTGTGGCGAAACACTGAATTAACATTAACTGGACCGTGGCATGAAATTGGGTTTAAGCCCTCCCTGAATCCAGAGGGTGGTCACCCCCATTAGACAGAAAAGGGAAGAAGAATAGCTTGTAACCCCTGACATGGATCTTCTCCTCCCCAAATAATGCTACAGAGCTACAGGGTTAAAACCTGGTGATCAAGGTTTCATTCTTCCTGTGGGAATCTTCGTTGATTGCTGGAAGACACCCCTTTTACATGATCAGCCACTAGATTGTGACATCAGGTCACGTTTCTTTAAAACTTTTTCGATGCAGCTGGCTGCAATTTTGTGGACTGCTCTCATTACAATGAATGGGAAACCTTACCACCTCACCTCACCACCAGATTTGGTGTGAAACCAGCCTTAGTACATGACTTTTTTCTTGTAATGAGTAACACAACGTGTTACTTCTGCGATGTGATGAATCCCTTATTTAGGTACTTTTTCACAAAAGTAACGTGTTAGTTGAAAAATTGCTCCTTTCCTTTCCTTAGTTCCACAAAAATACGAGAAAATCCCTGAAGCATTTGTACTGTTCTTATTTTTCTCCTGCAGCCAGTTTTATAACATCAAAATGCATCTTGCATGTTACTGCATCATTAATAATGATCCAATAGTCTGATACAATAACTAGTAGTACATTAGGAATAATTTCAATTATCAAAGATGTCTACTTAGAGAGCGAACATACTTGGTGTGTACCATTTGGCAAGCAGATACTGTGAATATTCCAACAAAAGCTGCCACTTGTTTTTTTTCCTTTGAAGCCAAGAAAACTTGCTATCTGTGCTGAGTGGATAATTACCAGGGCAAACAATCTGAGAAGAATCACTTTGAAACTGACAACAAATGTTATGTTTAAAGGCATTTTATAAAAAAAATCAAATTCCTCACTGTAACATTACCAACAACAAAACTGAAATCACTTATAATCACTGAAATGAGGCAGTGGAGCAAGATCAGTTCCACGGTAGAGTTTAGGATTTTACTGCGTCGGTTATATTTCAATTAATTAAATGAACATGTATGAATTAATTTAGGTAATAAAGGATGTGTTGAGGTGCATATTATTTATCTTGTATGCTCTAACGAGCTTGATTTACTGAGTAAAATACCAAGCAGGGAAGGCTTAATCCCAGGCAAATTAGCCCTGACAATGTGGTAATGACAGCGCAGAAAGTATGAATTTTCTCAGTTGTGACTCATCAGGAATCGTGTGAGTCCACGGCATTCGGTTCCAAGCAAACACAGCAGGAGTTCACTGAGTAACTCAAACAGTTAAGTACACAGGAGGGAGAGGGGAAATGAGCTGCTGTGGTGTTTGTTGCTGGGAATAAAAAAAAAAAAAAAACAGCTATTGATCATCTGCCGACACAGCGCTCAGAGGTGACTGGGATGAAGCAGACAGCCTGCTAGCTGCGATCATGATATCAAGTGTGTGATTTGGAATATTGTTCTTTATGCTCTCTCAATATGTTTTTCATTTAATTGTTCCAACAAATTAATAAATTCCCTAAAAAAAAACAAAAACACAGTTGCATTCCTGGTGCATGCGCTCCTCCTTTACGCTGCTGATGCATATTTCAGCTGCAGAATTTGTACTGGGAAAAACTTTTTCAAAAATCATACAGTTTGTTTAGCGCGTGAAAGCATCGGCCAGATGGTCTTCACCACGCAGTCGAAGAAGCTGACGGACAGACAGTGAAGGCAGCATCAGTCAGCAAGGGCTGCCTGTGAGAGGAGGTGGACTGCATCAGGGGAGTAAGACAGCAGTGATATGATAAGGTTCTCATGAAAATGATCTAAGTTTACAATCCAATCCATGTTTGTGAGATGGCTTGGAATCGCGTGTAATTGCATTTTGAAAACATTTAAAGTTGCACAGATTGACTTTTTTTGGCCACATGGGAGCAGAGGAGCTTCGCAAAAAGCTCAGAAATATACAAATATTATTACATCATGATTCAGCAAAGGTGAAGCAATAAGTCATATACTGAGTTTAGCTTTGGTTCGGAGTCATCTAACACCTGTATTGGTTCTTCACTTGTTAAGGGTGGCACCAACATTTTGCCGGTCTAAAAACAAAGTGCTGCTTACACCACTAAAAAGCTGCTGTGATCCAGGGGTAGTTCCAGCTTCTTGTTACCGGAAGGTTGCTGGTTTGATTCCCTTGGTCTGCATGTCGAAGCGTCCTTGGGCAAGATACTGAACCCCAGACTGCTCCTGATGTGCTGCTTGGCACCTTGCATGGCGGCAACCACCGCCATCAGTATATGAATGTATGTATGAGTTACTGTAAGTCGCTTTGGACAAAAGCGTCTGCTAAATGCCCTAAATGCAAAAAGCTCGGAGTAGGACCATAATTACTGGATTTGATCACTATGAACCCTTTACAATAACATTACCTGTTGAATGTGAAACAGCAGTAATGAATGGATTGATCTGACATATATTGAAGCTTTGCCTGCTGCACTGTGTTTGCCATAAATTCATGAAAACGTGCTAAACCATAATATTAGGGGAGTTTTGGTGGAGGAAGCGAAGAGGAAACGGCGACGCTGTGTGCGTGAAAAAGAGGAAGTGTTACACTCAAGGCTCTGTTATTCTGTCTGTGATGATCATTTTTGATTAAGTGTTAACTTTGCAAAGTAGAAGGATGGGTAATGGGGAATCCGTGATTGAAAATAATGTATTGGAAGTTGGAAATGTAATGAGGGGAATGTTAAATCATTACATAAAGGTTGTGTGTGTGTGAGGAAGTATGTGTGTGGCTATAAGTATAGTTAACGGTGTTGAGCTGAGGTCATGAGGAAGTATTAAAGAACAGATCAGGTCAGCTTAAGGGGAAGAGGAAAGGCCGTACCTCGGCCTCGAGAACAGGAAGGTTATTTCGTAACGAAGCATTATGAAATGCTTGACAGTCGGTTATTATCCAGTGAAAGGAGAGATTGCTGAAAAGATGCCCTAATAAGGACCAAAAACTGAGCCACTGTCCAAAGTGAGAGAGTGGACTGAAGTGCTTTCTTCCTCTCGCTGCAGCCTCGAAACAACACCTGAGACGGAGCACACGAGCAGCTGAAACATCGCAAAAAAAGATTTCAATCTTCAGCAGCAACAAGCCAATGGAATAAGAGCACAACAGTAACTTTTTTATCAACAAACTGTGGATTATAATTCGGACACTGGGATACTATTGTTCACTCTGCTGGCAGGAAGTTTCCACTTTGAGGAAGTATACGAGACCTCGGCCGGCGTGGAGATTTACCTCAAGATCTTGATCTTTCAGCAGGAGGGGAGAGGCCAGCGCCACGTTGGGCCATAACCATAATTAGACTTTGTTGTTACGCCTTGCAGGATGGAGTACGCTGTATCAACTGTGGAGCCGATCCAAAGCAGGCCCAGTACCTCTGGAATGAAGACCTGGTGTGCCCTCGGCTCTGTGTCTTGAGTTGGACATCAAGGGTAAAGTGATTTGGAATTCTGCAGCGACCATAGCAGACGAGGACGAGGTGATCGAAAGGCGCATACCGCCCCGTACACGTAAGGATGCGGGAATACAAGGACGGGAGCCGAACTGCGACTTCGCATTTCAGTAGCAGGATGATGATAGCATTGGGTCATCGGCTACCAGCACGTCGTCCTCCTGCCCGGAGGTGCAAGGCCGACTCATCCACATAGATTGGTTTACCAAAGCCCTAAAAATCCAACCTAGCCCTTTACAACGGAGAGCTGGTCCAGTGCCTCCTGGACAGAGGCAAACTCGGCAGGATCTGACAGGATCTTTAACTTTCCTTCATTTGTTTGCTCAGACACATTGTCTGACATTAAAGGGATAGTTCGTGTTTTTTGAAGTGGGGGCCGCTCCAGCCCAGACACTCAGCTTTGTACTGCAGTGAACAGGGTCCAGAGAAAAAGTGAAATAAACCACCTAAAACAAGGCTCACCTTAAAAAAGTGTACACTGTATAGGGAAAATCGGCATTAGACCTGCATTTCTTTTGGCACTACATTTTTGTCAACCGTAGAACCTCCGTATCCCAACGCAGCTGCACTAATGCGTACACTTGAACTGTTATAGATTTTTTAAGGTGAGCCATGTTTTAGGTGGTTTATTTCCCTACACTGCATTACATTCAGAGGTGTTTCTAATAAACTGGCACGCTTATGTATTTAAATAGGAAGGCCAAAAAAACCCCCAACATCTTTAACTGTGACCTATAAATGTAGCGGAATTTTAGAATAAATAAGTATTTCAGAATAAAATAAGAAATAAAGATAGAATCTATGGCAGAGAGGTGATTGCAATGGCCGCTGAGCGTGCACAGAAACTCCAGTGAAGTCGTCTTTTTTTTCCAGGGGCTTGTATGATAAACTTTAATGCCAAGCTTATGGTTATCAGCACTTTATTCCCTTGATAACACTGTGTAGTTGATAGAAATCTATTACCTGTTTACTTTCAACTCTGAAATAAGCTGCCCGAGGAAGTGTGAGCAGATGTTGTTCTCTGGAGCTTTCTCCTAGATATGTTTTTTGTAAAAATATGCAATAATTTATGTTGAAAAATGAAAACAGGTTTATTTCAAAGCTAAACTGATTAAAGCTGCACCCACCTTCCTCTTCCTCTGATTGGCTGGTACTCACTGCCTTCACCTGACTGGCTTACCCTGATATTCTGACCCTAACCTTGACCAATCTCACTCCTCATGTCTAAACCCTAATCAACACAACCAATGAAGGCAGCCAATCAGAGGCAGATTGGGGTGGGTCTTAGCAAAATAATAAAAAAAAAAGCATTGTGATCTTTTAAGAACACAGTACTAGGACTCCCTCCTTCCTATGTGAGGCAACTCTAGCAGTAGGCTGCTGTTGTGATCTATAAACAACACATAATGACTTCCTGCGCTCATGTATCGCACCAGCAGACTTGTATAGATGAGCTGTGCAGTCGCTCCTTCCTCTCTCTGTGCTCATCTTTTACCAAACACAGTCGGCCCCCTCATCTCCTCCGTGCAGGTCCTCTTTAGTGTAATCTGAGGACACGCTGCTCGTCCACGCAAAAGAGAGAGTGGCTCCCTCCCGGGGAGGAGCCATAAGTGTTTTCCTCTAGGCTGTGGGATGGATACTCCAGAGACGCAATCTGTTTTGTAAGTAGCTGTGCATTTCTTTTCTTTTTTTTCTAATTCCAAGACTGTGAATTATTTAATTATGCATCAGGATATTATCATTATTATTATTAAATAATGCTCCAGGGAATATTTCAAGTTTTTTTTCTGGGCTGAACATGACAAAGCAGTAACTGCTGCACACAGACCTGCCCCATGTTTTGCTTATTGTCATTTTTGAAAAAAGATGTTGGCTAAAATTTTCCTCTCTGTTTAATTTGTTTTTTTTTATCTCTTCCTCAGAGTGACGGCCCTGGCAAAGGGTGAGAAAACAAATGTTCTATTTCTTTGCTCTGTGAAAACTGCAGCATTTCAAAATGAAAGAGAACATACTTCAGTTAGTAATCGCAATAGGTAACATTTGAAGCCGTTCAAAATATGGTTGTGCCTAGCTGGAGTCTAAATAAGTTGATCATCAGTTGACTAATATGTGTGAGTTAATGTTTTCATAGCCACGCCTTAGTTTGTTTTGTAGCGTTTCTCCCAGTATAGATGGACCAGTACCTTTAAAATATGCCAGTGGTCATTGTCGATATCATCCTGAATGAATGTGGCTGTGTTTTGTCATGATTTTGTCTACTTTGTCTACTTGATTGTTTAAAGGATGAACTTGTATTTTGCCGACGCCAAATGCCAGTGTCTCACAATGTTAATGAAAGTGAAAAAGCTTTTGTGTAGCTGCCCTGTGATTTGATCCCAACCCAGAATTTCAGCTTTGTCGTTTCATTCATAATCCTGCAAACAAGCAGAGCGACACAGAACCAGAACACAGACACTCTCGCTGCTCTCACTAGAGGTGTTTTCAGCCACAGCAGGCAGCTGTTTTCAGGGAAAGAGCTCTGATAAACCCACTGCATGGTACCTGCCCAGCACCAAACGGCAAAGAGACACAGTTACTGGCTGGAGAATATAGTTGAGCACTGAGCAAACAAAAGAGCCAGGATCACACCAGCGGCGACCCCCATCACCATGATGACGCTCTGACCCGTGATCACTCGGAATCACTTATTCCTACATAATTAAGACCACGCCCATCTTCAAACATGGACTTCAGAGTGGGAACTTTTCTTTAGTTTCCATTACCTGTTTATGTATGCATTAAAATATGTTTTATAGTTGGTGTGCAGTTGAACACTGACAGCACAGAAACACGAGAAGACGTTAAATCTCCAGAAGAGAAACCCAAAAACACTAGAAGTCTTACTAATTGACGATCTAGCTCGAGCCATGTCCCGGGTCTAACTGATGAAATAACCTGGCAGCAGTTCGCGTGGAGAGCAGGGCTGATCAGCAGGCGCTGATCGCCAGCCAGCCTCTCCGTGCACCTCTGCAAGCACCACAGAAAAAAGAAACAAACACCGAGCATGAGATATGACAATATGGGCAGTTTGGCATCATCATCAAAACAGCGAGACAGGGGGGACGATATGAAACACATGCAAATGCGTACAAAATCTGTGAGCACAGTCTACACATTCATGAGCACTGATAGTGATACCCTGACTCAACCATTTCTTCTTTGTCTTCAGGGCAGTGGAGAAGGTTCTATGCGCACTTGGCGGGAGACACTAATGGGACCCACGAACAGTTTGTTTCATATCTTAGACAGCTGCGTCAAGTAGAGGTGCCCTCTCCTGAACAAAGTGACTATTTTGTGGTTTTCTGTCCTATCGTGTCACAAGCGGAAACAGACTTCCGCGAGGTCCTGGAAGACATTCCAGGTAGGTCATGACTTTGACCACTGTTTGACCAATGTCGCACTGCTAAGTCACAGGTACACTGTATAGAATAAACTTACCTTTGTTTTTGTACAGGTTCTAACTGAACTTACAATTCTTTTTTAGTAGTTCCCCCAGGCTCTAAAGGAGGATGAATACTACCTCTAAAAGCAGTAAATTCAGTTCCATTCGCCTCTAGGCACCAAATGGGTGTTGCTCATAGTGTTCAATTTAAGGATAATTTGAAGCTGACTCTAGCCCGTCCAATTTTTCAGATCATTGCTTTGTTCTTATTCACTCTCACTGCACCTCAACTCCCACACCTGCTGCAGCTGGCAGGTGTTTTTTGTGAAAAACCTTTAATAAGCCGACTGTATGCTACCTGCACAGCACCATATGCAGAGATGTGCTGGTGAACATTTAGCAACAACACAGTTTGAAGTCTTGCTCTGCTGTCCCCGAGCGATTCTGACTCATTTGGTTGTGTTATCTCTGTACTCACAGTTGGCAAACCAACAATCCTGGTGGTGATGCATCACACCGTCGACCCTAACCAGGTTGTAGCTGAAAGCAGACGACTGGTGAACGACCCCAACGTGCACCTCACTGTGGACGTTCTGTTACACAAGGGCAAAATCATGAAGTGTGAGCAAAACCGAACAGTGTGGCTTGAGGTTGGAGCGTTCCTCGCAGAGTCTTACAGAGGTTATGCCAAAAAGGTAATGGCTAGTTTTACTGATATAATGCAGCCAGGCTTACACATAATGAACTTCTCCTCTGAACTGACAGTTTTGTTACAAAGTACTGTCACTCATATTGTTGTCTTATTGTCTTTCTGCTCACTACCTGGAATGACATCATCAATTGTAAGTATGTCTGTAATCATGAACAAGAACAATCAAGATTTTAACAAGCCACAACAGTGTCATCAGCTAATGTTTTTTTCCAGGCACAGATTTGACCAATGAGACAGAGACTTAGAGATTTAGTGCAGATGTAGAGCGATGGTGACACTTGTTTCCTCCTCTGCAGAAGTTTCTTTGATGAATGGGTCAAACTGAACACTGGTGGAAATCTGTTGAATCACAGATTTGTGGTGCTGCTTCCACAGTGAACACCATGGTAAAATCGTTGTGTAAATCACGCGAGAAAAATAAAAATGACTGGCCAAAACTCTGAAAATAAAAACTGATTGTAAGGAGACCTTGAATTTTTCTCAAGTTTCCTGCATGGGGAAATAACGACATTGCTATAATTATTCGAAAATGTGAACAAAAAATGTTTTGGATTGTTTGAGTCGCATATAAATCTATGTCACTTATTCCCCTCTTTGTTTATTTTAGGGTTGATGGACCATCAGATGCTGATTATTGTAATGGTAACTATGACTGCTCTTATTTTTGTGGGGGTAATTTCAGTAATGACAGTTGCACTATTGTAGAAACTGGAGCTCTAAGCAGATCTGTGAGGGCTGTCACCAGCATGTGTGACAAAACCCAAAGGTAGCAGTTTACAGTATTGTCACAATAAAAGATTCTTAAAGGGACGAAATAAATGTGCAATGTAACGCATGTGTAATCATCTGCTAAAATGTAATAATGGAAGGATTGTCGTTGTCGTTGTTGTGGGATACTTATGATTACCTGAACATAGTACAGGTGTCCATGATGGAAGGCTCTCAGTGAATGACTATGTGAAAAAGAAGAAAAGACATAGCATTTTTTTCAGGTCTGTATTAAAACAGTAATGATGTGCCCAAATGTACATTTAAAGGTGCACTATGTAGTTTTGGTGAATACATTTTAATCAGAAAGCAAAGATCTTCATGTTTTTTTGTTTTTTTTTTGATTTCCTCTCAAGAGTTTTTGGTCGATGTCGCTGTTCCTCATGTCTGTACTGACGTCAAAGGAATCAAAGAGATTTTGTGTAAGTGATGGGGGACAAATAAATAAATGATAACATCAGGCATATGACCAAAGTTACTTTGCAGCCCCAGTAAATGTGCTTTGAGGTGCAGGTTTTAGAGCATGTTCATGTTTAAATGTGTGTGTAGTAGAGTTCTGTAAGGTCCAGTCTTATCAAGTTTCAAATAAAGACAAATGTTTTGTGTAAGAATAAAGATTGCTGCTCTGTGCTCATGCAGATAAAGTTTTTCAAGTCAAAAAGAATAAAGAAAAAGGAATGAAACTGATTATATTGCATTTGTGTAGCTTGTCTGATATTAAGAGATCAAATAACACCTTCATGTTAAAGTGCTATTGACCCATAAGAAGGATTTTTGCCATCATTATCTTGATGCGTATATTTTATATTTCCTGTTTGTATCCTGTGCATTCCAATGTGTCAGTGCAGTTATATTTAGGCTTAAACTTTTATACTTCTGTCTTTCATCAATCACTTTTTCCCTCTGCTTGTGATTCTCGAGATGCTGTAACAAGTGCATTTCCTCAGCGAAATTCTTTATTTCTCTGGTTTCTAGAGTGAAAAAGCTGCCATAAAATATCTGCTCTCAATATAAACACACACTGGCCTCTTTATTACGTACAATTTTGTGCTTTTACAATGACTTTTTGACTGTCATAGAAGTACAAATTCAATATATGCACTAGCACTGATGTCATAGTTAATGAAGACCTTGGGATGGACTGCATTACATTCAGAGGTGTTTCTAATAATTTATGTTTTAAAAAAAAAAAAAAATGCACTAATTTAGGTAAGTTAGCACTTGAAAACAGGTTTATATGTTTATTCCACAGCTAAACTGATTCAAGCTGAACCCGCCTTCCTCTGATTAGCTGGCCTTCACCCTACTCTGCGTCTGACTGGCTTACCCTGATACTCTTACCCTAACCCTGACCAATCTCACTCCTCATGTCTAAACCTAATCAACCCAACCAATGGAGGCGGCCAATCAGAGGCAGAGTAGCGTGGGTCTTTTTGCTTGTCCACGCAAAAGAGAAAGTGGCTCCCTCCCGGGGAGGAGCCGTATGTGTTTTCCTCTCGGCTGTGGGATGGATACTCCAGAGACACAATCTGTTTTGTAAGTAGCTATGCAAAAAATGTTTTTAATTCCTGCAAGACTGTGAGTTGATTCTTTGTGCATCAGGATATTGCCATAATTATTATTAAATAATGCTCCTGGGAATATTTCAAGTTTATTGTAGGCTGAGCATGACAAAGCAGTAACTGTTGCACATAGTTCTGCTCCTTGTTTTGCTTTGTGTCATTTTGTTAAATAATGTTGACTAAAATGTTCTGTTTTTTTTGTTGTTTTTCAAATCTCTTCTTCAGAGTGACGGCGCTGGAAAAGAGTAAGAAAACAAATGTACTTGTTTGTTTGCTCCGTCAAAACTGCAGCATTTCAATTTTAAAGCGAATATACTTCAGTTAGTAATCATAGTAGATAACGTTTAAAGCTGCTCTTACCAATATCTTTTAGATAATTGGATCAACTGAAATGTGTAATATGAGATGGGTGGATTGTAGTGATGAGACATCCTCCAAAAGCCAGTACTCCGGACTTCTATGATATGCAAATCTGCATATATTATGTACATATGGCTGGGTATTTTTCAAAAAACTGTTGGAATCATTTCAAGATATGGTTGTACCTAGCTGAAGCCTGAATTTGTTGATGATCAGTTGCATGATATGTGTGAATTAATGTTTTCATAGCCACGCCTTACTTTGTTTTGTCGTGTTTGTCCCATTAAACCGCCGTTCCCCCACTGCTCTATAACAACTGCTTCCTCTGGATGCTGTTTAAAACATTAATCATACAGATTGAGATCATTTGCTAATCCTTTTTGACATATACTCCATTGAAAACAAGTGAACTTCGTTGAGCACTGAGCAACAAAAGAGCCAGATGATTCTCTCTGGTGTAGATGGTGGAGAACAAGAACAAAGTTAAAACTCCAGACAGTCTGACCCCAGTGTGTGAAACCATGTTTACAGCTCAATACTGACTCAACCATTTCTTCTTTGTCTTCAGGGCGGTGGAGAAGGTTCTATGTGCACTTGGCGGGAGACACTAATGGGACCCACAAAGAGTTTGTTTCGCATATAAGACAGCTTGGTCATACAAAGGTGTCCTCTCCTGAGGAAAGCGACTATGTTGTGGTTTTCTGTCCTATCGCGTCACAAGCGGAAACAGACTTCAGCGAGGCCCTGGAAGACATTCCATGTAGGTCATGACTTTGACCACTGTTTGACCAATGTCGCACTGCTAAGTCACAGGTATCACTGTATAGAATAAACTTACCTTTGTTTTTGTACAGGTTCTGACTGAGCTTACAATACTTCTTCCCCCGGCTCTTAAAAGTTAAATAATTTCAGTCCAGCATTGAGCTGTTTTAAATGCTGGAGGATGAATACTACATCTAAAAGCTGAAACAGACTGTAGCTTTGTTCTTATTTACTCTCACTGCAACTCAACTCACACACCTGCTGCAGCTGGCAGGTGTTTTTAGTGACAAACCTTTAATAAGCCTACTGTATGCTACCTGCACAGCACCTTATGAAGTCTTGCTCTGCTGTCCCCGAGCGACTCCAACTCATTTGGTTGTGTTATCTCTGTACTCACAGTTGGCAAACCAACAATTCTGATGGTGATGCATCACACCGTCGACCGTAACCAGGTTGTAGCTGAAAGCAGACGACTGGTGAACAACCCCAACGTGCACCTCACTGTGGACGTTCTGTTACACAAGGGTAAAATCACGAAGTGTGATCAAAACCGAAAAGCGTGGTTTGACTTTGTGATGTTTCTTGCAGCATCTTTCAGAAGTAACAACAAAAAGGTGAGGACTAGTTTTACTGATATGATGCAGCCAAGTTTACACATAATCAATTTCTCTTCTGAGTTGGCAGTTTAGTTACAAAGTACTGTCACTCATATTGTTGTCTTATTGTCTTTCTGCTCACTACCTGGAATGACATCATCAATTGTAAGTATGTCTGTAATCATGAACTTAAGATTTTTACAAGTCACGACAGTGTCAGCAGCTAATGTTTTCCCCTTGTTAGTCTCTGTGTGTTATCAGGGCAAAATGTGTCCTGGAGTCTCTTGTTTTTTAAGTTTATCTTGAAACTTCATTCACATGGGCATATTCACACAACTGATCACGCGAGAAAAATAAAAATGACAGGCCAAAACCCTGAATTTTTCTCAAGTTTTCCTGCATGAAGAAATATCGACATTGCTATAATTATTCGAAAATGTGAACTAAATCATTTTTGATTGCTTGAGTGGTATATAAAACTATGTTACTAATTCCCCTCTTTATTTATTTTAGGGTTGATGGACCATCAGATCATGATTTTTTTAATGGTAACTATGACTGCTCTTATTTTGGTGGGGGTTATTGTGGCTACGACAGTAACACAACCGTAGAAACTGGAGCTCTAAGCAGATCTGTGAGGCATGTGCAGCAGCATGTGTGACAAAACCCAAAGGTAGCAGTTTACAGTATTGTCACAATTCTTAAAGTGAATGAATGTTCAAAGTAATGCATGTTTAATCATCTGCAAAAATGTAATAATGGAAGGATTGTCATTGTTATAATTGTAGGATACTTGTGTTAGATGATACAGATGTTTTTTTTACAGAGCTTATGATTCCCTGAACATATTACAGGGGTCCCTGATGGAGCCGTTTCAAGGTGCACTATGCAGTTTTGTGGAATGCATTTTAATCAGAAGACAAAGATCTTCATATAATGAATGAACTTTGAGTGTTTTTTGGGATTTTTTTTAAAAAAGAATGTATTTATTAATTTATCTTTTTTAGTTTTGGCTTGATGTCACCGTTCCTCCTGAGATATTGACCTCAAAGTAATCAAAGAGTTTTTGTGTAAGAGATGGGAGACAAATAAATAAATGAATAAATGATAATATGAGGGTTATGACCAAAGTTACTTTGCAGCCCCAGTAATTGTGCTTTGAGGTGCAGGTTTTGGAGTATGTTAATGTTTAAGTGTGTGTAGTAGAGCTTTGTAAGGTCCAGTCACATCAAGTTTCAAATAAAGACAAATCTTCTGTTTAAAACTGTGACTGCTGCTTTGTGCTCATGCAGATATCAAGTTTTTCCATCATAAAGAATGAATAAAAATGAATCAAACTGACTATATCATATTTGTTAAGCTTGTCTTTGTACATTTGTCATATCTGTGATATAAAATGTAATGGATTATTATCAAAAAATAGGTAAATGTCCAATAAAAAGTAAACACCCAAGTTTTAATTCCCATTTTGACTGATTTTAATGTACATTCAAAAGTTTGACTTCAGGGTCCAGCAACCCTGGCTAATAATGCCCCCGCTGTGGTGAGCACTGTTGGCACGATGATTCTCCACAACAGAACTGGGATTTTGGTAAGGATTGAAAGGACGGTAAATGAAGTCAGTAAGGCGTAAGGGTGACTTGGGGTGAAGATTCAGCTTCAACAGGAGGCTTGGTAACATTTAGTGGCCATGCATTCTACCAGCAGCATTGTATAAATGTGCTCTGCAGTTACTCTTTCCTCCTTCTTCATACTCTCTGCGTCTCATCTCTGCTCCTCCTCTGTATTGTAATTTGAGCACGTTTCTTGTCAACTGGTGCGGGAAAGTGCTTCACTCTCAGGGTGGGGTTGTAATTGTTTTCCCTTTGACTGTGCGATGGATGTGCCAGAGATGCAACAAGAAAATAATCAATCTCTTCTGTAAGTAGTAATTAAAAAAAAATGTTTCTTTAAATTCCTATAAGGCTGCTGACTTTTGAGACACCAATCCTCTATGCATGATGATAGCATGACAAAGCAGTACATGACTGACTGATGGCCCGAGCAACTGGTGAGAAAACAAATGTACTTATTTCATAATTCGACAACATGGCTCTGTCAAGACTGCAATATATTCATATTAGAGAGAATCGGCAACATTTAGTAGTTGAAATTGGTAACATTTAAAGCTATTACCAATATCCTTATATTGTAACATGATCAACGGACAACATGTAACGTGAGATGTGTGGCTTGAAGTGGTGGGACCGCTGCCAAGGCCTGCCTGGATATAGATTTAAAAATTTGTCAAAAGTATGTCAAAGTATGTTTGCTCTTAGCCTAAATGTTTGCAGTATTTTCCTAAATTGATAAATACGCAGTAGTTTAAGTACGCTAGTTTGCGGTGAAAAAAAAATGAAGTGATGTTTTGAATTCCAATAAACATTTCTGGAGTTTCACAGCAACACAGCGTTGCAGCATTCTGCTGAACAACTGTAGCTGATGCAGACGTACTTAAGAGCACATCAACAGCAGAAAGTGAACAAAAAATGGCTCCATACGGCTCATCAAAGTCTCCAGAAACCTTTAGATCCTGAATTGATTTGAACAGACTTTAAGAAACTTCCCTGTAGCCGCTTCAGATAAAAGTGCAAAGTTGTACGAACAGGGTGCCATAAGCTCAACCATGTGCCTCAGGTGTGAATGTATTTTCAAATCAATATCTACTACAGTCGTTTAGGAGAATGCTGCAACACTGTTTGTGAATCTCCAGAGATGTTTTGCCAGCTACAAAACTTCACCCGCCTTTTCGTTTGGAAGGGTTACTTATGGGACGACCTTAACCTTTAAGCTACAGCGCCCTA
Organism: Acanthopagrus latus; assembly: GCF_904848185.1. Taxonomy (NCBI): domain Eukaryota; kingdom Metazoa; phylum Chordata; class Actinopteri; order Spariformes; family Sparidae; genus Acanthopagrus; species Acanthopagrus latus. The sequence goes on along the minus strand of NC_051060.1, from coordinate 6,892,495 downwards.
CTGGGGTGAAATGAGAAAAAAAACATCTGTGCCCGCCTGTTCTCCATCTGTTACCATAATAGCACAGTAGACTCATCTGAGCGAAATCTCCATACAAATGTTAGAATAGTATTGATTACTATGGCCAAAAAACTAAACAAAACTAGGTCTATGGGTTAAATAGTGATATAAAGACAAGTCAGCGTCAACAAATTAAGTGAGACAGGGAGAAAAGCAGGCTGTCAGTGGACATGACATTTAAAAATACATAGAAAACATGGAATGTTTACAAACCGAGGAGCATGGATTATTGCTTTCAGTACTTGTTATTCCCTCATCTGACACCAGGGGGCCTTCAGTATTAATCTGGGTCTGATGGTGTGGCTTCACTAACTGATCTCAACATTGCCCACTTGGCAGGAAATCCTGATGGGGCTCATATAGGCTTTCTTAAATTGCAAAAATAAATCAACCATACCGAAGTGTCCACTCCCGAAGAAAGTCACTATGTCCTGGTTTTCTGTCCAATCGTGTCGCAAGTGACGACGGACATCAGTGAGGCCCTGGGGAGCATTCCTGGTAGGTTGTGCCATCAGTCACTGTCTGGCAAGAACACAGAGTGAAAAAAAAACAAACAACTACCACGAGTGCTTTTGTGCAGTTATGATTGAACCTACAAGTTCTCTATCTTTAAGTAGTTCCCCTCAAGCCTTTATATGTTCAGTTCGTGAATATTAATTTATTTCAGTGTAAAACTGGGCTGTTGTAAATGCTACAGTAAGCAAGATGAACACTGCCTCTAAAAGCTGCACCTGTTGACTGGCTGAAACTGACTTTCTGATAAAGAGATATTTCCCCTGATGTCTAAATCCAATATTATTCAGACACTGTTTCTGGGAACAGATTTAAATTAAATTTGTTTCTCTGGGGTGAGCACCACGATTTCAATATCATTCATCTCCAGGCAGAAAACCGGTGTTGCTCCACAGTAATGAACTCCTGGATGGCTCTGCAGTTACCGTTAGATCGCTGCTTCGGTTTTGCAGTCCTTGGCTCTCCTGTTAACAATAACTCTCACCACACATTCTCTCCAGATGAAGCCGGCAGCAGTTTTTAACGAAATACCTTTAAATAAGCCAACTGTGTTCTACCTGCAGCCAGCACCAAATGGCAGAGGTGAATATTGTACAGTGGAACCCCGGCTTACAAAGACCCCATTTAACAAAAAATTCAAGTTACGGAGGCACTTAACGGCAATATTTCTGCCTGTGGTATGGCAAAATGCCCGCGTAATGAAATCCCACAAATACAGGAACATTCACGTTAATTTGAAATTTGCCGCCACCGAAATTAAAAAAATATTATAAACTAGAAAATTATAAAAAATTATAAGTTTAAAAAAATGTTTAAAAAAATATCATTGCACAGTGTACGTACGTACATTAATTAACTTAAATGTAAGTTTTAGTTTTAATGTTTAGAATTCAATTTCATAATGTTATGTACATGTACACGTACGTAAGTATGCATGCATACGTATGCTTTCTTCAGCCTCCGCCACCTCCTCCTCCACCAAGAATTTTGTCTTCAGCCAGCATTGCCTCACTCAAAAGGTACATACGTAATTTATTTTATTGATATTTATTAATACATTTATCATTTATTTTCTTCATTTCAGATTGTATTTTGGAATATTCTTAGTGTTTTTTTTCAAATATTAAGTCATATTTGTAGAAGAAATACATGACTGGTAGGGGGCCTGGAACGAATTAGGCTATTATTAGGGAAAAAGGTGCTTCGACTTAGGAAAATTTTGACTTACAAAAGACCCTCTGGAATGAATTCACTTCATAAGTCGTAGAACACCGCAGTGGTGTCATACAGCACCGGGTGCCCACAGACAGCTACTATCAGCTTCTCCTCCATGTTGCTCTGGGCGACCGTAAACAACCGTACGTGAGGGAAGTGACGATGTCGGCTTTAACTCGTCACTGATTGGATGTCATGGTGCGATGCCACCTGAAAAGTTGGATATTTTCAACTTTATTCGCGTTGCTTCAGACGCTTCATTCGTGCTGCGCCAGACGCTCCATTCGCGCCGCCGGCACCTGAATGGCGTGTCATCGCGCCATTTACATTGATTTTCTAGACAGATACACACGCTTGAGAAGTAGCAGAGACAGAGATGAAAAGGTGGTTGTGTCACTCACTCTAGCTGACGCAATACACACGCATTCTACAGATACACACGCTGGAGAAGTAACAGACAGAGATGAAAATGTCCCCATAAGATTGAATGGGAAAATGCCTCCGAGACCCCTGCGATTTTAGAAAAAACGTTAATAGTTAGGGTCAAAATATCTATATGGTGAGTGAGAGGAGATATTGCTGAACTCGGTCATCTGGTTTTTATTTCTGGAAAGTGAGAAATGAGGGCACAAATGCGAGAGACAAATCAGGTACCGTCTTCTGTCCTCTAGAACTTTAGGCTCAAAATTAACATTGTGGCTTATGGGGCAGCTACTTCACTTCTTGTCGCTCCAGGGCTTCCACATCCAAAACTGTAACTCGTACATCTAAAATGAGACCATCATCTGAAAGCCAACAAGTTTTCCTATATTTCTACGTATACATTGTCTATGCTGACTAAAAGGTTTGGGATCTAAATCAAGCTGAAGAGAATTTTTTTCTTGAGCTGATCCAGCTGCTCTACACTCTAGCGATGATGTCACACACTCTAGGTGACGCAATACACACCCATTATAAAGTCAGAAGACGGGCTAAAAGTTCTTCAAACTAAAAATGTGATTAGTCCAAAACTGTACAATATCTTTAAAAAAATACAAGCCCAATAGTTCAAGGTTTTGTGAGTCTTTTAAAGTTGGAATGGTGTCTCTAGCTCAAAGCATGAGGGAGAAGAAAAGGTTGAAAGCTGAGGATTTTTGAAGAGGATTTGAAGCTTTTGCCATTTGTGGCAATGTTTTGCATAAAAAGCTGAATATTTCCAAAAGTATAAAAGGTAGAAAAAAGAAAAATACAAGCAGTAATGTCCTTAAAAAGCTGCACATTTTGATACTTGAAACTAAACTAAAAATAAATTCCAATTGCCTTCAGCATTCACACTAAATAGTGTTTGGCCAACATGGCCTTACAGCAGAGATTTTAGCGCCACCTATTGCTTTGGCGGGCACTTGACAGCCTCCGCTGAGTTGTCATACCATTGGTGTGGACAGGAATTTGTTTGAAAGTGGAGGAGGGTAAAAAAAAGCATCCTTCCATCTTTTATTTATTTATCATTGGATTTTATCAAATCTTATGTGTGTGCAATAAAAAAAAACAAAAACAAAAAAACTTAAAGCTGAGGGTCAGATAACAACCCACTGAAGTGTGTTAGAATAAAGGAATAAGCCTGCGTGTTTCATGGTTAAAAGTCAGTCTAGCCTGAAAATATATAATTGTTTATTAAAGCGTACCTGAGTGCACTCTCAATAATTATGACTTTTATATGTATTGAATCAGAATCAGAATATTGTTATTATTGACAAGTAAGTTTTCACATAAGAGGAAGTTGCTGTGATCTATACTGCAGGTGCAAAACAATAAACAATGCTAAACATGATTCAAAGATACGATACAAATATATAAATAGATGTTTTCATTTTGTTATGATGCTCCAACTCATTTCAGATGCCCTAAATGTTGAGTCACTTCATCCCTGTGGTATTGAAAATGGTATCAAATGTTTCCTGGTTCAAATCTGATCAACCCTACAGTGAATATTTTGAGTGTCATTTATTTTCCTCTAAAACAACTTGCTGTGATGACTGGGTTAAACTGCTTGTGTCTCTTTCCATAGTGGACACCATGCTAAAATGGTGCTAGTGCTGTTTCTGTGTGAACCAGGTTAGAAGAAATGAATAAAACTGGATGGATGAAAAACTATGAAACTTGCCGTTTTGGGTTGTTTTAGTCATAAATAATGCCAGATTTTTAATTTCTCTGTTTTTCTTCATTTTAGGGTTGACGGACTGTCAGAAGAAGATCCTTATTGCTCTAGTAGTCTTTTTTTCCGTGTTGTCGGTGGCGGCAGCTGTGACAGTCATCCTTATTGGAAAAATGAAGTAATAGGTAGATCAGTGAAGACTGTCACCAGCTCACATGACAAAACCCAAAGGAATCCAATAGCAGTTTACAGTGTAATCACATGATTATAAATGATTATTACTGGGACAAAATAAATGCGCCAGGTTATGCATTTGCAATCTTCCGCAAAAAATGTAACTCGCAAAACTGCTCTAAGTTAAAGAGGGCTGCTTCAAAGGATAGCGTCATCATTTTTGAGACCTTCCTAAAGAGATTGTGTGGAGGTGACAAATCCATTCACGTAAAGCCATGGTTACGACCAAAGTGACTTTGCAGCCACAGTAACTGTGCTTTTGAGATAAATGTAAAAAATGTAGAGTTGTGTGCACGTCCAGCCTCATCAAGTTTTAAATAAAGACAAAATGTCTGTGTAAAATTATGATTGCTGGAAATGAAAATATATAGATTGTATGTTTTTTTTCTCCATAAAGAATAAAGGTAAGTAGGCTGTACTTATACACCGATCAGCCACAACATTACAACCACAAACAGGTGATGTGAGTGACACGATCTACTCGGTACAAGTGCGATCCATGGAGGGGCCTGGTGCCAGACACCACAGGACAACCACCCCCAGAGGTCTTATAGCCATGCCTTGACATGTCAGAGCTGTTTTGGCTGCACAAGTTTCAGCAAATGGTTTTAAAGTTGTATAGAACTTTTCTTTTTAGTCTTGGCAACCACTAGCCAATACAAGTCTGCATTCCCCCAGTCGCACACAGGCGGCAGAAGCTATGCGAGGTATCACCGCCTCCTGGTTTGTACTCACGCTAACGTCAAAGAGCCACCGAGACTAATTTGATTCCCCGCATCGGCTTCTATGTTATAGTAAAAGAGGCGGAGAGGTTTCGCAGGCTCGCCTTTTCTCCGCTTTTCTTTTGTTCACACTGAACCAAGAGAAGCGGCGGAATGGTTCCTGCACTGAAAGGGGAGTGTGAATGGGGCCTCTGAGCCGCCTCCGGAGGTACTATCATAGGCGAGCCTTAGTGTCTGGACTGAAGGGATGGCGAATGGGATCAAACCAAGAAGTTAAAAAAACAAAAACAAAAAGGTGGGGTGACTCTAATAGTAGGTTAAAACAACACACGGTAACAGTGCTCATATATTGCATCAGCAATGTTGTGCAACTCCTCTCTGCAGTTCCACCTTCTCCCTGACAAACTTTGACACAGTTAATGTGCCTCAGCTCTGCCCCTCCTCTTTAGTGGCCAACTTGAGGAAACACTGCTTGTCAAAACAAAAGTGAAAGTGCTTCAGTCACGGGGGAGGAGCTGCAAGTTGTTTTCTGGTCGAGCAGTGCGGATATGCCAGAGGTTCCACCAACAAGTTATCAATCTACGTCGTAAGTAGGCATGCAAAAATTCTTTTAAATTATCCCTGTGAGGCTGTTGACTCTCTACCATGCACTTCAATGACATATGTTATGGACCTCTAAGGCATTTTTCACTGTTTCTTGTGGGCTGGGTAGGAGAGCAGCTGTGACACGGAGACACCTGCTACTTCCTGAGCTTCACTGTATTTAAAAAACTTGTGTTGACTAAAGGTTCCTCTCTGTTTCTTTATTTTTCTCTCAGAGACATGGACGTGGCACCCGGTAAGAAAACATTTACCTTGTTTCATAAATTGCCAACATATGTTGCACCGTACAGACTGCAATAGAAACTAAACTACATTCAGTCAATATGACAGATAACACTTAGAAACATCGAGGACATTTCGACAGCTTTCACAACAGCCTGAACAAAAGATCCGAGCAGGCGGACACAGCAGAGGTCTTTGAGTGGAGTAAAAGCACTTCCTGCAGTAAGAGGTGGCCGTGGCTGTCCTGTACACGCAGTAGCTTTCAAACAGGAAGTTACACACATATCAAATGTTGAACACCTCCGCTGACACACACAAACAAAAGACATATGTCAGGACTGTTAAGATGCTATAATCATGTGAAAGTTCAACACATAATGATAACAAGTTATGCTACACTTGTTTACTAAATGTGTAATATTTAAAATACCTTTTCTGATCTCTTTTCAATCTAGCTCAAGATCTCTCTTTTGAGGGACATTTTTATTAATATGTGTTTGATGGTGTGACTGTACAAAAGCCCTGTTACAGCTCAACTAGGACTGAAACGTGTCTCTCTGTCTCTCTTTAGTGTCTGGGAGAAGATTCTTTGTTGTAGAGGCAGGAAGACCTAATGAGGCTCATGCAGAATACATTTCGGGACTCAACAGAATTGGCCATATTGAGGTATCCTCTTCCGCAGAATGTGACTACATTGTGGTTTTCTGTCCAATCGCTTCACGAGTGGGAACGGACATTGGCGAGGCGCTGGAGAGCCTTCCAGGTAGGAAAGGCCTTTGGCCAGCTTCACATTGATTCACACAGAAATTTGACCAATCACACGCAAAGTTCGTTACTTTAGTAATACTTAGTAAGAAAAGTGTCTTAAAATTTTTAGCTGCCTGCTCCATGGCCCCTGACATTCTTTAGAATTAAATGCTGTCAGTCTAAAAATCACCCTGGTGGAGCCATTTGTGAACATTTTGGCAGAAAAAGAAAAAAAGAGATTCATCTGCCAAAACTTTTCCGGCTTAAAAAAAAAAGAAAAAAAAAAAAAAAGTGAGACTCGCAAAACTGTCACAAATAGAAAAGGATCTGCCCAGCACAGGAAGGCAGTCAGTCCATCTTTCTGCTCCATATCTGCTGGATGTGTGAATGAACTGTTGTTTGCCAACAAGTTATCCATATCAACTTTAAGACAGAGTCCTCAAGTAGATGAAAAAAAAAAGAATTCACTGATTCACTGAACACAATGATATTCAACCTTGCCAAGGCCGTGTAATGTAATACCATGAAAAAGAACTTGTTCAATCACAGTGTACCAGCCTGATCCCTCAGTTTGAGTTTCATCATGTTTGTGACTCTTGTTCACAGTCGAAAAACCAACAATTCTGGTGGTGTTGCATCACACCTTCAATCCTAACTATGTTGTCGCCGATAGCAGCAGACAGGTGACCAACCCAAACGTCCGCCTCACTGTGGACTGTCTGTTCCATGACGGCAAACTTCTGAAGTGTAACCGCAATGATATTGCATGGTATGAAATCCAGAAAGCTCTTGGAGTTCCAGCTCCCCAGGTAATGAATAGATTTACTGATCTAATACCACCACAAAAATCAATGTGGAGAGCTGATATTATAACATTAAGTGATAAGGGATGATTCAGTTGTTGACCTTTGAAATGATGCAAATGATGCAGTTTCATTATACAGTAACTATCATTACTCTTTCTTTGTTTCTCTCTCTCTCAGATCTCTAAGCAGAATTCCGTCATCACATGTGAGTGTGACTCAGAGTTTTGGAAGTCTATCTTAAAAGTTAAATCACATGGCCATATGCACAAGAAAGAAGTTATTGCTCCTTATTGGCTGTGAAGGGATACCTCCTAGTGGGACTTAAATGTAACAGATAAGTACATTAGTGTTGATTGTGCGGGGTAATGGCTTCAGAATAATGACACCATTAGCATCAACTTTGCAGTTCTGACTGTACCTTGGTATAAAACCTTCTGAGATAATGAAGGCTCAAAGCTGACAGCAACTCAACTAACAAGGGAAAAAGGTTAACAAGGAAGTTGAATCTGGAAATAAATAAATAGTCATGTTAGCATATCAGAGTGTAGTCTGAATAATTCAGACTTTTATATTAACAGGAAATATGGTCTTATTTCATAGTTGTGGGAATCATTTTTAAAGAAAAGATAACAGCTGGAATCTCCTGGCTGTCACAAACTTACAAAGGAATATATTCACAAGCAGAGATGATTGCCAAAATTTCAAGAGACTAGCTAGGGTCAGTAAACTGACCATCATCATCTCATCCCTCTTGTTCTCCCTTCTCAAAGCTGGGAAGTTGGCAGAAAGTTCAGTTAATGTGGGGTAGGTTCAGAAACATGGCAGTATCCTGCTCCCAGATCTAAATGATTAAAGACTGTAGTATTGATAAGTTCAAACATCACCAGCTCTTTCATTGGTACTTTTTAATATTTCATTTACTTTATCATCACATTTAAGCTACCTTTCTGCTGAGTTCTTATACACACACACACACACACACACACAGGAGCAAACAGCAGAGCAGAGAGGCCACAGTACAGATAGTGAAGGTGGTGAAATGAAGATAACATTTCTTGAGTTGAAGGCAACTACCATTTGTTCATGTAAGCAATATTAAACCTTTTCAAAATAAGATATAGATGCAATAATTCAGTAATAATTGGTTAAATAAAGGCTGGCAGGTCTGTATCGAGTGTCTGTTTAAACCATGTAAGAAATGAATGTGACAGGAGTGGTGGCCAGTGATTTATGAGAATAAAACCCAGATTTTAAAGAAACCTTGAATATTCATTAACAATTGGTATTACTAATAATTTTGCAGTTGTTTGAGTTGGAAATAATACTAGCTGACTAATTTATGTTTTTCTTTATTCTAGGCATCAGGAAGAATCAATGGGTGGTTGTTGGTCTAATTGTGTGTGCAGCATTGATAATTGCCGTGATAGTCATTGTTTATGAAGTGACAAAAAAATAAAATCTGTGAAGGCTGTGACGAGCACATGTCACAAAAGAAAGAAAAGACAAACATAAATGTGCTTTGTGAAACATGTAATCATCTGCAAAAACATAACCATGGAAGGATTATTATTGTTATAGCGTAGTTGTGAAGGTTGATATTAATGTTGCTTACTGAGCATATGATCATTATTATTTCATTTTCCTTTAACATAATATGAGGAAAAATGAAGGAAGGATAACAGATGCACGCCTTCAACAAGAGGCTGAAAAAAAGGAAGAACAAAAGAAAGAAAGAAAGTGTGTGTATGTTTTAAACGTGTTTTAAATGTTTAAATTCAAGACAAAAAAATCTCTGTAAATATTGATTGCTGCTGATTTGCACTCATTCACATGAAGATTATGTTTTTTTTCCCCATCAACAAGAATAAATAAAAAATGATGGATCAAAGTGATTGTATCATTTGTGTCTCTTGTCTTTAAGTTTTCTGATCAAAAAACAAAAAAAACAAAGTTTGTCCATGTGGCAGGAAAAACGAATGGAACTCAAAGACTCAGCTGAAAAGCTTATATTCATTGGCTATTTTGATGTATTCTGTCCTCCTGAACAAAGTGTATGTTGTGGTTTTCTGTCCTGTCGCTCCACAAGTTGGAACGGACATCAGCGAGGCCCTGTAGTACATTCCAGGTAGGAAATGGCTTTGGCCAATTTCACACTACTTCACATGGAAATGTGACCAATCACATGCAAAGTTCTGTTTTCAGTATGAAATACATTTTTAGTTTTATACTGGTCCTAACTACTTATATTCTTATCTTTTATTTTTCAGCAGCTCGCCCAGTGGCCCCTACATTCTTTAAACTAAATACTGTTGATCCAAAAATTCCTCTAGCTGGAGCCATTTGTGAAAGGTTTGGCAGATAATATTTAATTTCTTTTTCTTCTTTTTTTTTTTTTTTGCCAGGATCATTTTTTTTCAGGTTTTTCTTTCATCCGTGATGATGCGTGCAGATTAAACTACATTTCTAGCCATGACATGACAGAAATGTTGTATAGCTTGGAATTTACCTTGCGAAAACAAGAATGATCCTGGTCAAGAAAAAAGAAAAACCTGCCATAATTTCATTGACCTGTTTTCACACATGAACAATACAGAAGTTATTTTCTCACTTGCTTTTAAGGCCATCAAATGAGTATGATTTACAGTGTGTGTGTGTGTGTGTGTGTGTGTGTGTGTGTGTGTGTGTGTGTGTGTGTGTGTGTGTGTGTAACCAGACTGGAAAACAGTCTCAAAAGAAGGGTTCGCTTTAAATGTTAAAAGGAACAGTGAAGGAGATTAATCTCAACACCGACCATCACAACCAGCTGTCACCACAAAGCATGAGCATGAGTATACACAGAAAAGTGCTCCGTACAATATAATAGAAGTCATTGATGTCAGCAAATTGATCGATAATCATAATCACAAAAATCTACCATTCAACTACGGCAACTATGACACTAAAATAGTAAGACAAACTCGAGCAACAAACATGTGGTGTGTGTGTGAGAGAGAGTCAGAGAGACAAAGTGAGAGAGAGGCAAGATGGCGGACAGAGAGAGAGAGAGAGAGAGAGAGAGAGAGGATGGCCTCCATTATCTCTTTGTAGATGATATCTGGCAGTGTTCAACATGGCGGACCTGGCCACGTCACGCCATGTGACAGTCAATAGAGGCGATGACGTGAGGCTACAACACTGACAGAACAGTGATGAGGTTAATGGCCGCAGCACAACATCCCAAAGGTGCTCTGTTGGAAAAGCGCTGCTTTATCAGCGCAAAGCCACAGCGAATCAGTAACAGCTTGCCCAGCTGCAGAGCTGCTATCATGCCACACAGCATGACAGCTCCCGCCTGCTACACCAAGTCCTCCCACACCTGCCCTGCCTCTGTACCCCAACATGATTAAAACTCAGATTGGATCAAACTTAAGGGCTTTCAGTCCTGTAGAGAACATGGGGTCGTGCTGCACTTCATGTTCTTGTGGGACAAAATAACCACAAGAAAAACAAACACTTTTTAAAAAAAAAAAAAGATCATGGCACAACTTAAATTGAATACAAATCACCATCCAGCCCTCCTGACTGACAGTTCACTGCACACTGTCATTGAAAACAGTTTTTCTGAGAACAGATATTTCTTTTGGTATTTGCATAAAGCACAGAGAGACAGAGAGACAAAGTAACGCTGCTCCATATCTGCTGTACAGTAGGTGTGAATAAACAGCTGCTTGTTGACTAGTGATCCCTGTCTGCTTTGAAACAGGGCTGTGCTGCCATCAAGTGGATGAAAAAAACATAATTCACCTACTGATTTTTAACCCTGCTGAGCCCATGGAGACAAACGTATTGTATCACAGTGCACCAGACTGATCCCTCCTATTGAGTTGCATCACGTTGCGGGAATTGCTGCTGATTTATGCTGATTAAGATAAAGATTATGTTTTTCCTTAACAAAGAACAAAAATGGATGGATTGAAGTGATTGTATCATATTTGTGGAGCGTGTCTGTAAAATTTTCACATCGTTGAAAAAGTAATTTTATGTAATCCTTAGGAAAAAAAAAAAAAAAAAAAAAGCCAATTCTGTTTCCATTGCGGCTCACCAGCGTTTTTTCATTCAAAAGTTAAACTTGAGGGTGCAGCAGATTTCCCTGACACAGTTAATGTGCCTCAGCTCTGCTCTTCCTTCCTATTGGCCAGCGTGAGAACACGTTGCTTGTCAAAGCAAAAGTGAAAGTGCTTCACTCAGAGGGTGGAACTGTGAGTGTTTACTTGCTGAGTGTGGCACGGATACAGAGAGGTTATCAATCTATCCCGTAAGTAGGCATGCAAAGAAACGTTTACGTTTCCCCGTGAAGCTTTTAACTGCTGACTCTTTACCATGCATTGGAGTGATACAGGTTGTTGACCTTTAAGGCATTGTTCACTGTGTCTTGTGGGTTGGGTACGAGAAGCAGCAGTGAGAAAGCAGTTTGTGCTGCATATACACCTGCTACCTGTTCAGCCATGTTTCATTTTGGTGAATAATGTTGACTAAACGTTCCTCTCTGTTTCTTTATCTTTTTCTCAGAGACATGGTGCAGGAAGCTCCAAGAGGTGAGAACACTATATAAACTAAACTACACTCAGTCATTACAACAGATAACATTCAAACATTCAGCTTTCACGACAGCCTGAACAAAAGATCAGGCAGACACAGCAGAGGTCTTTGAGTCGAGTAAAAGCACTTCCTGCGAAAGAGGAAGCGATGGCCGTCAGTGGCTTTCAAACAGGAAGTCACATGCCTATCAAATGTTTGGAGGTTTGTTCAATCACATGTTGAACACCTCCACTGACACTAACAAAAAACACATGGCAGTAGTGTTATAATGCTATAATCATGTGAAAATTCAACTCACAGTGGTATCAAGTTAAATTTGTTTACAAAAGGTTTAATGTTTGGAGACATTTAAAATAACTACACTAGTCTATTCTGAACCTGTGTTTGATGGTGTGGCTACATGCTGATGAAGGTTCTCAGTCATCCAGGTCATGGTAACCATGGTAAATCTAGCTGCTGTATCATAGTCAACTGGACTTGTTTCAGTTTGTTGAAGACGTTTCAACTCTCATCCAAGAGGCTTCTTCAGTTGTAACTAACTGCAGGGGAGCTACAGGCTTTTAAACTTGTTAAGGACACCTGTGAGCTCTGAGTTTCAGAGTTGTTAGGGCCACTTGTGCGTTGTGGGTCCAACCTGCCTTCATGTGGGTTTTTAAGGCAAGGTGGGCCCAGGTGTGAATGGTTGATAAGCTGTTTAACATTATTTTCTTCAAAGGAATGATTTTTCTCCTCCAGATGTAGGTGGACATCAGAGTCCTGACCCGAGGAGTCGGCCCTCCTGTGTTGTGCCATTCGATTATGGAGAGGTTGTTTTGTCTCCCCAGTGTACAAATCTGTGCATTCCTGGCAGAATTGAACAGCATGAACTCTATTACTCTGTTCATGCCTGGGTGTTTTGTCCTTAGGATGGACAAGTTTCTGCCTCAGTGTGTTGGTAGGTTTAAAGTGAACTGGGATATGATGTTTATCAAAGATCATCCTGAGTTTCTCCGACGTTCCTGCAACATAGGGAATGACTACTCGTTCTGTTTCCTTGTCTCCTCCACTTTGTCTGCTCTGGATCTTTTAGCGATTTTGACCGTAGGTCCAGTTTGAGTAGCTACAAGTGCTCTCCTGACGTGGTTCTGTTCCTTCTCCTTCCCCTCTGACCTCTGTTTTTTTCTGTCTTTAGTGACTGGAAAAAAATTCTTTGCCCAAGCGTCAGGAAGAACTAATGAGGCTCATCAAGATTATGTTGCAAAACTCAAAGGTATTGGCCAAATTCAAGTATCCTCTCCTGAAGAATGTGACTACATTGTGGTTTTCTGTCCTATCGTGTCACGGGTGGGAACAGACATTGGCGAAGCCCTGCAGAACCTTCCAGGTAGGACATGCCTTTGGCAAATTTCACACTGATTCACAAGGAAATTTGACCAATCACATGCAAAGTTCCTTACTTTAGTATGAAATGTTTTTTTTTTTGTCATACTGTTTTTGAACGAAACATTTTGAACCTTACATTTCTTTTCATTTCAAGCAGTAAACCCCTTGGACCAAAATTGGCAGTTCTTTTAGATTAAATAATGTCAGTCCTAACATTACTCTGGTGGAGCCATTTTTCAAATGAGCTTTTTTCTTTTTCCCAGAATAATTCTTCAAGTTTTCCTTTCATTTGTGATGATTAGTACAGATTAAACTACATTTCAAGCAATGAAATAGACTGGACAGAAATGTCGTATATCTTGGTAACACACAATTTACCTTACATTAAGACCTGGAAGAAGACATGAGTAGCTGATTATTCACAGGTTATCCAGGTCAATTTAAGACAGGGTTGTGCTGCCCTCTAGTGGCAGGAAAACACATCAACTAATACTGCTTCAAATTAGATCCCTATTCTTTTTTCTGTCACAGTGTACCAGCCTGATCCCTCCTTTTGAGTTTCATCATGTTTGTGACTCTTGTTCACAGTCGAAAAACCAACAATTCTGGTGGTGTTGCATCACACCTTCAATCCTAACCACGTCATTGCTGGGAGCAGAAGACAGGTGGACAAGTTGAATGTCCGCCTCACTGTGGACTGTCTGTTCTATGAGGGCAAACTTCTGAAGTGTAACCGCAATGATATTGCATGGTATGAAATCCAGAAAGCTCTTGGAGTTCCAGCTTTTCAGGTAATGAAAAGATTTACTGATCTAATACCACCACAAAAATCAATGTGGAGAGCTGATATTATAACATGAAGTGATAAGGGATGATTCAGTTGTTTTTTTTTTAAATGATGGTCATGGTGTAATTTCATTATACAAATGTTTATTACTTTTTCTCTGTTTCTCTCTCTTAGGTCTCCCGGAATTCCTTCATAAAATGTGAGTGTGACTGTAACTTCAGATTTCAGATCAGAGGTTTGGAAGTCCATCTCAAAACTTTAATCACATGGCCATATGCACATGAAGGGGGATATTGTTAAATACTGGCTGTGCCTTCACAGCCAGTACCTCCTGATAGGACTGTAACAGATTGGGCAGAAAATCCCCATAGACAACTACTTTGCGTTCATGTATCGTTATGGTGTACATTAGTGCTAATTGCACGATGAAGAAGAGAAGTTCTAATCATAGCGCTGGATTCTCCTCGCCTTCACCCACTTACAAAAAAATATATTCACAAGCAGGGATGAAATGCTAAAATGTCATTTCAAGAGACTAGCGAGGGTCAGCACTGAGACTGAGACTTGTATAAAGGCTGGCAGGTCTGCATCGAGTGATGTTGCTGTTTAATCCAGGTTAAAAAAAAATGAATGTGACAGGAGTGATGTCCATAATTATGAAAATAAAACCTAGATTTTAAAGAAACCTTGAATGTTCTTAAATAATTGTATTATTAATTATTTTACAGTCGTTTGATTTGGCATTAACACTAGATGACTAATTTATCTTTTTTTCTTTATTCTAGACATCAAGGACCATCCGCGGATGGCAGTTTTTAGTGCACTTTTGCTTGCAGCAGTGGTAATGGCCGTGATAATCACTGTTTATGAAATGACAAATGAAATCTAATAGACGTTTAAAGTATTTTCACAATAAAGGACGAGATAAAAATAAATGTGATATGTGAAATATGTGTAATAATCTGCAAAAATGGAAGGATTAATTACTGTTATAGTGTAGGTGTGACGGCCGATATTAATGTTGTTGGTAATAAATAAACCGATACAGATAAAGATGCTGCACACGTGTGTGGCATAGAGTACTCTGAGACTTTTTCCAAGTTTGGAAGGTCTGTATCAAACCATGTCGCCATTTAAACCAGGTTAAAAAATGAATGTGACAGAAGTGACGGCCAAAACTATGTAACTCGTAAAGAAACCTTTTATTTTCGTTAAATTGGTATTATTAATAAAGTTACAGTTGTCTGAGTTTGAAATAAGATACGCTAGATGACTAATTTATCTGTTTCTCTTTATTTTAGGGCTCACTGACCATCCTCAAGCGGCGGTTGTCAGCGTACTTTGGATTGTAGCAGTGGGACTGGCTGCGATCGTTCAGGAAGTGAAGTTTAAAGTTTTTTCCCAATAAAGGATCAAAATAAATGTGCTCTGTGAATCATCTGTAATAATCGGCAAAAACATAACCATGGAAGGATTACTACTGTTACAGTGTAGTTGTGACAGCTGATATTAATGCTGTTAACTGACCATATGATCATTATTAATTGATTCTTACTTAACATAATATGAGGGAAAAGGAAGGAAGAATAACAAATACAGGCCTTCAACAAGAGGCTGCGAGAAAGAAAGAAAGAAAGAAAGAAAGAAAGAAAGAAAGAAAGAAAGAAAGAAAGAAAGAAAGTTTAATGTGAGTGGGGGACAAAATCATTTAATAACAGTGTAAGGCCATGTGCTTGTTTAAACATGTTTGCTGCTGATTTGCTGTCATTCAGATAAAGATTATGTCTTTTTTCCTTCATAAAGAATAAAAATTGATGGATTGACGTGATTGTGTCATATTTGTGGAGCTTGTCTTTACATTTTTCACATTGTTTAAAAACTAATTTTGTACTGTAATCCTTGAAAAAAAAAATAATAATAATAATAATTCTGTTTCCATTGCGGCTCACCAAAACTTTTTACATTCAAAAGTCTAACTAACTGGCATAATGACTGAGCGTTGTTGCTACGCGTGCCTGGTGTTTGCTCTGCTGCGTCTCCCTCTTCTCTCTCTCTCTATTTCTGGCAGCACCCTCCTCCCTCTCTACCTGAGCACACCTGAGGGTAATGGGTGCTCTGGTGGAGTGGGGGAGGTGATGTAAGGGCAGAGAGTGCAGGGACAAAGGAGGAGAGATCACACGGAGGCACGGCAGCACACCTGTGAGGAGGGTTCTCTCAGGGTATTTGTCATCTTCGCTGTATTCCTTTTTGGATTGGAGATCACAGGTAGCTCAGGTGTTCGTGTCTTTTGTTTTAAGTCTAGCTGTCCTATAGGCAGTTTAGGGGGGCGTGCGGGGACGACGGCTCACTGTGCGGCTGGTCCCGCATCTTCCCACTTTTTTGTTCTTTTTGGCCGGGATCTCCAGCCCTCTTGTTTGTTTGTGGGTTTTCTTTTGACAAATACACAATAAAGCTTGCTTAGTTGCTGACTTTGTGTGTGGCATCTTTTAATATGTTAATTCCTCCAACTCTTTTGAGCTGCTGTTTTTAAGTTATCTAAGGAGGCCGTAACAGTTTTGACAGCTGAAATGTGAATCTCGTCCGGATGGAAGGGATGGTAAATCCCTCTCTGCAGTGACATGAGTGAAGATTCAGCTTTGAGCAACACAACAAGGACGCACACAGCTAAAAGTGCTCCATAATCTATAATCTACACATTGTATGTTCATGTATTGCACCAGCAGCATTGTACAAACATGCTGTGCAGTTACTCCTTGCTCCTGCTGTGTTCATATCTCATATGTCCTGACACAGTCAGTCTGGCTCAACTCTGCCCCTTGTCCTTGGTGGTCAGCTTGAGAACATCCTTATCAAAGCAAAAGTGAAAGTGCTTCAGTCACAAGGAGAAGCTGAGAGTGTTTTCTTGTTGACAGTGGACTGAATATGTCAGAGATTCTACAAACAGAATATCAATCTATTCCGTAAGTAGGCATGCCTAAATCCTTTCAAATCGTCTTTCTTAGGCTGTGAACTGCTGCCGTTCTATAGGTCATTGACCTTTAAGGCATTTTTCACTGTGTCTTGTGAGCTGGGTACAATAGCAGCAGTGACAAAGCAGTTTATGATGCATACACACCTGCTACTGGTTCAGCCATATTACATTTTGTTGACTAATGCTGACTAAAAGTTCCTCTCTGTATCTTTTCCTCAGTGACATGGACGGGGCAGCCGGTGAGAAAAGTTGTTTAATAAATTGCCAACATATGTTGCTCTGTAAAGGCTACAATATGAACTAAACTACATTTTGTAATTGCAGTAGATAACACAACAGCTTCACAAAAGATCCAAACAGTAGTAAAGTATGGAAATGTGTGAAGAGTCTTTTTAAAAAATTTGCTGAATCTAGCTCTTTTTGGCAATATTTTCCTACATATGTGTTTGATGGTGTGGCTGTACGAAAACAATAATGCATCTCAGTAATGACACAAACATTTTTTTCTGTCTTCAGTGTTTGGGAATAGATTCTATGTTCACGTGGCAGGAAAAACAAATGGAGCTCATCTAGAATACATTACGAATCTCAACAGAATTGGCCAAATTGAGGTATTCTCTCCTGAAGAAAGTGACTACATTGTGGTTTTCTGTCCGATCGCGTCACGAGTGGGGACGGACGTCGGCGAGGCCCTGGAGAGCCTTCCAGGTAGGAAAGGACTTTGGCAAATTTCACACTTTATTAGGAAGAACAACAACAACAAAAAAAGTATTACAATTTTTGTTTTTGCTACACTTTTACTTTTTAGCAGTTCACCAACATGGCCCCACATTCCCAGTTTTTTAAATCAGTTCATATCAGTCTGATAATTAAGGTGGTATGAAAGCTGCTGTGGCCGAATGCTACAATAAGGAGGATGAATAATGCCTTAAACTAACACTAAGACTGTTAACAGTTCTGTGGTACGGAAGCACAGAGAGGAGAAAAAAACATCTGGAAATGCATTTACAATTAACTTTTCATTTTCAAAAAGAGTTTTTTTCATTTGTGAAATCAGGCGGGAAAAACATTTTTGCAGGCCCATTTTTCTTCAGTGTTTCTTCATTAAAGCTGTCGTGGCTGATATAAAAGTTTTTGACAAATTATCCTAATAAAACTGTTTTAATCACCTGTCATAACTTATTTTAAATGTAAAGAATTCACATCAACAATAAAATTTGGTTAGCAAGCTACGTAACACTCCTGTTATGTAATTAGAATACATAGAGCAAATGGGCTTTTATTTCTATATAGCTCATAGAGTAGTGCTGAACTAAGTCTCTTCTGGCTGAAATAAGTACCACAAAAACAAACATTTGATGATGACACACCAAAATTAAAAAACAGATCGCCACCATTTTCTTTTCCACTTGCCAGGACTTCCGTACACTGGATTATGCACTGTAAAAAAAAAAAAAAGAAAAAAAAAGATTTGGGTTTTAAGCTTGTTCTGCACACTGCTTCCAAATACTCACTTGCCTATTTTACAACCCTGTTAAACCCCTGTTTAAAAATTCCATGAAAAGATAATATGTGCTATAGATTGACACTAAACTGAACTCATCTCTTAAGTTTCATCTTGTTTCTGACTCATCTACTTGTGTTACCTCTATGCTTACAGCTGGTAAACCGGCAATTCTGGTGGTGATGCATCACACCTTCAATCCTAATCATGTCGTAGCTGAAAGCAGAAGACAGGTGACCAACCCGAACGTCCGCCTCACTGTGGACTGTCTGTTCCATGATGGCAAATTTCTGAGCTGTACCCGCAATCATGATGCGTGGCATGCTATCCAGCGAACTCTCGGAGTTCCTGTTTCCCAGGTATTGAATAGATTTACGGACCTAATACAACCACACCATCAATGTGGAGAGCTGATGTTATAATATTTTGGAAAAAGGACCATTACAGGGGTCAACCTTTGAAATGGTCTACATGTATGATGATTTCTAATAATTCTCTCTCTTTCTGTTACTCTTTCTCCTCTTCCTTTCACACAGGCTTCTGGGGTTAATGCCTCAGCATGCTACAGTAAGTGAGACTGTAATCATTTACTCCAGATTTCAGATTCAAAGAGTTGTTGATATTTCAATATTGACTGTGAGGTGATACCTATCCAAAAGAGCACCGCAATCTTTAATCTGTGCAAAACAAGGGTCATTTTGTAGAAGGTGTCAAAGTTGTACTGGGTTCAGAATGCCAACATCTGTGTACACACATGAACATTTTTTCAGCACAGGGTGCTTCTTGAGAATTATTTCAAGGTTAGCAGTGATGTTGCTGTCTTAAACCAGGTTACAAACAATAAATGTGACAGAGGCGTTGGCCAATACTGTGAAAATAACACCCTGTTGTAAGAAACCTTAGACTGCCTTTAATTTTCTTTGCATTTTATGTAATACTTTAAATGGTATATCAACCATGTTAGGGTTGTTTGAGTTGTAAATACTTATAAAAGTAAAGTAATTTTTTTTTTTTTCCCCATTCTAGGGATCAAGGACCATCCTAAGGCGGCTGGTGGTGCAGCTGTATTTATAGTGCTGCTAGTGGTCGTGATAATCATTGTTTCTGTGACAAGAGGATAAGAAGATCTGTGAGGGCTGTCACTAGCATGCGTGACTAAATCCAAAGAGACCTGATCACAGTTTACAATATTATCATTAATGATGTGAGGAGTCCAAACAAGTGCTAGGTTAAACATGTGTAACAATCTGCAAAAAATTACTTTTTGTGAAGTGTATTTTCTTTAATAACCTTTTTTTTTTCTGAAACGGCAGAATAACAAGTCTGGAGGTGAAAAAAGGAAGAAAGTAATTTAAGTACTAAATTGCTTCATGACCCCAGTAACTGTACTTTTGACTAAACAGTTTGTAGAATGTCAATGTTTAAGTGACTAAATGTCTGTGTGTAATGGTGGTTAAAGCTGCTTTGTACGCATTCAGAAAGCAAGATGATGTGATTTTCCTTAATGAACACAAAATAAAAATCGATCAGTCAAATGATTATATCGCATCTGTGTAGCTCGTCTGTAAATCCCCGAAACAAAATGTGATTGACACAAAACAAAGGAACAAGTTTGAGTTCCTATTTTGATTCACAAACCTCTTTGATGTGAAAGTGCAAAGTGTTACCTGAAGCGACCAGCCGACCTCCAGCCATTACCACACGTACTGCCAGACACCAGAAAAACGACACTGACGTCTTGGAAAGAGATGTGATGTGAGTGATGATGTGGGAGAGGATGACGGCAGGCCTTTTGCTCCGAATATCAGCACAGATATAAAGACATGTGACCTAAACTTTGAGTTCCTTTTTAAAGTTTCCCTGATCTTCTATTTGCATCATAAAATGAATACATCTGGACTTTGGTTGACTTGCAGTGCCATGACAACACTGCAAATTCGATATAACTTGAAGTGCATGTACATTGCCTAGACTTATGCCATTCAGATACTCCCCTTCTCTCTCTCCACTTGATGACAGCTCTGCACTGAGCAGTGGAGGTCTGGAGGAGGGGGATTAGTTAACATACGGGGGGTTGTTGGGGGGGGGGACGGGGTGTTAAGGTCACGCCTCTGGCCTAAAAAGGCGAAGCAGAATACCAGCAGCAGCGAGCTGCTCTAAGAATAACTCAGGGCCTGAGGCTCAGAAACATGGCATGAATGTAACAGTATCTCATTAGATTCAGAGTTTTACTCACAGCAATCTGAAGTCATTTTCAACAAATATGGCTGAATAATAGATCTGATTTACATCTTATGAATTTTCAGTAAAATTAAATCACTGTCCACGCTGTGATCACATGACTCCAGAAGCAACATTGGCTGGTGGGATAAAGTTACCTTGAAACTCTCTCTTCCCCTCGCTTCCATCGTCCGTCAGTCCCAGTGGTTGATCTAATTCTGTCAGGGTGGGCAGGGGGGGGGGCAGGCTGCTCTACAATCTCAGCCCCAACCAGTCAAAGGGCGAAGACAGTGACCACCTTAACTTGGTCTCTGTCGTCTCCCCAGCCTCATCCACTGGGACGGAAGTGTGCTTTTCTGGACCGCCGTGCATTCATCTGGACCCACGAACAGTTTGGGACTTCTGGAACAAGAAAGAAAACTGCAGATCTGAGTAATGCGAGTGGAAAAAGACGTGTAGTGTTACCAGCGGTGGCCAGAGGGTTCGGGCTTTCAACATATCCTCAGTGCCAGCCACTGGCACGACGTAGCTAGATTGGAATTAAACCCTGGGATTAAACTGCGCAGAGGAGTTGAGGATCAACGATAAATATTCCTTTTCATGGCAACATAATCTGCACAAGGGATTTACTGTGGGAATAGAACTTTTATTTTGAAACTATGACCGAAGCAGTTGAAGGTAAAGTATCCCCACAATATATATTATTATTCACTTTCAACGTTACTTCATAATGTACATGTGAAGCTCCTGCAGTGCGCTGCATGCTTTGTTTTGCACACAGTCCCTCTGACGTTGTGCTGTCTAGTGTGTAGGGAACTTTCCTGATTGGAAGCATCTAAAAATAAGGCGCTATCATGTATCGGCTATTTGTAATGCAGCTTTAAGACGGCTGTGACATCTTCAGTGCTGTATAGGATCAGTCAGCATCAACACTGTGCCTCTTGTTGCACGTAGCCACATCAAACGCTATTATCAGATTTTGTCTTTTTATGGTGCATGGATAATGAAACGAGACAAGCGGTTCCGAACGCAAAAAGTAGCTGTCCTTTGCTGTTAAAATCTGTTAGCTTGACATCTCATGAAGATTTTAAACCTAATAACACACATACTGGTGTTTTTCACTTATTTTTCACTTTTATTTTCATGGAGTGGGCGTGTGCAGATCAGACTGACAGCCCCATGACTCTCCACTTTGTTTCAATGCAGTTCTTGAAATGAGTCACTTCACATCATGAGGATAGGCCACCCCTTTTTTTCCACTGAAGACATTTCGACATGTCATTGTTGGAAAGGCATCATGTTCTTTAAAGTAGATAGACTTTTCTGAACTAAACATAGCTCTGCCTTCCTCTGACCTGACAAGAGAGCCAAATCAACCAATATTATAGAAAATACCCTAATGATAAAGATAACCATATAATTTTTCCTGTGACTAATACGTACATGTAATACATTTATTTTCAATATAAAAGTTAAGTTTTATTAAATCATTTTAACACAAGGTCCATTTTCTCTTTTCCGGAGCTTTCAAAATTCAAAAACGTCTCAAAGTCTTCATCAGTGGATGGAGTTGGAACTGAGTGCCACACAACAAGTGAACAAACTCCAGCCACTGGACTGGACAGTGACATTTGGTCGAAAGTTCTGGAAAAGGCTAATGAGAGGACAAGATCGATCATTTTTTTGTTAAGCTTGAAAATTCTGCTGTTGTGGTTTCCATGTTTATTCTCTAGAAAAGCTTAAACAAATAACATGTGATTATCTCATTATCTCAGGAAATACAATTGCTGTCTCATGATCCACTAACAAGAAAACAAACAGTGGTAAGAGACCTACTTACTTTGACTTTTGATGTTTTTGTCTTGGAGATCCCCTCCCACTCACATGGCTAGGAGAACTGACTTGGACAGACTGTGACAGTATGACCATCCATTATCCTGTTAGAGACATAACAATATAATTGAACATTTGAGCTTGATTTTGCTTCAGAAATAAACAATGTGCTGATACTTTTCTAAAGCAAATATATATGTCAAAGACTGTTCGGAGTTATGGCAGCTCAGTGAATAAGCGAGTGAAGTAGATCAGGGGTGTTTGCAAAGCTTTTACTATGGAAATGGTCCATAATTGGGGAAGTTAAATGATGTAATCCATTTCCTTTTAGTCATTATTGAGCCCTAAGCTGTCTAAATGGATTCTCTGCAGTGTTGACACCAACATTACAGTTGATGCACAACACTAATGCCAGTTGGAAACATGGAAACAGCTGCTTGAATCAAGCCCCTAACCTGATTAATACCACCATGCGCAACCAGCCGGATCGTAAAGGTCTCTGCTGCACTTCATTCGGCTCCGCACACTCATTAAGGAAATGTTATGACAACACTTCCCTGTTTTCTGACCGAATAGGCAACCTCACGCCGTCATGGATACCCGGTGAGAGTAACAACAGAAGTGTTACCCACAGTGTGGAGCTAGGTCAGCCATAAAAGGAGGAATCGTGCATGGATGGCTGGTCAAACCATCCAGAGTTGGGCTTAAATAGTGGTGTTCAGAGACATCAAAGTGAAGGGAGGAAAGAGCCACCAGATATTCATGTTTTAAGGCTCATTCAGGGTTGCTCACTAAAATGAGTTGCGTGTAGTTTTGAGTGTTTTGGTAGTGGTGGTGGTACCTGATGAAAAGTCAAGTGGTCATTCGACAACCAAAACAATGGTTTCAAGGTAATCATAAGAATAATATATCTAACAAGAAGGCCACAGAGCAATACTATGACTTGACAGGTCAAAAGTCATAAAAGGCCCTGAGATATAATCCTGTCAATTCAAAATACTATGAGGATTTGACCAGTAGTTAAGATATGTTGCTGTGGACCATAGTCCTGGATGGAGCAACCAATGGACCAGTCGGCCAGCTGGCGCTCTCCTGATCTCATGGCTGACAGCCATAACATCGCATTTCATGAACTCAAGAGCAGAAACCTGAATTAAGCAGGTTTCATCAAAACGCACAGCAACACTAATTCTGCAGGTTAGAAACGATCCTTAAAAGCCTCAAACAGGAAGCATAATGCTCTTTATACAGCAGCAACTACTGTAACGTTCCTGTGTGAATCTTCACCATCTATTTACTCCATTTTATGTGTTGACAAGTTGTACTTATGGTCTGGTTAGGTTAGACACTGATCCAAATTTTAGGGGGAGGAAAAAAAAAAAGGTTTTGCTGACAAAATCACGGCTGGAAAGTGTCCCAGTCTTATTGGATATACGGATGAGGTGATCTCGAACAATTCTCTCGCCTGGCAGACGTCCCAACCAGGTTTCGCTCTACCGGCATCCCCTCCTCCTCTTGATGAGGACACATACATGACTCACATACATGTAATACGAAATACGAGGCATACTGCAGAATTGTTGAGATGACACACATGGAACATAGAACATTTCTTTTAGTTTTTTCTAGTTTCAAGTTCAGTGACAACAGAGTCATGTAAGGTGAAAAGCTCACAGTGATGGTGACGCTAGATAAATATTCAGGTTTTACCACAATCCTTAGGTATTGTCTACTCGAGGGCAGAGGTATCTAATCCAAATGTCACTGCAGTGTGTTCAGCAGTTGTCAACATATTTTTTTCCAGACCGGTGGTAGACCCTTGGTGCTGCAAGTGGTTAAAAAAAAGAAATTCATGGTAGAGAGGCCATCCATCCATGATAATTACACTTTTTCTTTTTTTTAATATATATATCTATGTTTGAGTAGGGTGCTTGGTATTATTCATGACTATTTCCTGAAAAGGGCATAGATGACAACATTTCAGACATTTAGTCACACTTACACAAACCTCTAGCGACCATCCAACGCCATGTCGATCCCACTGCAGTAGCCACTGGGAGGTTTTTGACTGCGGCCACTCATGGTATGTTGGACTGACCTGTAAAGAGGTTAGACAGAGGCGTGCGTGCGTGTGTGTGTGTGTGTGTGTGTGTGTGTGTGTGTGTGTGTGTGTGTGTGTGTGTGTGTGTGTGTGCGTCTGTCTGTCTGTTTGGAGTGCTGCTAAGCTGTTTGAGTCAGCAGTAAAGGAGCAACCTACATTAGCTGCCAGCACTGAGCTGAGGAGAGTCAACAGGTGGCCTGAGCTTCCCCATTACACCCACAGCAACATTAGCAACGACACTGTCACTGATTCTGCATGACAGATATTATCAGTTATGTTTCAATTTAATGAAAAATGAATTACATTTAAAATTATGCACTATCACAAAAGGAGAGTTTGCAAGTTCAGTGTAATGCCAAACTATTCTAAACCTTAAACTCTTTAAAGACAAATGAAAACCCAAAATAGATTTGCACTGTTTCCTGATTAGTTAAGTGGTAATAATAACAAAACTATGCAAGACTGTTTCAGCACAGAGAGTGTCTAGGGAACATTATCAGAAATGTTTTACCTTCTAAACACTACCTCTGTTTAAAGTTATACCTGGTTGCATGAAAAAAACTTTCAATATGGATTATAGCACTTGAAATGTACATATACTGAAAACGTGTTTATGCACTGAGAAAATCAGGTTAGCCTATGGGTTCGCTTGATTAAAAAGGACAAGGCTGGTTGGTTAAAGATAAAATGTAGTCCAACAACAAATATGAATGAAATGTAACTACAGTTATTAATATTCATCAGTACAATATTAGCTTTACCTCAACAACTAGCTGGTAGATGCACTTATTCAGCTAGCTAAACCTCCCTATAATTCAAGGCACCTGAAGCTTTTACCTGAGATAACTGCGAAGTGAAATTCAATACAAAAACAAGAAAATGGGTTTACAAATGTATACCATTAGACTAGTTAGTGGTCAAGAAATTATCAGTGAAACTGCAAAAAGGTAGGAAAAAAACACAATAAGTACTTGAGCAAATATATTAGTCTGATAAAGGTTACTGTTGTCTACAAAAAGTATGATACATAACAGCTAGCTAGCTAGCAGTAAGTCACTGCTAGCTTTGTTGGTAGCTAGCTTGATTAGCACTAAACTGGTGACAGATGCATTGAATAAACTAAATCAGTTATTAATCATGAAACAGCTGTAATAAGTAAAATGTAGCAGCTAAGCTAACTCACCAGGTGACCAAAAAAAAAGAAAAAGAAAAGCTACTTAAAATGACATTACTTTGGGACGTACATTCTCAGGAGGGCTGCACCATGTCTCCAAATGAATGCTCCGTGTCTGTTGGATATGTCAGCAAGTTTATGTGAGGCAGCGTTTGCAAAGACATTAGTGCCATTTTTTAGCGGCAGTTTGTCCCTCTTATGTATTAACATTAAGCAGTGTTTCCTTGTTACGGCCTTCTAAAAAGCTCATCCACAGAAGGCCCCACATAATTAATCAGTCAGGAAAATCACAATAATGAACCAATTTATTGACACAAACAATAATATTTGCTAACAAAAGCTGGTGAGCCGGCCAAAAGAAACAAAAAAAAGAAGAAGAGACGCCAAGACCAACCCACAATGGGCCGTAGGATCTGGGCTCTCCTCTCTAACCCACATCCACATAAATCGAAACCTCAGAAATAAAGCCACGAAAAGAGGACAACCAGACTCACCAACCCAACCAAGAAATAACAAAGGAACTGAAACTGAAAGAGAGTAAACACAAGAACCACACTGCTGCTGCTCAGGCTGGACAAAGGAGAAGCAACAGAGTGCAATCCACTTTCCTTGCTCTTTTAAGCCCTCCCCTCAATCATCAAACAAGGATCACCTGGGAGAAAGCACAAACAAAATGGTCAACAGAATCTCTGGTTATACCTGTCCCATCCAGCAGGGGGGGTATGTAACATTCCCTCACATCAATTTATTTGTTGCATAGCCTATTGATTTCTAGTCTTGGACCTGCACATCGTGTTCTCACTCACTGAGGACAGCACACCTGTCAGAGAATAGCATTGTGTTATACACTGCGATACAGTGGATGGCGGTGTGGTTTTTAGGTTTTAGTGGTTTTCAGTCCTCTGGTAAAACCAACAAAGAAGAGGAGGACCATCAGAAAGCAGCTGGATTGACAGTAACTTCCTCCGGAAAGAAGACGGCTGGTTTCATCGTCGAGAATAACATTGTGAAACGGGCATTTGTAAAACGAGCACAAAAAACCCATAAGCCCTGTGAAATTACCCTTTTACTGTCAGAATCCTAGCAATTTGGTCCAATAAAATGGAGAAAAAAATTCAAAATTGGAGCGTATAGAAGAGCTGCCACATTACATTTACATTTCATCCCCATCCAAGTCAGCTCGGCACTAAACCAGAAGTTTAGGCACAATTAAAGTCTGATTCTGTGGGAAACACAGACACTGGTGATTTAGATAATCTTAGATTATTAATCAGAGATGTCCTAAAAACCATGAAGGTTGTCTTAATCCCCCCCACACATGGTGTCACCATGCTTGTGCATAAATATATTCCCCTTCACATACAAAAAACTGTATGAGATCCTGCAAGCAGATTTGTCACCATACAGTGTTTGCTACTGAGCCAAAATTTCATTCTGGTTCATCTGTATGGACCGAAGAATGATGACCCACACTTTAACAAAAAGCTGTTTCTACCAATCTGTTCACTGCATGGTGACATAATAATAGGTGGCGATTTCATTTGCACCCTAATTGATCCTCAGGTCCAGAAATTTCTCACCCAAGAAGTATCAGTTAGTGCTTGAATTAGACTTGAACATGATCTAATCTTGCTCAAATAGTCTGCTGGTTCTGATCTCAGGGGGCAAACTATTAGATGCATAAAACCATGATGGTTACAAAATCCTACGTTTCTGGAATATGTTGGTTCCAAAATAGACTCAGCAATGTAGCTATCTGTTTCCTGAAAACTGTCAACTAATAAAGGATAATAGGAAAATGACTGTATACTGCTTATTACAAGGAAAACACAACTAAAACTTGGATATCTGTTACCAAACCGAGTTTACAAGTGTGGCTTCCCAGAATGTCAAACTCACTTTTATGAGTAAGGGTAAATTGTCTAACTTTCAAAGAATTTGGTTTAAAGGTTTATATCATTTTTAGTCGGGGAAAAGGCCAAAGAAATGTTTTTGCCTTAAATGTAACGTGTCATTTGAAATGTATTTATTTTTCTTTCATTATATGTCTATTTCTGTTTTGTAGCATGCTGATATAAACTTTAGACCATGAAGAGGAACACGTTATAATGCTCTGTCAAAAACCTTTATGGGAAGAGGCCTTATTGCTACCCTGCATCGTTCTTTGCCTGTTTCTATTCATGTAATGTATATGAAAAGTTCAATAAAAACATTTGTTTTTTCAGACATTTCAAGAGCAGATGCTTACCACGGATTACACAAAATGGTGGATTTCAAAATGACGGTTAAATTGCTAGCCACGGTATGTTCAAGTGAAACCAACGGCTGGTGGCGGAGTAAATAAACATCAACAGTACAATCAAGAAAGCAGTCAGTTGTCTGCTCAAACTCTTTTAGCTCATTCCCATAAAGGTTCATTAAAAGTTCAGTGTCATTACTCAACACAGGCAGCCGTTTTCAACAAAAACTTGTCTAGTGATAAATCTGCGGCGTACAACCTGCCCAGTACCAAACAAGACTCACATTTAGAAACGAATTTAGCTTGTGAAGGAGGTACAGAATGAAGCAGCTGAGATATCAAGCCAGATAAGCTATTTTATGACAGGCTACTTTGTCAGGTGAACCACTACATGACTCCAAATGAGAGCTAAGATTGTTCTGCCTGGCTGTCAACAGTAGCCTCGACTCTGTAAGGACACTCCCACACAGAGTTTAAAAGCCTGCAAACTCCTCTCCAGTTAGTTAAAACTGAAGAAGCCAACGATACAGCACTTATCATCAATGGCTTTCTCTAGCGTCGTTGATGTTTTGCTGCATACAACCCCCAGTTTCTCTAAGCGTTCTAACCAGTTATCAGATTTACACGCCATATAACTGTAAAATACTGAATAAACAGTGAGCTTTTACCCACGTCAAGACATACATCCTTGCTTTGTGATGGACATGTTCTTCTGATTCTGACGAGTTAGAAAGTACCTCAAAATACTACATGAAAACTGTGTTAACTAAGACTCACAGTCAACAGTCAACTCTGCAAGAATGAACATATGTTCATATCTGACAGTGCATCCAAATCTCATGAATTAAACCTGCTTGACAGTTGTTGATTTTGAACATATCACTTTGGGTATGTCGATTCCTGGGATATTAGGGATGTTGTGATAAAAATATTTGATGTGCTCCATCTGATCCCGGTGCCTTTGCTCCTCAGCGCGGACATCCACCACCACCACGATGGTCATTGACAGCAAAAATGGAGACGCCGGGTCGCCGTCTGTGCGAGGGTCCAAGAAAACTTTTACAGATGACCTCCACTCTACCTTCAGCTCGCCGCTGGCTTGGATCTTAGTTCTGGCTCTCATCATTACGTGGTCTTGTGTGTTTGTCATCATGTTTGATCTCATGGACTACAAGACCATTTCAGGTAAGCACGGGGGTTCATTCCAGGGCAAAACACCTCTGTAAAGCACTTTCTGCACTGATATACAATAGCTATTCTATCTAACCAGAGCATCTCTAATCGAGATTTCTGCAGCTGGATGACAAGTGAGAATGTATGTGAGTGATGTTTTTAAGTTTCTGTCACAGCTACAGCAGTTCACACCTATTTTGCCTACACCTAACTGTAATACAAGCTGGCACTGAGGGACCAGCGGTCAGTTGTCCATCATTAGACTGGACATCTTAGCTCAGAGGAAACAGTGTAATACTGCACCATCGACCTTGGTTGACTTAAACAGATACTGAAGGTGTCAAGGATAAAACCAAGGCTCTCCTCCACTGTGGGCTAAACGTCTCTCCTTCTTCCTCTTTTCTACTTTTCACGTTGATATTGTAATATTTATACTTTTGTCTTACCTTTCTTTTTCTTTTGATTTTAGTATGATTTTTCACTTGCTCATATGTTTCTCAATAACAGTGATGTAACTAAGTTGCAAGCATCGATTCCTTTCCCCCCTCACAACATAAAAACAAACATGCTTCCAATATTTCATTAATTCTGTTGTGTTCAACTGTACTCAACTTTCTAACCCTAACACAAACATCTCTCTGTATTGCTTGTAAATTTTCTAATTCATTAAGCCTGATTTCCTGTAAATTAATAGATCTAACAAGAAACCTGGACATCAAAACCAACTAAAACATAGTATATATCTTCCCTAGTCTATGATAGTGTTAATTAAATCTTAAATACTAAGGATTTCTTCTTTACATCAGCATGTTGCAGCCAAGCCACAGAAAAGGAAAGACAAGTTTCATGTTATAATGTGAACTGTATTTATGTGAGAACGTAAGAGTTTATGTTTATTGCATAAAACATTTCATGTTAAAATGTGACAGCTTAGATTGTTTCTTAGATGAAACTTTTCTTGTTACAACAAAATGCTATTTATCTTGTTATAATGTGACGTAATGTTTCACACTATATGTGATATTTTATTGTGGTAGCATAAAAGATTTTATGTTTCAGCAGTTTTCCAATTACCTTTTTTTAATGTGTTATGATTTATAACAAAAGAATGTTTGACAATATAAGGCGTGTTTCTAAGTCATGTCACGTTGCAGTCAAATGTGATAATATAACATGAAAACATCTTATTATAATGTGAACGTAACAACAAGAATGTATCATGACCTAAGATGAAACGTTTCAGTTTGTAACAAGACAAATAGTATATCGTAACAAGATAAGATTCTTGTCATAGCGATATGTAATTTAACATGAAACATTACACCCTATATCAAGATGAATAGTATATTATAAAAACAATGAAGCTTTATTAGGATCCATTTTCCTTTTCAGTGGTTGGGTAGCAATATGCTTCCTCATATCCTGAAATGATGGACATTATTACATGAGAACAAATCAACACCAGCATCAATATTAATACAAATATCAGCCTTTTTATCTTTTTCTCCCTTTCTGAATATCAATTAGAATTCGTGTTTTCCTAACATACCACAGGCAGTAGTCTGCTTGCTACATCTTTACCATCGTCATGCCATCACAGTGTGACCACGACCTTCGTTGAACAGCACCTCCTCCTCTCCTTCCCCTCTCCTCTTTCTGCTCCACCGATGTGCTGAATGTCTCTGCTTACTGCCACTGTGTTTCTCATCCAACCAGGTCGTCAGCCTCCTGTCAGGAAGGTTTTTAAGGATTCAGGCCGTAGAGGCAAGGCACCTTATCTGCTACTAACCCCTCAGACCAACAAGCTTGTGCTAAAGTCGCTGATAAACAAAACTACTAATTACCTAACATTGACTGCTGATTTTGGCTATCGATGTTAGAGAGGCCTACAAGTCTGTAGATCTGTAGAGTGAAAGCAGCTTCATTTCTGGTGCTTGATGATGATGCTGTTCTATTCAAATATACAGTATGTTATGGGTAGTTTAGTTTCTGTAAGGGATATTTTCTGATTTGTATCATTTCTTGTTTGTGCCCCCCCCCCCCCCTTTTTTTTTTTTACATAATTTTTTATATGTGTGCAGAAAAAAATGGTTCAAATATTTAAGTGTTTTATTGCAACCAGGAAGAAAAATGAAACATCTAAATATTTTGTTTTATTTCAGGTGAGATTTACCAAAGCAGTCTCTCAGATATCCTGTTTGAAAAATAGAATAAATCAGTCTCATCTGAAATCTCTGCCTTTAAAATGCATTTCACTACCGCTCTGTTTTTATTGTGCCTTTTTTTTCTATTTTGAGTAGCTCTGGTAGCATTTAGCATAGTTTAGTTCACAAACCATTTCTGGAGCTTTGCAGCAAAACAGCACTGCTTCTACTAAACAAATGAAGTAAATGCGTACTAGCTTTAAAGTGCAAAATAATGAAAAGAAATGCATAAAATTGCTCAGTATAAGCCATGTCTCTGGAAGATTGAAGATCCTGAATAGATTTGAAAAGACGAAGGGAATCACTTTGTGTTGAAAAGTGGTGGGAAGTTCAGGGCTCATATTTTTACAAATGATCTTCAACTTATTTGATTTTAGACCACTGTACATAATGTTGGGATCAGTATAAGTTCAGCGTGGATCATCATGGCAGGATAAAAATTAACAATTAACTGGTAGGGACGTGTCCCCCGTCTCCCCAGTGTAAATGATACCCATAGTCCTTTCAAACCAATTAGGGACTTTTCATCAGTGTGGGGCAGAGTAGATAACAACTTACTTTTCATTTTGGGTGAATTATTCCTTTAACGTGAAATGCATCGAAAACAGAGATAATGTGCATCAAAACAAAACAACAAATATTACTTCTCTTTCTTTTTCACAACCTTGTTTCGACGATAGTTTCCAAACCTCTCTGTGGGATTCAGATCAGTTTGACTGCCCTGATAAAAAACGAACCATGTTTCAAAAGTGTTTGCACTGGGAACACTGGGCCTCCTTCATCAATCTTTGTTCAAGTTCATATTCAAGCATTCGGTCTGTTTTAATTCAAAGCAAAATTCACATGTTCGGCTGTGTTGACTGTGACATGATACATGTGATTGAAAAAAAACTCAACAATCTCCACTTGATGAATGAGGGTCAGTGTGATTCTTCAAATGCTTTTTGCACAACCATATGTCATGTCCAAGGCCTTTTGCAGCGGCTAAACTGGACGGTGGGTCACCCCTGCTCTTTGATAGAATAATCAGTTCCTGGAGTCCAGATTTTGGTTTTCACCACCTGCTGCCCCATCCCAGTTTAACCCTTCGCTATAGATTTCATGTTCTCAGACATTTCCTCAGTGCATTGAATGAGAGCTTTGTCTGCACTGAGGAAATATGTGAGTAAGAGCTCTGAAACCCTGACTGAAACTGGAAATGCTTGGCCAGAGAAAACGACCGACTGTGTGACTGATCGGCTGGTGTGTTCATGCCCCCGCTTCACCAGGAGGCCTCAGCAAGGTGGGCTCGGATCCCATGAAGCTGGTCAGCGACGCCGTGGAGGAGTCGACGAACCTTTTCAGCGTGATGTTGAAGTTTGCTGCCAGCCTGGTTGCTCCTGACGAAGATGAAGGTACAGTGAGAACAAACAGTGAATGTCTTCAATGAAAACTTGAAAACCACTTGCCTTCCTTATAGTAGCTGTTAATTATGAGCGATATGAAAGTGACTCTCTAGAGCCATTGTGTGGTTTAAGTTTGGGCCACAGCAAATAACGTGGCGGACTCCGGAAGAGGTACTGGTCCCTGTGTAGAAACACAAAATGTAAAGTTTACAAAAACACAATTATTATTTAGGTGACTTACACTAATGAGAACATAATTAGGAACATTATATCCTCCTAAATACAACAATCTGGACCTTTAGATGAAGTAAACAGAACAGGACTGTGATTACAGCAGTGGTGAAATGTAACTATAGTACATTTACGCAATGGCTGAACTACACTACACCTCCGAGGAAAATACAATCATGTTTACTTCTCTACAATTATCTCTACATATTACATATTACATATATTACATATTACCTATTACATATTATCAAATATGAAAATCTGTTTTCTTTTTTTTAAATATTCCTACAATTTGAATGAATTTGTAACATTGTTGAGGTTTGGACTGTTGTGTTACACTGACGGTCTTTTGTCCCTGTTTTTAGCAAATTCACAAACCAAACAATCAATCAGCAGATTTATTCAGGATGGAAATGATACTTTTGTGTCGTAATATATTAATAAAAAAATATTCTATTGCTGATATTGAGTACTTTTACTTTACAAACTTTAGTACATTGATTGATTAATACGCAGTCCATTTTTCAGATTATACTTAAATTCTTTCACTTCAGGAACAGTTTCATTGAAATTTGTTCCCCTTTAATCTGAATACTAACTGCACCACTAGATAATAGTTTATCAGACTGAATTATGACATTGCAGAACCTTTACCCTTTTCTTTCTCCTCTTCATTAGGAAATCTATACGCAGTGAGAAAAAAAGGTTCGTAGTGATGCTTTTTCTGAAGTATTTTCTGTTCCGATCATCGCTCTGCTGCAGATAAAGAGATGAAGCCTTGCTCGCTGCTGTGAAAGTCTTGTTCGTGCTGCGCTGCATTACATGTGCTCATACTGTTTTTTTGTTTTTTGTCTGGGGAGTTTGATTGCATTACTGAAATGTTCTCCTCAGCAAGTAATGGTAACCAGAAATGTGTGTGCTACATTTTTACTGAAACTGTATCAGTGTAGTATGTCTGATTCATTCGAACCCATTGGAAATGGTACTGTAGACTTAAAGATGGATGATGGTGCCACCTCTACCGTCAGACATAGATAAGTGAAAGTGTTGTGTTGTTAAAAGCTCTCAGAAATACATAACGTGTGGCTGAGGGACTGTAGGAAGACAAACATGGATGTGGGTGACAACACTGTGATAGTTTCAAGCTGACACGATCTATGAACGATCTCAAAGATTTAAGGTGGTTGGAGGAGGAGGAGGAGGAGGAGGCAGTGGAGGTGAAGATTAAGAAAGCAAAAGGTATTTTATGACGACTGTTTGTCTTTGAACGTTGAGATTAACTCTAGATGGACATGATCACACCTGTCCCTCACCCTCGTAACTGTAGTGACCGAGACACCAACATCAAAATAACTCTACTAGCAAAAGTGAAGTGGTATGTGTTGTTTCTTAATAACTTTCTGATCAGAAGCTTGTCTGTTTCTTGTTAACTTTCTACAATAACTGCTTCATCTCCAAGCCAGTGAACTTCTACTAAAACTGACAGAACTGTGTGTGTGAACCGTCGCATGTTTGATCCAGTGTAATCTGCGTGTTATGTTGCTGATTTCCATCATTCTCTCTGTGTTCTAGGAGAATTCCTACCATCCCGAAGTAAAGGTTTGTACCTCGTGTTTGGCTTCTTAATGTTTGAGCTTGATTGTTTACAGATGAGAGGAGATGAGGGAGCAGTACATGGGAGCCTGATTTCCTTTTCATAGCTTCTCTACAAACTAAGTGTTAGCACCCTCTGTTATTGCTGCACTCTGCCTCCCACTTGAAGCACTCAATTCCTCGTTTGATTTTCTTCGATTAAAGTTTCATTAAGAACATAATTACGGAGCTAATTAGAATAACATAAATTTGTTTTTTTTTTTGTTTTTTTTTACAGTTGTAGTTATGCAAGCACAGCCAAAACGACCAGCGATCGAAGTCGTGGAGGAGGAAGCAGAGGAGGGGGAGGAGGAGGGAGAAGAGGGAGACGAAGTGGAGGCCGCTGGGGAGGAGGGAGAGGAAGAAGGACTGGAGGAGGAGGAGGAGGAGGAGGAGTATTATGACGAGGAAGATGAGTATTATGATGAGGAAGAGGAGTACTATGATGAGGAAGAGGAGTATTATGATGAGGAAGAAGAAGAAGAGGAGGAGGAGGCGGAGGGAGCAGAATCTGTAGAGGAAGATGAAGAGGAGGAGGAGGGAGCAGAATCTGTAGAGGAAGAGGAGGAGGAGGAGGAGGAAGAGGAGGGAGCAGAATCTGTAGAGGAAGAGGAGGAGGAGGAGGAGGAGGAGGAGGAGGGAGCAGAATCTGTAGAGGAAGAGGAGGAGGAGGAGGAGGAGGAGGAGGGAGCAGAATCTGTAGAGGAAGAGGAGGAGGAGGAGGAGGAGGAGGAGGAGGAGGAGGAGGGAGCAGAATCTGTAGAGGAGGAGGAGGAGGAGGAGGAGGAGGAGGAGGGAGCAGAATCTGTAGAGGAAGAGGAAGAGGAGGAGGAGGAGGAGGAGGGTGAGGGAGCAGAATCTGTAGAGGAAGAGGATGAGGAAGAGGAGGGAGCAGCAGCTGTAGAGGAGGAGGAGGAGGAGGAGGGGGAGGAGGAGGAGGAAGAAGAGGTGAAGGAAGAGGAAGAGGAGGGAGCAGCAGCTGTAGACGAAGAAGAAGAAGAAGAGGAGGCTGAAGAGGTGGAGGAAGAGGAGGAAAAGGCAGAGGGAGCAGAAGAGTTGGAGGAAGAAGAAGAGGAGGCCACAGAAGCTGTTGAGGAAGAGGAGGAGCAGGGAGATGAAGTGGAGGGAGACGTGAGGGAGGAGGAGAAGGAAAAGGAAGAGGGAGATGAAGCAGCAGCTGCTGATGAGGAGGAGGATGAGGTGAAGGCAGAGGAGGAAGAGGCGGTGGAGGCAGCTGCTGAGGCGGAGCAAGATGAAGATGAAGAGGAGGAAGATGAGAAGGAACCCGAGGCGGCTGCAGCTGGGACTGATGAAGACGAAGATGAAGTGAAAGAGGAAGCAGCAGAGGCTGATGAAGACGATGATGAGGTTTCTCCTGAACCCATCTCCACCTCTGAGGATGAAGAGCTGGCTGTGTCTCCTGATTCTGACTCTGACGCTCCTGTTGATGTCAAGGACAG
This sequence comes from Acanthopagrus latus, assembly GCF_904848185.1. NCBI lineage: Eukaryota > Metazoa > Chordata > Actinopteri > Spariformes > Sparidae > Acanthopagrus > Acanthopagrus latus. The sequence goes on along the minus strand of NC_051060.1, from coordinate 6,856,385 downwards.
TGATGAAGACGTAACTCTGCCTGACGAAGACGACGAAAAAGACGAACTCAACGACTCTAGTGACGATGCATTCACTGACATCTCAGACGCCAGTGAGTCTGCAGTTCTCTCCAGCGATGAGGAGGAAGAGCAGGATGATGACGAAGATGATGAAGATGATAGATTAGCCGAGGGTGTCCTGACAACTGACAGCGACGATGTCATTGGAGAAGACACCGCTGACGAGCTGGAGCTTGAACTTCCTCCTCTTCCTGCTGCTAGCGAGGAAGATGATGACGACGAGGTCGACGATCATAAACTCGATGAGGAGGAAGAGCTTCCTCCTTTGCCTGCTGTCGAAGATGATGACGACGATGAACACCTGGAAGAGGAAGCCAAGGTTGCTGAGGACACTGATGAAGATGATGACGATGATCTTGACCAATCAGATGAGGACGGCTCCGTCGCCTCCTCGGAGCACTTTGCAGATGATGAAGACGATGAGGAAGACGGTGACCTCAAAGACGAGGAACTTGACCTCGATGTCCACGTTGACCTCGACGAGGATGATCATGACAAACTCGATGACGTCATCGAAGAGGACATCCACGATGATGATGATGATAAAGAGGAGGAAGACGAGGAGGAAGTCGACATCGCTCCCTTTGAGAGTACAGACAGCGGAGTCTTAGGCGATGAAGATGACGACGACGACATCCTTCTTAAAACAGATGAGGAATCTGTTGGAGAGACTGTGTTCAGTGATGACATCTCCTATGACACGACCGATGAAGACGACAAGGACGATGAAGATATTGACACCAGCTCATTTGAATTCACCTACGACGTAGAGGACGACAAAGAGGTCACGGGAACATTTGTCGACTCTGAAAAAGACGTTGAAGAAATCACATCGGACTCCTCAGCTGGTGAGGAGGAAGAGGAGGAAGACGAAGATGATGGTGATGATGAAGATAAGGAAGACGATGATGATGACGATGTTGAAGAGATCTTGTTAGCAGGTATGGTCCAGAATTATTGACAACTTACATTTACAGCTGTGTTTCACTATTTCATTGCCAGACAAAATGCTTGTTTATGATTGGCTGGTAGCTGTGCATTCAAATGTTATTTATTGACAACAGTCAAAGATAATGTGAGCAGTAAATTTGACTTCTTAATCAATATTACACAAATATGAATGTTGAAAAGGAGGGCCTAAAGCACTGAGCACACTCTAGCTCCTTTTAATGTTTCTAATGCTGGATAAGTTAATGATGCTAATGCTAAATGCTTTATTGCTTAATGACCTTTAAGAATCTTGATTGAATGTGAATTTGAATGTTGAGTTAATGTGGATAAGTGAACTTACAGTTAAATTAATGCAGTATAATATATAAACTTTATGTATTTATTCAATTATTACATACAATGTTTAAAATAATGGATAATAAAGTCCAAAATTGTTGTTTTGTTTACCTCGGAGACAGGACTTAGCCTCTCTGGAGGCATTTTGACCTTTTACCATTTCACAAATGGTCAAAATTCTTTTAATTTTGCAGCAGATCTTTGCGGCAAAACCAATCAGTGAACCCAAACACTGCCTCAAAAACTTAAGAGACATAACTGAGCATGGGAATAACCATCATTTACTTTGAACTGAAGTTTGAATAGGCCCCTAACCAAAACACAATGTTTATTACAGATTTAAGTCTAGCAAAAAAAACTTGACACACCATCCTGAGATGATGTGCACGATCCCCCAAAAACATTTATCAGGATGACTGCATTCTAGATAAGGAAATATATTCTTTGCTGAGTTGCATCACAGCCATTTTACTTACGTATTATCATTTTTCATATATCACAGGTCCAGTTCCCTAACTTTCCTAAAATGTTGCTGACACTAACACAATAACTTGTGTGCAGTGACTTAGTAGTTACGCTCTACTGTGTGTTTTTCAGCTGCCATGGCAGGAGCGTTCACTGCCCAGGAGGAGGCAGTAAAGACCGAGGGAGACACGGATGAGGATGATGAAGACGAGGACGACGTCAAACAGGCGGCTGATGAAGACAAGTCTGAGGAGGCTGAAGCAGAGAAGATCGGTGAGTGTCACACATGCTCTGTTTTACATGAGCCCCTTTAACACATCATTAAGCTGCTTCTCATATACATGGGCTCTGCACCATTGAAGTCTTTAAGAAGGGACCAGCGTTGTAAGTGAAATGTGCACATTCGATATCTATTCTTTGTTAAGGAAAGTCTACATATCATAATCAACATGTTCACTGGCAGTTGTTTTAACTTTAAATTAAAGTCTAATTTATATTTTCAATTGAGTATTTTTTTCCGAGAATGAAAGGCTGTGAACATAAAACCTGGAGAAAAAAAAAAAAAAAAATTCGAACTCTTCCTTAAATCCCTTTCCTGCTCCAGTTAAAGCAGAAAATATTGAACTTCTCTTCATTCTTACACGTGTCGCTCCGTCTCATGAGTCTAACAACTCTCACCCTCAGTCACCGGCGACCCTGCTGCTTTTGATGAGCATGAGGACGAGGATGAGGGAGAAGACCGAGAGCCGACAGCTGAGCTAAAGAAAACCGTGGATGAACCTGAAGACAGAAAAGAGGAGGACGAGGAAGACGCCGATGAGGACAAGGCCACAGTGGATGTGATCAAACCCGTGCCCGAGCCTGAGGAGGAGGCGCCGAAGACCGAAACTGCAGGTCAGATAAAGGCTAGCTGCCGCCATTTTATCACGTTTACCTTCGCCGTGACTTGAATGTGATACTTTGTGATTTCAGAGTGTCCCTGTATGCACTCTGGGAAGGCCAAAGAGTCTGTCACCAAGACCGCAGAGAAAAAAGGTTTGAGAATATACAGGATCACATCCTTATTTTAACACAATGTCAGTGTGAGGTCTTTATTTTTACATCAAGTGCTGTCAGGTACCTATAGATACAGAGATATCTGAGTGTTTAAGTTTGTAGCTTTGAGTGTGTGGCCTCTTGTTTGTGTTTGCAGAAACTCCAAGGAGAGTTTCAGCTGTGAGGAGGAAAAAAGGTAAAGACGACAATTTGCAGGATTCTAGTTAAACAACAACATAAATATTCTCCATGTACATTTAAAGCCAATCTGTGATAATAAAATTGATGTTCTTTCATTTTCCATTTCCAGTTCAAGAGCCTGAAGCTGTGAAGACCGTGTCAAAAAAGAAAGGTAACAATGAACACTATAGGAACAGTGTTTGTCATAACACCTTTATCTTTAAACCTAAAACTAAATGTTATAGTTAATCCTTGTTGTTATTGTGGTGTGAAACAGTTAATCTTGTGCATGTGTTTTTCCAGCTATGCCAAGAGTTGCAGGTCTGGGAGCACCAGTCAGGAGAATCAGGAAGATTCCTACAGTCCTCAGAGGTACTCAGAGATCAACCGTGCTATTATATATATGAAGGTCTTCCTGTTAATCAGGATGTTAAAACTGAGTGTAAAAGAAAACATTCTAGGAAAGCTAATTTTAAGACAAAAATTGCACATAAAACTAACATAATTTCAGCTTTTAAACTTAGGCTTTTGTACAGATCACGAGCAGACAATAATTTGTTGGTAAGTGGGGACTGATTCCAGTTTTATTGCTAAGCTAAGCTAAACAGCTGCTGGACGTGGTTTCATATCAATTGTAACGTCGTAAGACTGATACCAGTCTTATCATCTTACTCTCCACCAGAGGCGTAAGCCAAAATGTTGAACTCTTCCTCAAAATTTCATTTAAACTGTGGGAGTTTCCAAACCACATGACTGGAATATGCGTGAACAGTTTCACAGTTTGTTTCACAACATTGTCATGTCTTTAATTGACGGGGTGTTTTCTCCTCTACGTCCAATCAAAAGCCAAGAAAGCAGAGAAGACCAAGACTTCCAAATCAGGTATGTGAATGAATGGGCCACTTTATGCAGCAATAAGATAATTCACAGATATGCCTCAGGGGGGCTTTACAGTGTGTTCTGCATACCACACCTTCCATCCAGAGATCCTAGATTCAGATAAAGAAACAATATATATATATATAAAAAACTAAAAGGAGAAAAAAAAATGGAAGAATTGTAAAACATACATGAGGAATATGGATCCTCGAGGACGTTACACAACAGACCTGAATCACAGAGAGGCTGGATCTCCTGCCGATGAAGATCCAGAGCCAAACATCTGGAATGAAGAGAGAGAGCGAGACAGAGAGGAACACAGCTCGGATATTCTTGTTGTTGTAGGACAAAAACAAAAAAAACTCTATTAGAGAGGTGGAGAGAGGTTTTTTTTTTTAATCGGTTCATTTTTCTTTGACAGAGACGGAGACCAAGAAACAAGAAGAGGTCCCAGTATCTGAAGAAGGTCTGATGCTGACATGCTGATTGAAGGATTTCATACTGTGGCTTAACTTAAACCAGAGCTGTGATCACCTTTAACCTGATATAAGAACACTGTTATCTGTTTCTTTCATCTTCTTTTTTAGATTGTTTAATGTAATATCCATCTTCTATATATTCTTATGTGTCTGTTTCAGTGGGCCCTTGCAGACCTGCACCCGTCTACTGCCCGTCTCCACCTGGCTGGTACGGTAAGTAGAAAATAATTCTGAAACACTGTGAATGTTATCGCACAGGGGAAATAAATATCTGATTCTGAATATTACAACATATTTTTTACTCTGTATGTTCTAGTTCATCATGTCGTCACAGACAACCCGTACCCTCCTCCCACCATGTCAGGTATTTACACTGGTGTCATATCAACTCTGAGTGATGTAATGTCACAGAAAGACTTTTTCCTTTGGTTTAGTGTTGTGAGCGTTGGTTTCATAGACTTCCCACGGTCCATTTGTTCAGCTCCCTCTGCTCCTGTTCTGACGGCTCACCCCGTCCATCCCGGAGCGCCACCGCTGCAGCATTTCTATCAGCAACAGCCGCCTCCGTACTATGCACAGTATCAGCCATATCCACCGCCAGTGATGCAGCCTCAACCAGACCCAGTCCCACCAGCTGAACCGGTCCAGCCAGAAGCCAAAGAACCAGAGGCTCCTGTTCAGCCCGAGAGTCCAGCTGCTGAAGCTCAGCCTGCCGTGCCTCCGGTCCAGGGTGAGCAGACTGAGTGGTCGTCCATAACAGCATACCGCCAGACACCACGTGCTGATTCAGACCTTTAGATCTGACTTACTTACAAAATCTTGTTATCAGCCAGACTTTTATAAAACCTTTATCATTTTATATTTGGAAAAATGTTTTCACATTAAAAAAAGGGTTCACAAAATATCTTTGAACTTCAGATAAGTCTGTGTCAGGCTTCAGAGCTGCACAGAAGATGGATGATTAAACAGACTTCCAGAAGACTTCATACCACAAATGATGATGTGCTTTAGAGATAAAACAAAACAATTCCAAGTGTTAAAAATACTGGTTAATGTTACTTGTTGTTGCTTGTTAAACAAAGCAAAAAATTAGACTTGTTCAAAAACAACCAGATATCATTAGAAATGTTTCCAGGAATATTAAAAGTCTAGAGCACTTGTAAATTTATGGAAAGCTAGCGTTTGATCTGTTCAGCTGAACTGAACTTTAATACATTATCTCCTCTGTGAACATTTCTGCCGGTGTCACGTAGAGAGGCTTTAACAACAGCAAAGTTGGTGAAATCCAACCTAAAAAGCACTTCACAGAAAAATGTAGTGCGCCGTCGCCTCCTAATGTGATCTCTGAACTCTGCTTAATGGGGCAAACATATATAAAGAAATTCACTAAACCCTTGGGAAACTTTAACACATATACCATGGCTTCAGAATATGAAGACGAATTCCTGATGTGACATTTAATGACATTTTGTGCTTTTAACTTACGTACTCAACTCCTCTCTCTAAAGAACCGGAGACTGTCGAGGAAGAAGTGAAGGCTGCCTCCACCAAGACGGGTACAAACCATTCCTTGCTTACACAATTATCTTCTCTTGATTACTGCAGTGAACCGTCACTCATTTCTAATATTTTCCAGCTGCGAAGAAGAAGGAGAAGCCTGCTGATTCAGATAAAGGTACTGTGTGCTTCTCCACATCCACCACATGCTTTATTTGTCAGCAAAATGCAGCGCTGCCCGTGATAAACCTGCGGCTGCAGTATTTAACAGTGATGTACAATGACACAATCTGCTGTATGAACACGTTCATTATGGAAAATTAACTCTGCGCGGCCATTTCACTCCAATTATCCCCTCAGAGGCAGCAGCAGGCAAAGAGAGCACAAAGAGAGGTAATTCATGTTTACAGCTCAGTAATTTGGTGTTTTCCACGGCGTGCGCTTGGGCGTTGTAAGAAATGGACAGAGACAACAGACAGCGAGCTGTGTTTCTCTGCAAATACACTGATGGAATTACGCACTTCAGTGAGATCGATTAACATGTTTTGCCTGTTTTAGGGGCCGCTGTTTCAAAGGACAAAACCAAAGCAAAGAAAGGTGATAAAGCGCTGGAAATGCCTTTGGTTATTTGATGAATATGAATTGAATTGAACATGTATTTTACACTAATCAATTGTGTTTTGTCACAGAGCCAACAGCAGATAAAGAGAAAACCAAAAGTCCTGCAGTGGCTAAGAAAGGTAAAACTTTTCTTCTTCACATGAACAAAGTCAGAAGAAAAAAGTGACTTAGAGGGGTATAATAAGATGGAGAATTATTGTATTTTGTATAACTTTGATTCATTCATTTGTTTTCATTTAAAACATTTTTTTTTTTTTACCAGAGCCAGCTGCAAAGGAGAAAACTAAAACTACCACGGCTACTAAGAAAGGTAATTTGGGTCGAATATGTCTTCTTCACATCAACAAAATGAGATAAAAACAAGCTCCTTAGAAAGATGTAATAATGCTGAACGAGGAGACTGAGAAGTTTCCGACATGAGGTCTAAAATGGTTTTAAGATTCATTAATTTATATTCCAGAGCCAGCTGTGAAAGAGAAAAGCAAAACCGCAGCAGCTGCGAAGAAAGGTAAAACGTCATTAGCCCAGACCGTATTAAAAGTTCTCAAATTAACCAGAAACCAACACGCTGCTAATATTTCACAAAGAAAACAAATTATTCAGCCCACTAATCACGACTCTCATTCCTCATTATGTCAGAGCCTGCAGCTGTACGACAGAAGGGGAAATCAGCCTCTGAAAAGACAGGTGACTACACACGCCAACACTCAATTATTTGCATAAAGTCAATCATCAAATATATCAGCATCACATGAAAGATGACTGGAGACTAATTGTCTTTGCTCCCCTCAGAAGCGTCACCTGCCAAGGGCAAAGCTAAAGCATCTGCAGCCAAGAAAGGTAAAACCCACATGAACACGTATGAGTTTCCCTTTATGCAGATGCTCCACCAGAGTTTGTCTCGAGTGAGATAAATGATGTAAATCTGTCGTAAACAGATCCAGAGCCACATCCGATCAGACTGAGAACGAGACTGGAATCCGCGAGCAGGGCGAACGTAACGTCTCAGGCGAAGGAGGACAAACCTGCCAGACCTTCACCTGAGCCAGGTAACGCATCAAGTGCTGCTTTAAATGCATTCAAATTGAAACAATCTGCAGCACCTTCAGTATTCTCTGGCCTGTGGATCACAGCAGGACTCTTAATTAATGTATGTTTTTTCAGCCAAGACAAGATCCAAATTGTTGGCGGAGAAGAAAGGTAAGTTCACATTTATCTATTATGTTCGTTATTTGTGGATTTAATCAATTCTGCAGAATAAAAACAGCTGGCAGGAAGTATGGGATGACATGCAGCTAAGGCTCATGTGGATTAAAGTCAGGGACTTTGCATCTTTGACGCTGGACCACCGTGATACCTCAGAAGTTTCCTTATAAATGTTTGAAATTCATTATTTTGAAGTCTTTTTTGTTCCAACTGTTGTAAAACTCAACAAGGCCACCTCACCTGCCTCTCACCAGTCATGTCCCAATGATTTTTTTATCAGTTTATTTGACAGGGACAATACGTACAGGCATTGTTACGTCCACTGTAATTAAAATGCAACAGGTGCAACGTGTATCGGAATTATATTGAAATACAATGTACTTTTGTGCGATAGTGAGCCACAAGGACAAGCGGTCAGAACCAGATGCACACTAAAAACTGTAGAGAGGGGAGGATAATGAGGTGACAACTGAAACGAATCAGACAAATGGGACGGAAACAGACAAAGACAGGAAGTGAAGTCACTGAAACAAGAGGAAAGGTTGGGTGTTTCAAATATACTTTTCTATTCAACTCTCTGCATTGAAAGCACAGACCCATGAGACCCACTGTGATAAGAGGACAAGTGTCTGCAAGACTGAGCGGCTCCCAAAACACCTCTAAGTGTTGCACGGAGGTGAACGACATCTTTATTTCGTTGATATTCACTCAAGGTTTGTGTCGAGCCCCAATCCTCCAGACTTTAGAATCAATTCGCTGCCCGTGTTGACAGCTCGACAGCATGTGAAACAACTTCTGTAAAGTTTTATTTGGCTCCGGAGGGAAGAAACAGATGAGCTGCTGCCATAAAACACAAGTCAAACCATGGACGAGCAGGAAAAAAAAAGGGGGGGGCGCATTTGTCTCTAAAAGCAACAGTTTTACATCTGGTAATGGCGAGTCCTGACAGACATCTTATCAGGATATGCCACACTCGTTGGGAACATAGTCGCAGATTATGAGATAAAATGGGCTGTTTTATGCATGATAAAATTCTAATTAGGGACATGTCAAGCTGTGTTACACTCAGAGGGGAATAATATGGCAGGAATACTAAATGTACACCACAATTATGGCGAGTTATTTGGCAGGCCGTAATAGGGCTGTCTCTGCCTCTCTTGCAGGCAAAGCTGAGAAGGATGAAAAGAAATCTGTCAAACAGGCTGAAGGTATGGTACAGAATGAGAAGCGGAGTTTAAAGTGCGCTCTTTACATTTCATATTGATCTGTTTCTCACTCTTTTTTTTTTTCCCCCTCCTCTGGCGTTCTAGATAAAGAGAAGCAGCCGGCATCAGCCAGTGAGTACGAGAGCATCTGAGTTATTTATCTCCGCTGCAAATAACATCCAGTCGCCGTAACGACTTTAACACTAACTTCATGTGAATGGTGCTTTTTATCACCGAGTCAGTTATTTATTCATAAGGATGTTTTATTAAAAGCAGCGTCATCTATGGCCGTCTGTGGGATCTCGCTGCAAAAAGACTCCAGCGCACTGAGGAAACATCTTCTTCAGTTCGAGGCTTAGTCCACATGTACATGGGTATTTTTTTATTTTTATTTTTTTGAATTGGGATCTCAGGTATCAGCACCGAGGCAACAGGTCATTTTTCCTTAAAAAACAGGACAAAAATGAGGCAGGGAAACATGAACGCTTTTCACAGAACCCTCCTATTGTCAATGGACATTTTTGTCTTTTTCCATCCAAATATACTATACCATCATAACACATGGTCCGAGCAGCCCAGTCATCAGGACATAACGTTAGCAGTTCATGTTTCTGTAAACCACAGATACATTTGAGGATGATATTGATGATCAGTAGCATGTCACGGTCATGCTTATCAGCAGACTTTCACATTTCAAGTCTGTGGGTACATTTTGGATCATCTCCAAGTGTGAGCGTGGCGAGCAAAACCGGCATTTTAAACCAAGCCATGATGTTTTCCTAACCAAGTGCTTTCCGGTGCCTAAACCTAACTGGTGCGTAGGCACAGCACCGTAAAGATTCAACCTAAACCTACCAAATTGCAACATAAAAGTTCAAGTTCAAGTTCAAGTTCAGTTTTAACTTCTCTGTGGTTTTGTGGAAAATGCTCTTAGCTAACATTTATGCCAGCGATTGGACTGTGTCTTTGCCAGTGATGTCACACGCACTGATACAGTAGGAGCCAATAAGGAAGTGAACTTAGGTGTCTGCGATCATTTCCAGAAATCTCAGTTTCAGGCCCATTCAGATGTCTACACTGAAAACAGGAAGAATTTTACAAAAGATCAGTTTGCATTGACCTAAAACGCTGTTTACGTCTGAATGAAAGGCCATAGAGAGAGCAATGTTTTAAGGAATACATGTGTACATGCGGACAGGGCCTGAGAGTCTCATCAGTCTGTCACAGTCAGCCATTTTTTTGTCGTGTTTTTTTGTTTTTTTTGTTTACAATTGGTTCCCTGAAGATCGGAAATTTTGATTCAGAAATCCCAACCTCTGACTACGACTATGATGTAGTAAATCGGTCAGTTTGGGAGATGTGAGCCCTGTTTGAACGCGCCCACACAGCCCTGAGGAGATGTTACCAAGGCGACGTGAATAAACACACCTGTGTGGGCAGACTTCAGGTGTAGGTGCTTCCCGATGGCGCCTCGTAGCTGCACGTGAATGTTCCGTGGTGTAGTCAACAGAAGTGACGATTGGATCGACATGTTCAAGATTAAAAACAACAAATCAAACTTGTGCAACTCAAGTTCTTCCATTCTGTCATGAAGTCGTGTTTGTCAACAGTCATGCTTGGTAAACGATGCTTCTCGTTTCATAGAGAGTGGAAGCAGAGCGTCGCGTAAAGCCTGAGGTATTCAGTTAATTTCCACCATCTTTCCACTGGTTAACTCAATACGAACAGACATTCACTTTTAATGACATTAGCACCATAAATGATTAGGATTTAATGAGATGATGTGATTGAGGAGAGATTACTGGCCTTTCCAGCCGCCTTGAGTCATCGGAAGAGATTATGGCCTTTGATGAATAGAGCAACAATAATACTTAGCTGGATTGATTAAATCCATGAACCAGAACCCATTAAATTGGGGGGTATTAGTGTTCTGTTCTTATTGAGTCATCCGGTGGGGTATAAACACCTCCCCCACTGCCCCGAGTGACTCCACACTTTCCAAATATTAACGTCTGACGCTGTAGCTTCGAAATAGTTTGATTTTTCTGGCCTTCATTGCAGAAAAAAACATATTTAAATGTTTTCTGTTTTGTTAATGACATACATGAAGGAGATTTATGATGATTTGTGGCAAAAAAACATTGCTTCACATTGTCTTTAACAGGTGAATAGAAACATAGACAGATCATCTCTGCGTGCTGTTTGAATGACACTCTGTTTCTCACCTCTCCAGGCTGTCTCTCTTTCTGCTCACATGCATGTGAACACTCATCACTTTCTCTTCCTCCTCTCTCACACAGACACACACTCACATACCGACAACACGTGAATATACATTTTAATCTATTTTTTTGCAGAAGAGCCCCAGACTGAAGACAACACTACAGAAAAGAAGAAACCCGGTAAGAGCTGCTGAAGTTAGTCCCCCAACTCCCTTTTTATTTGACACCATCCTCTTAACAATCATTTATCCATCTCCTGCCGTCTTCACAGGACAGAGATACTTCCAGTGCATTTACGTCCCGGGTAAAAATGCGCAGTACCCCTTACGACCTTTCACCCCGGCCATGTCCCCCGCCATGATGCCCCCTGCACTCAGGTCCATGCTGGAGCAGCAGAGGGCGGCGAGGACGTCGGGCCAGTAGGACAACCTGAACTCTCACCTCATGTCTACATAGCACTTCGTCTCCCAGTCCAGCAGGGAGCGACGTTTTTGAATCTGTGATCCGCCTTCAATTCTGAGGGAAACCGCAGATAAGAGAATAAGAGTGGACAGAACTATTTTGTCTTTAATTTATTTCTGTTTCTATTTGGTTCTTTTTCTTCCTCTCTGTGTGGTCGAGCTCCTGGGGTTCCTGTTCATATTTCACGATTTCCTTTCAGCTGATGCTTCACCAGGCGTTACTGCTTTGCCGCGCTTGTGTCTGAGATATAATATGATCACCAACATCCACTATGTGAAGACTCTTAACTCATCATGTACATACTGCACATATTTGTAATTTAGGCTGAAATAAAATTAAATATTACTTGAATGGACTTGTTGTAAATTTCAGCTTTGGTAACACTTATTAATAACCACTATTGATGAATGAGGAATTGATAGTTAATTAAACATTAGTTAACAGTTATTATAACTAGTATTTATGGTACTTAATAGTAGTAAATTCTGTGTACGGCAATTACAAGGTTGCAAGCAATGTTAATAAACTTTTACAATTGTTTAATAAATGGTTTATAAAGTATTTCATTGGTTGTTAACACTGCAATAACTATTAACTAAAGCTTAATTAACTATTAATTAACCTTTTTATTGCTATTAGGGTTACAACAATGCAGACTGATTACATTCATACCCTGAGTTGTTACTTGAGAACGTCTATTTCTAACCAAAGATTTAAATCTGTGTATCATTACAAGTTGGTTGTGTTTTGCTGCTTCGCTGCATCTGCAACAGGGAAGAATATTTGTGGGTCAATTCCCAGGAGCTCCCACCGTTAATCCAAGCAGTCTCCCTGTCTTGATGAATAACGATGAGATGTCCATAGATGATCTCATATCAGGCTCATGTCAGCAGTGTCACCATGGAACTGCAGGACATGCGACTGTATGTAAATCACCTCAACATGCCTCATCTTAAACAAAGGCGCCGCGTTTTCTTATTTTAAAGACACAACTTTGACATGTTACGTGTAATTGTTTGACATTTTTCATTCCCAGACACTGAGATGTTTTGATTTAACGTCTGTCTGTCGAAGAAGTCGCCAATTTAAAAGTGTCCTTAGCTTCAAACAGGGCGATATAAGGGCTTAAAGTTAAAGTTTACAGTATATGATCTTGATATCGAATACTTGAATTCTGTTTTGTTTCTAGAATTGGATCTTTATTTTTAACCTGATGTCCCAGATGGTTTTTTAGACAAAACAATCTAGAAAGGCGCCATGAGAAACTGTTGAAAAAAATACTTTGCACGCGACTGTACATCTCTGTCTAATTTCAGATCGATAGTATGAGAAACTCTTGTCATATTCCATTGAGGGGAGCCTTCAGTGGCGTTCTTTGCTCATCTTCTGATATAACTGATGCTAGCAGTTGCTATGCTAACCCCCTGAGGAGCGGCCATGGCTGTATTCAAACGAACAGTCCCTTCTCTCGTTGGTCGTCGCATCTTAACCTGTAGGTGCCAGTAGTTCCTCATAGACTGGCAAGATGGATTAACAAGATCACATGGCTTTGTTCATTTTTACATGTGAACTCTTAAACCTGAAAGGTCCTTGATGACAAGCCAGTCTCTTGAAGTGCAGTTCATGGCATCAGTGGATTAAATGTCATATTTCTGCATGTTTGATCAAGTTGGATCTCAAACTGTCTTATTTTAACTAGTTCCGAGACAGGGAGTCTGCACAGAACGACTTTGATGTGACCAACTAATGAGACGCTGTGATGTCTGCTACAGTGGATAAATGTCATTTTTTTTTATTATCAGCTTATTTACTAAGCCTGATACTTTGTCATATTTTCAGTTACCTCACTCGCTCTGGTTTTGTACCTGACCAACAAGGCCCGATGACTTGTTGTTGTTGCAAAACGGCAATTTGCTGTTGTCTTACTGAATGAAAACTTCAAATGAAAAGAACCAAAAGGGGTTTTCACTCTGGGCTTAATCCTGGGATAAGACCCACATTAGTCCAGGGCCTGCTGTAGTGTTTATTCACTTACAGTCCCTAAGCAGTGGATAATCCCAGGCGTGTCCTGTTGTTAATTCCTCCATGTTTTTATAGTTCACTTTCACCTGAAAGATACTTGGAAACACAGAGTAAAGCACTTGAACAGTTTCCTTAAGTTTAATACCTTTAACTGACTTAGAGCTGTTATTGAAATATAGACTGAGGTGTGGCAATGATGTTGGGCTACCACACCTTTAGTAATCCTTGTTGTACTGCAGGTCTCTCCCCAGGAAGTCTTAAAGGTCTACTCAGATGGAACCTTTGAACTGAACTTTCACAAGTGATGGAAATGCACACAAAGTCAATGGAAAGATGTGAGCTGATATGACCTGCATCATTTCATCTAGGTAGTGCGAACTAAGGTGTGGATGCATCTTAAAATGCTTCCACCAAACACACACACACACTTCCTTGTACCTATACGACTGAACAGGTCGATTTCCAGTGACCTCCAAAACAACATACATGACCATTGGACGGTAATAGCGACACACGTACAGGAACTTTGTCACACCGTCGCAGTTTGGTTAGTGCCCTGACACCTTGGTCGACGAGTATGTTTGGCCCTAGTTGTTGCAGTGCGTCCTGCATAATTGGCACTCGTCGGCCTTTGTCGGTGGCTTTTCGCCTGACTGGAGGTTGAAGAGGCGGAGCTGTTCAGCTAAGCGAATCAATGCATGAGCACAGTAACAGAAAAAGAAAGGTTTGCCTTTTGCAACTCTTGATCCTCTATTAAGGTGCTATATTAGTGAGAGTGGTGTAACAATAATCTTTTGCCTCTTTTTGAACAATTATTACATTCTGCCTCCACCCTGGGTTAAGGAAAGTCCTAACTTATCATGCAGGAACATAACCTGTGAGCTCATTGGCGGTCGACTGTGGTCTTTGTGATGTGTTTAAGAGCAGCTTTTTGGCTGAGACATACGTGGCAGCAGTTTGCTTTCTTTGCTGCTGGTGCTTTGAGGTCGGTTTGATGTCTCTTGGCCAACAAAACAACTTGGTTAGGTTGAGGATAGCATTGTGATTTGCCTTAAAATAAATCTGTTACTTAAGTACCTTCAGTTACGTCGCTAACTAAGCTTATGTTATATTCATGACTTAAGTTAACTACTTTATATAACTCACCATTAACTTTTCTTTTCTCACTTTCTTTACCTGACTCCCTCCTTTGCTGCATTAATAATTACTCTGGCCACTAGAGGTCGCCATCTAGACAAGAAACACAACTATGGGTCGTAATAAACTGTTGACTTTCATGGTAATTTTTTAGTTCCATGTTTACTCTGACGTTTAAAGTCACTGGTGTGAATCTGGGTGACACCCAACTGCAGTCCAATCAAATCTGAGTCAGTTCTTTGCAGTTCACATTCTAACTACAGGCTCTGCTTTTTTGATTTTTGAGTGTGAATATTTAACCCGAGGCTTGATGTGAACTCTGGGTTGATAAGTCTGAGTGTGAAATGAGGTTAACTAGACCCGGGCTTTCTGTCGGCCTGCAGGGTTAAATTCAACAGGCCTAAGAAATGTAAGTGTGAAGAGACCTCATGTTTCGTGAATGAGATCAAATGAGGCCTGACAGCCATCCACAGTAGCAACCTACTGAGTGCGTGGTTGCTGGAGCAGCATTTATAAAGACATCTGATGTTGGTGTTTACTTCAGGTGTTAAACCTTGTCTTTGTAGATGTTTAAAATCAATCATATTCCAGTGGGGGGAGGCAGGAGTAGGTTTCTGCTCTGGAGGCCTGATATCAACAGACATTAATTACGCCATACAGCTGGAGCTGTGCACTGTAATTATGCTCTTACTTTATCTAATCAGATCTCACGAGGTTGTACACAAGATGTTTCACAGCCCGTGTGTGATCCTTAAAAAAAGGAATACTGGGTGAACTCTTCACTGCATCTGTGATTACGCCCTCTAAATATTGAACATGTTTGTGAAATGCTGCTGAGAGCAAATCATTTTATTTACTGCATGATGTCACTGTACTGGAGCAGTTTCTTTGGGTACAGTGTGTGCAGTTGAAGCATATCTCTTCAGTTTTTCAGTAGTTTTCAGAGTCACTGAACCACAGTTGCAGAGACCCCATGATATTTGTTGATTTGGGCCTTCTCCTCAGAGACATTTTGGACTGGGCTTCCTGTATTTGTTGGTCAGTGACTTAGTATTGTTTTGTTTTTGATAATTTGATATATGTTATCCACAAATACAGCACTGACAAATACTCTCGAAGACATTCTGCCATTAAAGGTTTCTGGTGGGGTCTTTGACCATTAGTGTTGCTGTAGAGAAAAGTTTCAGGGAGCTGGTCCCCGAGGAAAACATACAAATAAATAGACATTTTTGGACAATCTAACCTCGGAAACATTTTGTCACTGGAGAACTCTGATATGTCCCATACTTTCATGTAATTATGTTTATCAACAGTTGGTGGTGGAAAAGAGGATAAAAATGTAGAATTGCTGTACAAAGTATCTTTAACATACAAACATGACTAGACTTGTTCATCTGCATCTGAATCTGAGATCTGTGACATTGTTGTTATTGTTCCTCTGAATATTTAGATAAATGTGCAGCATGAGCACGAAGGCTTGCCATTGAAGGTGATGTGCTTTATAGAGAGATAAGAGAATATGAATTGAAGTCAAATTTATTAACAAAAAATAACAACACATACTCATAGTGACTCCCAAACTGACTCGACTGTTGAAGCGTACCAGCGACAGGTGTACTGGACCTTTCTCATACATGTGAAGTTTGGTTAAGCTTAGGACAACTTTGTGGTTTAGGTAAAATTAACTTATGCTACCTAAATTACATGTACCTTGGGTTACATAGGTAGCTTTGGTTCTGTTATGTATGTGTTGCAACTTTACAATGTTATTTTGATAAAATATCGACCGTCGAATGTCATGTGTTTGTTTAACCCAACCGTCCAAGCCGACCTCCTCTCTATGTCGATTTTGCCGCTCTTTTTACTACCTGTTCTCACTTCCTCCTTTGCTGCTGTAATAATGAATACAACCACTAGAGGTCACCACCTAACAAGAAACATAAATATGGGTCATAATACTTTGCCTGCACAGTCGACCTACATTGTTGTTTCTCTGAGGAGGGGCTGCAAAATGACAAAGTGCACCAGAGAGATGTTGAATTAGGCAGCCAGCAGTAAATGTCGTATGGTATCAGATTATATGGATCGTAATTTGCCTGAGCAGAATTCAGGTGATTTAGAACCAGGTTTATGGCATTTGTGAGGCCTGGAGGAAACTGAGATTCATACCTGCTGTAAATGCTGTAAAAATACCTTTTAGAAAAACATAAAGCATTCGGGATGCTACTTCAAATTAGGCTTGTTTTTGTGACTAAAACCTACAGTTTTAGTCTGAAATATTGGAAATATGATGATTGAGTTGTAATTTGTAAAATCACAATAACAGCAACAATTACTGCTACATTAATGTTGTTCTTTGAACACTTTTATCTGCTGAACAAATATGATTTGAGGGTGTTTGGTATTTTAGGAAGATCACTTGTTTATTGTACGTGATTTCTTATTTCATTTGCATGATGGTGTACTTTAAAGGAAGATTACACCACATTTCCAGTGAATCCCTCTCCAGTGTAAAATACACATCACAGTCAACAGTCAGACTGTGTATAAAGACTGTATAATACCATGTTTATTTTGTGTGTTAAACTCTGGAGGCTGATCAGCTCATCCAGTCTCACAGTTAAAGAGAAGAAAATTAATTAATACACCGGTTTGCTCACATAGGATGTGTTTGTGTTGTTCAGTCTCATTAAATTGTAATGTGGGCAATACTTTTTAAATACATTATACAATATAAACTACCTGTTGCATGTATTATAAAGCAGAGGTGTGAGTTGTAATCACATGATAAGGCTAGCAGCCTAAACCGATCAGTTTGAAACATTTTAGGAGACTGATGT
This sequence comes from Acanthopagrus latus, assembly GCF_904848185.1. Lineage (NCBI taxonomy): Eukaryota > Metazoa > Chordata > Actinopteri > Spariformes > Sparidae > Acanthopagrus > Acanthopagrus latus. Next base: position 6,838,788 of record NC_051060.1, on the reverse strand, counting down.
CATAGGTTCAGGCTGCTGAAATGGCACTTAAGGACCCTAGAATGTCTGCTGTGGTAAAATGTAGAACACAATCACCAGAATGCATTTTGTGAGTCATAATTTCAATAAATATTTGCAGAAAGTTGTGAGGCCATTGTGTCTTTCTTTACTTTATGTATTACAAAATGTAATGATAGGCAAAGTGCCCTCACAGGTTGTCTTCATTTTTGTTCAAAGATTTGGGGTTATGACAATGTGGACTATGACATAATATTTAATATTATGGAACATTATGGAAATCTCTCAATTGCCAAATAAAATGCTAAAATGTGTTGACAAATAGGGACTTGCCCCTAAGTATAAATTCAGATTTCCTGCAGCTGCAGTTGGTATTGTTGCAGATATAAAATGTAACACTTCTGCATCTGAATGACTAAAAATGTCTAGACCTTTTGTTATGTAAGTGTTTTGTTTGACTAACATTGTTATAAATGTGAATGTATAAATGTTTTAAACCAAAGAGAATTTTATACAAGACAGCAGTGAGTTTCATTTGGTCGCCTGTCACAGTAACTTCTGCAAGAACATCAGATGGAACATCGACGAGTGAAGATGAGGAAAAGATGTCCTCGTCATTAACAACATCGGCCTGAGACGAGTCAGATAGATTTTCAGTGGCAATGGTGGTTGTTTAAAGGTGCAATATGTAAAAATTTGACTCAAGAACAACAATCATCGACAGAGTGTGAAGAACTAACTGTACTGACAATGTGTCAAAGAGTCAAGAGTACGTCAGTTTGAGTCCGGTTCTGTTCCGAGGTGAAAGACACTTTTTTTCTGAGCGCTGTCACCTTGTGCTTGCTTTTGTTGTAAACCGGCGCTCAGCAATAAAGATTGATTAATTGAGATTGATTAAATCATCTAAGTATCTAAGCTAGCATGCTAACCAGCTAGGCCAGAGCCACTTTGCATCTCAAAAGGTGATGGTGAACACCTCCAACACTCCCCCAGTGCTTTGAACCCCAGTCAGCTAATATGAGTGCTAACTGCACAGGTAGCTAAGCTAACTAGCTAATGGCAGCTTTAGCTAGCAGAAGTTAGTGATGACTGTGGTGATATGCTGCCCCATTACTTGTTCGAGCAATAATTTCACAGTTCTTGACAACACGTTGTATTATTTAACAATGATGACTCCCATGATACCGCACTGCTTAATTCTTTTGTTTTCCCACCTGAAAAAAAAAACAGCATAGACCAGCATGGATATCATGATGGGTTATGCTGGTTAGTGTTGGTTTGGTGCTGGTTTAGCACCGGCAAGGTCCCAATAAATATGCTGGCCTACCAGCATAGTCTTGCTGGTGAAGTTGCTGATGAAGCATACCAGCACAAAAACATGACATATGCTGATCTTGCTGGTCACCAGCTATACTAGTATATGCTGTTTTTTTTCCAACAGAGTTGATATTGAATCTCTTTAAAACCTACAACAGGGTTCAGCAACCTGCGGCTCTGGAGCCACATGTGGCCCTTTTGCTCCTCTGCAGCAGCTCCCTGTGACTTTGACAAAAAAAAAAAAATCACATGAAAATGAATGGTAGTTATTTTTACACACACTGCTGCAGGCCTAGAGCGAGACAGAGAGTACTATCTGTTCTAGCAAGTTGTAATTTCTGTCAGTGAATTTGAATGACCCTGAACTGATATTGTTGTGCTTTATGCTCAGGCCCGAGGGCTGAGCGCTGTGTGTGGCTGAGGAAGAAAAAAAAGACAAGAGGATTATCGCACATTGAGATAAAATGTAGTCAGAATTAAATAGAAACTGGCCCTTTGTTTTCGTTTTTTTTTTTTTGTTTGTTTTTTTAACTTTAAAGCTTGGACGCAATGTGTATTATTTAACGTAAAGCTATTTTTAATTTGAGTCATTTTTACAGACACAGGGAGGATTCAAGTGCTCAATTCTGTGTTTTGCTCTCCAATATAAAGAGCATACATTTAAACTGTACACATAATTAGAATGTTTAGCCCACTACAGAGTAGGCACATGTGAAAATATGAATGAATGTGTCAGGGCCTGCTAATAACCTTGATGGTCCAGTTTAGACATTTGAAGCTGTGTTTTGTGGCTCCAGACAGATTTTTCGGTGAGGCAGAGACATGGGTGTAGCGGACGTGGGGGGACATGTCCTCCGCACTTCCCGTATCAGTGCCCTCTGTCCCCCGCACTTTTTATAGACATTATTGAGCTCTGTTTCCTCCTCAAGATTTGTTTCCCCTGGTCCCGTCCCCATCCGAAATGGCCTGAATGGCAAAGGACGCATGCATTCACAAAAATCAACTACTGATAAAAAATATTATATTTGTGAGAGACTTTCAGTTCAAATATTATGGATTTTGGTCGAAAGTGTGCTCATTCATTCATGGGCTAAATATAAATCGCATTTTATCATATTTGTCTTAAATCCGACTTCAGGTAAAGCACATCCTGACAGGTTGGAATATTACTGAATATTACTCTGTATGAATTTGAAAGATGTGTGAGCCTCCTTCCATTTTGAACAGAGGGGGAACAGTATCTGACAGTAATATTCGAAGCTGTCAGGATGCATTCCCCCTGTTTTAAATGTAATTTTAGATCTTAACTTTAGACTTTGATAGTATATAATTTCAAAGTCCTGATGTCGGTACCCTGGTGCTCTGCTGTTTGTGGTTATGTGGTTCTTTAGCCACAAAGGAGAGGTGCAAGTGAATGAGATAGGGTAATGAATTACTCAATAGACCTCTGAACAATTTGTCCCCCTCACATCTGAAATGATGGCTACACCCCTGGGCAGAGGGGCAAGAAAGTCTCTTTTGATAGTAAAGGCTGCTGACGCCTGCCCTAGAAATGACGTACTGTTATATTTAGATCTCCAGCACCAGCTACCAAAAAAAGAGAGATGTGAGAAAATCTACGTGTGTCCATATTTATTTTGCTTGTTTTACATAATGCATTTCAGCAAATTGTCTTTGAAGACATGTATACATTTAACACCTGCTAACTGAACAGTTGTTGCTCCTATAATATACCAGCTTTCCTTAAGTGACTTCACAATTCAGTTTTTGAGTTTGGTCTCCCTACAGTTCCTACTGTAACTATACAATCAAAGAACAGTGATATAAAAAAACAAAAAACAAATTAATAAATATAACACCAACTGAAGGGTATGCATTCATTTTTCAGAAGAATTATCAATCATTAAAAAAAAAAAAAAGTCATTCAATGTCCAAAAATCCCCAAAGAACATATACTTAATAATAACAAGAAGAAATACATCAGAGTTTTAATCGAGGAGGAGGCTTTGGCTGAGAAAAATCAAAACGTTAGTCAAAGTCAGCGAGAAATGGAACGTATTCATCTAATATACAGGAAAATGTATCGTTGTTAAAGACCGCAGTGCATCGACAAAGCTTGTGATGGAGAGTTCGATTCCATAATGATGCTTTATGGGAAGAAATGCGAGTGAAATTCAATTTATAAATCAGTTAAAAAATGACACCATTGACTTCATTTTCATGTCATAAATTATAGGCAGAGCTGGCGACTTTTATCAGCTCTGACTAACTGATCTTTACAGTGCATGTACTGTCATTGCTGCCTGATTTACATCGTCAAAACTGAACGCTACGGTTATATTTTCTCTTTTATTTAATAGCCATTTACTGTCAAACATACGAGCCAGATGAATGCAAACAGCAGAGGAAGAGACTCCAAGCATCAAGGCTCAAAACCCAGTGCCTCGACAAGCGGGGCCTGATCTGCAAACATGAGGTCTGGAGTCACATCATGTCTGCTCACCACCACTGGCACCACCACGGAGGAGCACTACCGTCTCAACATACCGAAATGAATTCAAAATGAAGGGCGATCATGCTTGACATAAATAAATAAGTAATCCTGTTCAAATACTGTTTTTTTCTCACCATGTGTTAAAGAGCATGCACATCCAAAAGAACAAATCACAGGTTCTGACGAAAATGTCAAATCTGCCTGCTGTTTTTCTCCCATGCAAAAAGTCTCGCCGACAGGATGTGACGTTCTGAGCTGCAGAGCAAACCGGAGAGGCTGAGGAAGCTTCCGTCTGGTTCCGTGTGTTTCCATCCACTTGGCACCTTTTGGCATTAAAAAACAGAGTGGAAACCCTGTAAAGTGTCTGAGGTGGAACAGTTGGTGTTCTGTTAAACAATAGCCCAAAGAATGTCTTGTCCGTTACCTTCATTGTAGTGTGGATATTCGTGCATACATCACTCCTGCATTTTTAGGAGTCCCTGACTAATTCCATAAAGTTTTTTCAACCAGTAACAATAACAATGGTCAATTTTCACTAAAAGGTCCCAAATTTAACAAAGCCAACCTTGGGGTAGGTGAAATGGTCCTCGACTGGCTCTCAGATCTGTGTCTGAGGTGGAGACACTGTTTGACTACAGTAACATGCAGCTTGGCATAATGTAGAGTATGATTGTTAAACAAACGCATGTTCAGCAAGAACTAAAGTCACGTTGACCAATCGACTATTCAGTTCTTCTTTGGAACCCCTGGTGGATATACGCATCATTTATGTGTTATGTGGGTTGGAATCAGCACATTGTTCCATTATGATGCAGCTCCTCTAATGGTCCTACAACGAGGTCTAAACAAAAATAAATACTTAATAAATGTACTCGGGCTGTAAGCAGGCTGCCATATGTTTAAGGAGAGAGTGTTTGATTGGTAGGCTGTCACACTGCTTAGTCACCACAGGAAATATATATGTGTACATGTATTATGGGTTTTTTGGCACAAAAGCTGCTCGCGAGCCCTGCTAATGGTGGACAGCATCAAATATGTTTGAAGGGGGAAAACAGCAGACACATTCATCCTTCAGGGCTCACCGGCATGAAATTCGTTTTAATGAATGAAGGAAGTCAGAGTTAATAGAAGAGGAAGTGACCTCATGCTGCAAAATCTCAGCTGGAATGTAACTGGCTTCATATTTCATTCATTCATTCACGTCTCCCTACAGGCCGCACGCCACTGCGAGATCTTATTTTGCATGGGAGAACAACAGGACGTAGGCTCTACACTTCCTTCTTCCTGGACATGGTGTAAGGACAATCCCAGGTTTCCAGTCAAAGCCAGCAGAGAGATGAATCATTGGCGTTCACTTTTGTTGAGATGGCTGAATCAAAAATTCAGAGAAAAGGACGACCTCCTGGGCGGTCTAACGAATGTGAAGTTTTCCGTCAATACTGGGTCGAAAACAGGTTTCTGTCATGTGTTCATCAATACTTTGTTCCAAGGACAGCAGGAAAGACATAAACAACAACACGGAGAGAACATTCGAAATGCTGAATTTCTTCAAATAAAAAAACAAAAAGAACAGACTCTTGACTTCATAATTCTGTTTACAGTTCATACAACAATCTGTCACCTGCATCATAAACAAGGTATATAGCAATCTTAATAAAATACTGACAAAAGGAAAAAAACATTTAAAAATCTTAAATGTGTGGCGAGGAGCGAAGCGCCGCCCGATAAAGTATATTTGCAATAAAAATTAAAGTCTTTACTTGTGTGTTACTGTGTTTTAAGTTCCTCTACATACAATAAGTTTTACAACCGAACAAAGTCGCCTCTGGCACCGACTTCTAAGAACCTTAAAAATAACCTGCAGGACGTGTGAGATTCAGTTTTGCTATATTCAAGCAGTATACAGATGTTTATTTAATGTAAACTTTGTATCCTAACAACTGGAAGCATCTACAGTGGCTGTGTGTGTGTGTGTGTGTCTGCGTGTGTGTCTGTGTGTGTCTGTCCCTGCTTATGGTACAAATCTGTGTTTTCCTTCACAATTCCTCCCGAATAACTCGGACTGACGCTGATACAGTAAAAGCTCGACTGAATCCTGATTTCACAGCCCGTCACTGCTCGACGGCGTCTGTGTTTTTTCACTGCAAGACAATACATCGCAGTCTTTACCGAGCCGAACACTTGACGCACGCGGTCTGACCCACAGTTTCTTAAAGTCTCTCTGACGTGCACAAAACTGGCAGTTGCTGTATTTCCCCTTCAGGAAGTATCAGTGATTGCGTTCAACTGGTCTGACGAAGCAGGAGGAGGAGATGCCTGAAAATGGCTTAAACACAAATAACATCTGTCAAAAAATGACATTAATCAGAAAAGTAGTACAGTTAAAACGCCATCAGCAGTGACGCTGATAAACATTTGGATTCAAGATCATGTTCTCATGAGTGCGTTTTACTGTTAATGACCGTCACTGGCTTGCCGAGAAAACAACATTTCTGCAAAAGCTCATTTCTGTTTTTGACACATGTAAAGTTGTTTTAAACATTTTAAAATCACATTGTATGCTAGCTGCTGAGCCGACCGTTAGCGACAGTTTGCAGCAGCTAGCTGTCAATCTGGTTATACGCTGCCCCCTATCTGCTTGGAGTATGAATTCGACAGCTGGCTATCTAACATATTGCACCTTAACACTTGGTTGAAGATGGGAAAAGATTATAGCCATGTCTTAGTTTTAGATCTCGCTTGTGATTGAACTGTCAAATGTATCACTGTGTTGATCACATGAATCCGAGACCGATTCTTCAGGGTTCCTTTCTGTCAGAAGGTCAACTTTGGTCTCATATTGCAGTTTGAATTATTTTCATTGTAGAAATAAAGGGCATGTGTTCAGGATACAGTCTCGTCCAGCAGCAGTGAGGTTTCAGATCGTAGCCAGCTGAACTGAACATCATCTAACCCTCCCCTACGGTGGCTGAAATCAACACAGAAAATGTGAAAGTCCCTCACGGGAGTCTGTGATTGGTTTGTCCACCTGTAGAAACATGGCGGACGAGCTTCCACTGGAGATATAAAAAAGCTAAAGGTAACAAAATGACAGCGGCTCTTAGTTTCAGGTGATTGTACAAAATCGAAAACGTTAATTTTTGCCAATAGATCCTCCCAGATCCTACGCACCTGAAAACATCTGAACCTGGCCAAATACATGTAAGAAGCAGCCGCCTCTAACAGGAAGAAATATTGTTGAGATTTTCTTTCTTTCAGTGTATGTTTGCATGCTACTGTTGCAGCTCGACAGGTGTAGCAACAGCAACTAACGTGAGCAGGGTTTAGCAAAAGGGTCGATTATTGTGTGAACTAAGAAGTAAGCACATGGGACTTTGCTGTTATGACTAATACGAGTGAGCAACTGAACACTCATAACAGGTTTTCTGAGGACTGAAATGCCAAATTGGGGAAAAAAATACCACCGTCCCATGTGGCCGAGCGTTACGGAACAACCAGTGGGGCCCGACGGATCACGCTGAGCCTGAAGAAGGAACCGCCAGTCTAACTCTGCTCTGCACCGGGTCTGTGAGCCTCTGAGCTGTTGTGAGCAGGGTTGACATGTCGTGTACGCTGGTGTGATAGTTTAACATTCCAGCTGTCTGCTCTCGTTGCGGCCGGCCACCTCACGCTTCCTGCCTGCCGGGCCTTTTCTGTGATCCGCTCGGCTGCATGCTTGCCAGCCCGACTGGCTTTTCCTCAACCGCTCTGCCCGTCATTATGGCAGTCTCAGCCTCCTTAAAGTTCGGGGGGGGGGGTTGTCATACCTTTTTTTGCACTTCACGTCTTAAGCCCGCAGTGAGTCAGTGATTTAGTTTGACGCTTTCGGCCGGTCCCTGTTTCATATGGAGGAGTATTTTTGGGGAGTCAGTAAAGCCTGAACAACTGCAAGTGGAGCAAACAGAAATAGATAAACAAATATCGTACTGTACTTACACTGCAGCAGTAGCTCGTCTGACTGCAGAATTTAAATTAGAATCCGACTGAAAAATACTTTCTATTTAAATACTGTAATTTAAATATATGAAATAATACATTTCTGGGATGAAACAAAGATAAGACACACCTGTACAGAAAATAGGGATAAATGCTGAACCAACTTATTTCCCGGCAGTCACGCTTACATTACTACTTACTACTCAACACCTGACTGAGAATTTATTTTATCATTATCACTTTGCAAAAGGTAAATTATTGCAGTTAACCTCTGGTGGGTCTGGTGCGTTCGTGTGCTCTCAGGAAGCTCCGACATTTGAGACTCAAGTGTGCCCCTGCAGTTCTCACAAACAAGCGAAAGTGTTATTTACATTCAGTGTTTACCACCAGAACTCAACAAACGACAAATGTTGCGGGATTTTCTTTCCTCGTAAAAACATTTGCAAAGCCGCAATTTTTTACATTTTAACTGGTTTGCGCTGATGTTTGCCAGCCAGCAGTCTTGCTCTTCACTACATTAGGACTTCACAAACTGTTAAATTAAAGGCAGGAATGTGAATCACGACATGAAAAATGAAGTCTGCCTCAGCAACTGCACCCCCCATTGCATGTTTCTACGTCAGTTCAGTTAGAACTTGGTAGTATCACAGCGCGTAACACTTTACGGCACCCGCCTGAGTGGTTTTTGTGAAACTGGACCATATTTCATGAGGAAAATGTTTAATAGTTTTCCTTCTGGTGTCTCCCCAGTTGTTCTGCCTCAGCTCTGTGATTTGCAGAGTTTCCTGAAAGCACGCGACAAGTTAGCTCTGTTAGCTGACTGCTGTCACAGCAGCTTTAAACCACCGGGTGGAGGAGGTTTTCAGATCCGGAGGTCAATGACAGAGGTGGAGAGACTGAAGACGACGTTGTTGGAGGAAGCTAAGAAGAGAAAAAGAAGCAGTGACTCAGTGAGAAGCACAAGATAAATGTATATTTCAGACAGACTTTTGGTCGCTGGCGGTAGCTTCGCTGATTAAAAGACGAAGTTATTTGTCGAGTCCTGTGTTGTTGCACTTGCTTTAACGTTCGGCTGTGTTAGCTTTTGGTCAGGAACCAAGTCAGCCCAATTCTACAGAGGTTTAGCCGTTACGTGTTATCATCTCTGGTTCAGCTTGCGTTAGCTCGGTATGCTGCTAGTGTTCACAGTAATTTGAAACTGAGCCGACTTTGACTGCAGCGTGACAAAAGTGCCCGATCATGCACATTCAGTTAAATACGTCACTGGTTAGGACATGCCGGGTTTTGTTTGTTTGTGTTTTGTATGTATGAATTTCTTATTTAACGACAGATCAAAACGTTGAAATAAATAGTTGAGATGTGTGGACCTTGAGTTTAGATTATAAAGTAATACGTTAAATAGTTAAACACCAGTGTGCTAAAATAATACAGCTTAAACAGTGTGATTCTTAATAAACTGTCAAAATCATGCAAAAAGAAAAAAAGGCCAGCGCGTTTTGATGCGTCATCAAATCTTCTAATACTGGCGTGTTTGAGAGCAGATGTTGTTACTGCGCTAATGTTTCAGTAAGTAAGATTATTATTGCCAAAGACATAACAAATGTGTCACAGGAGAGGGTGGCATGTTTACCCTTCCTCTGCTTTAACAAAATTACACTTAGGCATATTCTTGATATTTATCTTAGGCCGAACAAACACTGGACGATGTGAGATGTTTTTGTATTTCCCTAATGGCAGAAGAAATAATATATTCCATGACGCACGGGTCAGAGACAGAGAGAAAAAGGCCAAAAGGAAAAAATAATAATTCAAGAGATCGACTCTCACAGTAAAGGGGGGGCGTTTGCTTTTACCAAGAGATAACCGGTGCGAGACCGAAGACGCCCATTAACCCCCAGGTAAACTCCCAGTAAACCCAGCGCCTGCCTCCCTGCCTGCCTCTCTGCCAGTTTTGTGTCCAGGAGGTTCAACAAGCTCATTATTATCATCACTTCTCCTAATCCTGAGCCGGTTTCTTCAAATCACTGTACAAAGACAGAAAAAACAAACAAAAAACAGAAATGCTGCTCGGGGAGCGTGGCCCGCAGCCCTCATCACCAGAACACTATACAACTGTAGGAAACACACACACACGTGTTCGTTCTCCTTTCCCTTGCTCCACTCCGAAGGGCTGGATTGTTCAAAGAAGTTAATTTAAAGTCATTGGAATTGGCACTTGACAAATAACTAAATAAATAAATATATCGAACAACATCAGTAGCTCTTAGGATGCCCCTTCCGCGTGAGGAAACGTCCGTCTCTGGGCTTGTTTGTCTGCCTCGTTTGAGTTCAAGAGAAACAAGAATCCGGTAGCAGAAGCAGCGTTTTTTTCTTTTCCCGGAGGAAGGTGTGTTTGTTTCAGGGCGCGCGCGTCGCTTCCAGCAGGTGCACAGGTAAGTCAGTGTGTTTTACATGTGTGTTAATATTGAGTCGGGTATGCTTCTCAGCTGTCGCCGAGCGTGTTGGTTTAGTCCAGCGAGAGCAGCGGCTGCATGTTGTCCTCCTCGCTCTTCACTTTGTCCGGTCGTTTCAGGACGCCCGGCTCCACCACAGACTGAGACCTGCAGGAGGCAGAGGACACGATCGTCAAGTGTGGGTATGTGCATTACCAGCAGATAGGAGCTTCTATGCCAGGCCTAGAGCCTACAACCGCCAATGAATGACCTGCTCGCTCTTCTTTTTCCACTCTCTCCTGAACCACTTAGACGCCAGCCTCCTGATTATTGATGCATCACGTAGCTAATGAGATTTCAAATCCAGGAACATCTACTTTATATCCATTTCTTAAGCTCCAAATTTGGAAATTATGCTAGTTGAAGTAGTTGTATGCGTTTTGCTCTTGACAAAGCCCGTTCTTTCCACTTCACCACTTGTTTTAGCTTATTTTATATGCATGAAATTTGAGTGAATAAAGAAATACAACATTATAATGAGTTAAGTGCTACAGCTACTCTCAAATAGGAGTATTTGGGGGTCAGAAAATGGCATTTTCTCGCAGTCGCCTGAACATTTCCTGTGTCCATTTTTAGCGACATTGTTATTGAATTTGAACTGAAACCATGTAAGACCATATGATGTGGACCCATTATGTTTTCCAGCTAATAGAGGCTGTTACAGGTCATCTGCAGGCGTATTTTAGCATTTATTTTTGTCAAATGTTTAACTTGGTTCTCGTAAGTCTTACTTTGACAAAGAAGAATACATCTTGGCAGGTTTCGTTACATTTGCCCCGTCTTGCATTGCAAACAGTATTTTTGCATGTAATATGCTCGTACTGTAACTTCTAACGGCATCAAACTGAATCGTCAAGTGACTCTGATTGTGACGTAGTTGTCAGATAATTCATGACTGACTTGTGATCTATCGATATGTGTTGGGGCTGACAGGCTGCTGTCTGAGCTCATATCCTTGTTTGTGTTCCACTGTCTAAATGTCTTTTGAGTGAATGAGTCAGTTGGAGTCACATGGTGGTCAGATGATTTACTGTCACAGTGAATCATACTGCACGGTGGCCTATAGGGGGGGAATGATACTCTGCGAAATGTCAAACATACTCACAGCTTTATGGCAACAAAGATACTCTGTGCCAACACTGAGCAAGACTGTGGTTGTCCCACTTTAAACAAATCATTATGATCTTACTATTGTGATAAAATGTCACACCAAGCCATGGAATCAAAGCAGAGTCAAGACATGACACCAAAAGCTGCTGTTTCAAATCCCTGCAGCATAAACATCTGCTGTAAAGCAGCTGAGCTGACCTCTTCATGGTCTTCGGGGACAGGTTTTTCTCCAGGTCTCTCTCCAGGTCTTGTACCGACAGGGTGTAGGACTCCGGACAGTAGTCGGTCTCCTCGTCGTAGGCGTGGTCCAGCAGCGTCCGCGCCCACGTGCCCATATCGTACGGCGGCATCATCCCGCCGAGCTCCGACGGCAGGATCTCAGGATGGATCAGCTGGTGGAGGCTGTTCAGGTTGTTACCGTGCATGAAGATCTGCAGAAGGACAGGATACAAACAGAGGGAGGGTTGAGATTGGCCGCATGTTGGAGGAACTCTTACAGCGTCAGATTCAGATTCCTTTCAATCTGTAGAGTAATATAGCATAAAGACTGAGAAACTTCATTTTGGACTTCTATGTCTATATGTTGCAAAATGGGTCATGACATTTTGAGAAGGGAATCTCAAAAAATTCCTTTTACATTTCATGGAAAACTGATAAATAATAATATATTCAACCGCAATTCATCACAATATAGAATAACACTGTATTTATTGAACATTTCCTCACTTGTTTTTAAT